>NC_088713.1:9870629-10233008 GCF_963576615.1 Watersipora subatra
AACTATTTCACTTTTAAACACTTGTATAGTAGTTTTATTTTCTTTTTTAATTTATTTGACTTTAACCACAAAAATTCATCGCGATATCAAATTTTATAGCTACATTAGTTCAACAAAGTTTGGAAATCTTAACAGTGGTTTCATTTTTCTTTTAATTTATTCAAACTGTGAAAAAACGCTTTTCTCATTATATGAAGTTTGAATGTTGGAATGGTAACTGTTATTATATGTTAAATGAAAATAATTTTGAAGCACCAAAACCGTTATTACTTGGACAATGCCGGGCGTTTACCAGCATTTAGTATTTATATACTGCTATATTAATATTATTAACCAAATAATCGAGATCAGAGATACTCCAAATGTTCCAAAAACCAAAATTTTTTTCTGGATAATATAACACCCTCTTGGACAAATCAGTTATTTCTAAGTCTACTTCATTGACACAAAGTAGATCAAATGAAATACTAAACCCTTAGCTAAATTATATATTCATGTTCATCTTGATTCTTATTAATTTAAATTGTACTGTCCAAATCATTCATGTTTGTACAAAATTTGTTTTTAAAAACTTTATTCACAAATATCCTAAAAACCTGTAATTTATTTTGTTATTTCCTTAGACCAGCTATAGTATCAGAGTTTATAACAAGTGTTTTCTTGGCTGAAATTTCAATGGCAGTAGAGGGTTGATTTTTTTCTACTGTTGGTGATAAGTCAAATGCTTGATGGTTATATTATCTTAAATAAGATTCAGATGATTATGAACGTTTTTGTCTTTTAGATTTCTGGCTGGACTCTTCTTGCTCTGCAACAGTTTCTTGTTGTATACCAGAAGGTCCTGCTTGCTGATCCATGTTAGGAGGCTGACCACCTGGTCCAAGCTCGTAGCTTTTCAAATAATTAATTTGTCCTGTTGCCGCCTTTTCTATTGTGTCTTTCATATTTTCAGCAAGAGAGTTCTGCGAGATACCATAAAATTAAAAATTAACCGTTTCAGTGCCATCAATGTACCAATTTACCTACCGGCATAATGCCAGTTATTTCACACAGAAAAATGCTGATATGGCTTCATGATATGTATACAGTACTTTCAAATTTCAAACTCTGGCTAGAACTTTTTTTGTAACAATTATTATTTTGCCAACATTTTAACTAATACTGATGACCAAAAAAATTCAATGTGATGCTCTTCAATTAAGATGCAAATTCAATGATCATACTCTGTGTGATGATAAAGCCATGTGAAACTACGAATGATCGATACAAAGCTAAGACGATCTTCCACAATGTTCCTTACCCTTACACAAATATTTCTTTCACTACTATAAGAGTCAATGCTGCTACTTTAATTATCAGTATAATCACGAATATCTAATTCTGAATTGGCTATAACGTCATCAACATAAATAATTACCTGTTTTCTGACTCACACAGTACTTTGCAAAACACGCAAAAATTGTTCGTTTTTGGGTTAGAGGTTTCTCAAACAAAAGTTTAAAATTGCTTCGTCAATTTGGGCTAATTTTAGAAATATTTCTTCAGACAAAGTTGTTAATATCATGAAAGTCCTAAAGACTGAGGGTTATGTTGTCAACAAAAATGAAGTGAGGTTAATAAGCAACTGCCGAGAAAGTCGCAATTATGCATCTACGGCACTCGACCATAGAAAACGCATTTATGCGTCTTCAGGATCGAAAAGGTTAATTTCAAGTTTACTAGCTGAGTCAGCTTATAAACAATTAATAAAGATTATTTTAATTATACATTTAACAGCTGAATACTCGAATGCAATAAGTAATCAAAAAATTATAAAAGCCCTTGGTTAATAAAGGGGATTATCAGCTAAAAACTATTTTGATAGTTTGTAAATTGAGTTGCGACTCCAAAATATTTTTTCATCAAATTGTTACAAAAAGTCAGCAAAAAAGTTACCAAAGCATCGGTCAAAAAATAGTAAAGTACTGCAGCTATCTTTAATACTTGACTTGAAATGAAAAAAGTATTTGCACAACCATTAGCAGTACGCCAATGAATACAAAATGTTGTTATTCATTTAAAACAATTTTAATGCAAATTAAATTAAAGGCACTGTATTTGATACATAAATTTTAAATGAATTGCAGAAATAATTTGCATTTGAGAATCGTCCAAACTTATCCAAATCCGAGAAATTTTGGTACAATTAATTTTTTGGAAAGTGATAATTTTGTCTTCCGCCAAAGAAGAAAAGAAAAGCCCAAATAAATAAATAAATTTTTATAGCATTAATAACTCTAAAATTGAAATTGTAATATTTATCATTTTTGCACTCAGAGAGGATCTGAATGCCGCTCAACAGTTCTTGGTTTGTACAGATGTTTTTAACATCTAGGAAAATCTTTAAAAATGTGTATCATAGCAAGGATGTATAAACGTGGCTAAACCAAATATAGTATGCCTAACTGTGATATGATTTTCGGTGTGCTCAACTGTAAAAGTCAGTCACGTTTTCCCTAAAATTTTGCAACATAACCAAACTATTATTTGGTTTGCTTAGCAATTTTCTTAATTATGCGCCTGCTTATCAGTGCCCAAAAAATAGGTTGGATTAGAAAACAGCAAAAATTAAATTGTAATCTGAGGCAAAAAGTGTAAAAATACCATTAAGGTTGCACTTGGGAAAAACGCCAAAAAGCTGCAGATGCTAAATAAATACCTTAAAATACTGCTAATAAATTTTTACTTTCAATTTGACAACCAAAACTTCTTAAGAAAAAACATTTTATGCAAAGAAAAATAAAGTACGGACTCAAGGACAGTAACTACAGTGTTATTACATTGGCAGCAAAAGCTTAGCTGCTATTTTCATAATAAGAAACCTTTTTTTCTAAGGTACAGAAACCAAAACATATCTTCTTTTTCTAACCTTCCCATTTTAAACCATATATTTAAACAGTTATGATTACAAAATTTATTTGAAACGTATTTTAAAAAACCTAAGAAAAAACAAATGAAATTTTAAAATTTGGTTATGTTCACATTAGATAATGTAAATTTAATAATTTTTAAGATTTGCACTAATACCGAAAACTTACATTTTTTGTTCATAGTTTGCAGTGAAAGCGTTATTTTCGTGCACTTTGCAGTATATGTGGGAGCATGACCATGCAAGTCTATTGAAATTACAAGAGTATGTATTAAATTCGGCATTAAAACTGTACAATAATAATTTTCAATATTCTGCTTTGACATGACAAACATTTGTTTCCAATCGAGATCCAAAACAACTTTTTTACTGAAACTAAAACATGTAAATTTTAATTTGTTTTTATGTGAAAAAACTTTTTGTAAAGTAGTTTTTCAACATTTTACATCATAAAGTGTACATTATACTACATACTATAAACAAAAACGATATAGCTCAGATTTAATTTTACTAAAAGTTTATTTTCTTATGATCATGGATAAAGACAACAAAAGTAGGCATTTTGTACATTTGGCTATTAAAATACTGAAAACTTTGAAGGTTAAGATACAATAATAAAAATTGCCGAAATTGATAAAGAAACAGCAAAAAATCCAATTGATCAGTTACATCCAAAATTTTAAGAAAGAAAAAATATAACCGGCAATGGAACATTTACTACACACATTTAAACGAGAGTTCTCCTCCAAAACAATTTAGGGTAACTCGACTGGAGGGATTATTTTCCTAGCAAATTTTTTTGGTTGAGGACGCGTTGTCCTTCCTTCTGTAAAGAATTTGTGATGCGTAAAATGCTTCTCCGTTTGTTACCGAACGTTTCCATGTTGTTTCCGGAGCTATTTTAGTTTCAATGTGCAAACTCCAGTTTGATTGAGAACCGATTTTATGTTTGAGCTCCGAATGGAAAAAATTTGAAAATCTTTAGTTCAAAACAATTTTGGTGGAGAAAAGAAGCGTTGAAAAACCGGAGTTCCACAGTATGTAATAAGTACACCAATCAAAAATCTTTTGCATAAACCCAGACCATCTGGATAAGAAACTTGTCAATGCATTAGTTTGTTGCGAGTTCACATCCATTGATGCGCAATATATTAATATCAAGACTTTAAGATCTATAACTGGAATGACCCACCTACCTACAGACATTCTTTTAGAAATTTATATATATATATATATATATATATATATATATATATATATATATATATATATGTATATATATAACATAAAATTAATCTTCAGAAATAAGAGTAAATCAACCAAACAAAAAATGATCTGTATTACAAAGTACGTTGGATCAGCAAATAGTAAATTCAAGCCATCAACAGAAAATTGAGTTTTCTATGAAATATTTTTTCAACATATTTAACTAAAGTGAGTAAGTGGTAACACCGCCATCCATTGATATTTCAGCTCAAATATAAATCAAATGTAACAGTTAGGTTTAGATAATTGTGACAAGACTCAGCGGAGAGATAATTGCAAATTGCCAAAGGTTTATCAAGCTCAAGGGAAAACAGAAATCATCAAGCATCAGTGGGTAACTAATTATTACCTATTCTTATATAGGTGGTAACGGTCAAGCAGTTTTGATAAAAGCTTTAATTTATGAACATATTAGTCGAAAATTAAAACTTTATTGTATGTTTATTCTGAAAACCCCTTTTAAACTAATTATCTAGGATCAGTAATAAATTGCTACAACACCATTTTTGAGTAAAAATAATTTATGTTTACTCAAAAATGGTGTTGACTTTTTAATTTCTTGTAGCCTTGGTTGCTGTAGTCTCATTAATAATGATAATTTTGAATTTAAATGTCTTGGAATCAATCTATTTGGCTTTTTTGTAGTTTACTGAGTATTGTTTATACTATATTTGAATTGATAATTTTTTTTTGTATCTTCATGTCAAGTTTATTTGTAATGTCTATCAATATTGGTATACAAAGGCTGATTAATCAAAAGTTCAAAATACAAAACTTAGTCATGTAATAATAAATAACCTATACATAGGCTAATCTCTAATCAAAAAATAACTTCAGATAATGTAAACTACTTTGAGATAGCAAGCCAACATGTATATCAATGTGAACAAATAAATAAATAAAGAAAAATACTAATATAAGAAAACTGGTCAGTGTAAACAAAGCGACTATAACATGTAATGATGGTTAAGAAATCTTTTGGTGAATAAATTAAAAAACATCATTTTTTTTTTTTTCATTTATTTTTTCCATTGCACTGTTCTGTAACACCAAATGTACTCAACCAAAACAAATGACCAAAATTATCATTATTCATAACATTTTGTAAAACAATAATTTAAAACACAATTTTCATCCTCATACTGCTTACTACTGTAAAATTGAAAACAGTTTCCTGATAAGTATTATTTCCTCAAATGATTTAGGTTTTCTAAGACACACTGCATTGTAAAACTTACTGATGAAAAGGCATATAGCATTTATCCTCAATCAATTCAAGTTCATTATTTTAGGGTACAATGAAGATTTAGATAAAAACCAAAATTTAAAGATAATTAAAGCATGCAATAAATATTTGCAACAATTAAAAGGTTGACCAACACTCAGACTTTTGTCAGAGACTATTTATCTGCTGCAGAAAAACCCTTTTAGACTGGATTTTTGAAGTTAACTATTGAAGAGGTAGGTCAATTATATCAAGATCTGACAAAAAATTGGTTATAGTTAAAAAACATTATTTCCAGTTTATTTAAAATTTAATTGATATTGCAAAAATGTGAAAGTTTTCAAATTACGAAAAAGTTTTCAGAACTCTAAGGAAGTAAGGAAAAGTAGCTTATGTATATAAAAATTGTTTGTGAAATAAGTGTGAGCAATAAAATAGCAAAAGCATTTTTTATAAATCACTACATAATATAAAATATTAAAGGATTTGTAATTTTAAACTAATCTGCTTTATCCATGTCTATTTCAATTTAACTTCAGTGAACAAATTCTTAAATGCTAAAGTATATCAATTATCTTAGTTGTTAGTGAATGTGTTTGAAGTTTCAATTTTGAGCATATTTTGTTTGTTTTTTCAATAACTTAATTATTTGTTTTACAGAAAAAAATGTTGTTTGTAGCAAAATCAAGTGATTAGTTTTTGTGTTGCAAGCCATTTTGCTTTGAGGCGACACAAAAATGCTAATGTTTTTTATATTGTGACTTTTTTGTAATCATCAATAAGTTGAAACGATGATAATCACATTGTAATAATTTAAAATTATTAACAAAAACTTAAAACAAACATGACTGATGAAGAGTTTTTTGAAAAAAACATTGAGTTTTTCTATGGTTCGTCAATAGGTTGTAAAGATAACCACTATAAAATAAAAAATAAAAAGGGAAGTACTAAGACAAGACAACCCCTCATATGATGAAGGATTGTCAACCTCTCCTTTTAAAATGTTACGTTTTAAACAGTGTTTCACAAACCCCTATTAGAATTAGTACCTACCCATCTGTCTTTCAGAGTTTTTCTTCTCAGAACTTTTCCGTTCATGGCGCAGCTGAGCATGCTTGTTGCTTCATCTAACATTCCCCTCAGTAGTAGCTCATTTGTAAGTCTAGATATGATGAGAGTTGACTGCATGATAAAATATGATAGCGCTTAATGATATTCTATCTTTGAAACTTTTATTGCTGACCTACTAGAAATTGCTTTTAACATTTTATTGCTAGATGGGTGCAAGAGTGGATAAGTAAGATTTTAATGTACCAAAAATCTGAAAAAAGGTTGATCAAATGCGTAGAAGATATTTTTCACAACAATTTTTACTGAACTGCTGGAACTTAGAATCTCAAAATGAAATCAAGGTATTTTGCTCACAAAATGAAGGAATCATGTTTTGTACTAATCCGCCATGTTTGAGAGTAGGAGCAATCAAAGTCAAAATCTACTTCAGGCTTGGAGAAAAGTATGAGAGCGTTGAATAATTTTTTTAAGTTTCGTATACTTCACATGTAGAAAAAATGAGTTTAATATAATCAAGGCAAACCCAATTTTCCACCACTTGTATCTTAAAGATTGTGCTAAATTTTTGATTTTGTGCTAGTTTTTTCAAAGTTTTACAATTGTTAAATATAAAACACAACAGTTTCCTTATTTTAATCCTAAATATGTAACCCTTTACAAATTTAATTAGCATAATAATTTAATGTTATATATATATTATTATATAAACTATAAATTCCTAAGAATTATGAGCTAGTATTACTAAAGTTAGAGTGCTCAACAATATATTGGTGCAGCTATATACTAATAAATTTTTTTTACTGGGATAAATTTTAAACAACTTGTTAGTATATATTATATATATATATATACATATATATATATAAATTGTTTCTTCAACCCTGTCAACCCATATGGGTAGTGATTTCTGCTCTAACTTGAGTCTCCTACTAGAGACCTGGGAGTTTGAGCTCTCACCTCAAGATCTTAGCTGTTCCCAATGGTGAACTTTTCTGCAACTCACCTGAGTTGATTGCTGTCGGTATCTGGGCAAGCCAAATTTATGTGCCGGTATTATGGCGCCCAGTGTTCCAATGACTACTGAAATTACAGTTGTTGTTATTTTTCAGGATTTTTTTCAATCTCTTCTTCAAGAAGGAGATATTTCTGTACCTTCTCCTATTTTTTGCTGGCCATATTGTAGTCATTGGGTACTGCTATATCTATTATAGTAGCCCTCTTGTTCTCCTTGTCTACCACCACTATATCTCTTAGTTTGCTAGGACCTACTTGTCAGTCCGAATGTTGAAGGACCAGAGGATCTTAGCGCAGTCCTTTTCATTGGCCTAACAAGGAGCTTTCCACCAGTGTTGTCATTTATTAAGGCCATACACATTACATAGACTTCTATACACAACACATGCAACATGATTATGCCGCTCAGTGTGTGCGTTTCTAGCTAGCTGCTTGCAATCACTGATGACGTGTTGGATAGTCTCAGTTGCTTCTTTGCACATTCAGCCTCTAAGATCGTCTCTAGTGTGATAGTTTTTTGTTTGAAGTTGCCTTCTTGGTAGCACTTGCTTTTGGGCTGCCATGAGTAGCGACTCTGTATTGACCGTTAGGTTTCCTTTGTTTAGTCGCGAGATCACATCCACAGAAACCCGGAATTTAACTTGCAAGATTTCAAAAAAAGATAGCTAGAATTGTACACCGATGATTAAAATTATCAAAATTAGCTTAGCAAAATTATATATGTTGATATATGTGTAAATTAAGTTTTGGGAACTGAATATATATATATATATATATACATGTATATATACATAATTATATATATGCATATACATATATATATACATGTCCACATATATAAATATATACATATATATGTATATACATAAATATATATATACCTATATATATACATGTATATGTATATATATTATATATATATATAGGTATATATATATATATATAAATATATATTTGTATACTGATGAAGAGGAAAGTTGTAGTTCACTAAAAGCAGAGTGCACAATATTAGGAGAGAGCAGTTATATAGAATGATTTTTTCAGTTTTACCTGATGAATTGGTACCCCCATCAAACTTAAACTGGTAAATAAATTTTATATCACACCTTCTAATATATGATATATATATTTATATAAATATATGTACATAAATGTATATATCTAAACAAGCTTCTCATTATATTTACCTTAATTATACCTCACCACAGTTCAGCGCACACTAGCCTATCTGAATGAGGAATATTATAATTTGAGTTTTAATCTTGCAACAAGATTAAAAACCGAATAATCAAACAAGATTCAAACAAGGACAATTTGCAAACCGCTGACCAGGAAATTTTAGAACACATTGTCAGAACTATATGTTACATGCTTTAAGCCTATTTAGGCTAGCAATTAATTGTTTTGTCTGCACATTCACTGGGTCTTGACAGGACTTAAAATACTCTAGTTATACATGTAGCTGCGCTACTCGACATTGCCCGGGCAACAAAAAGTCTTTGGACCAAAAATTGATTTGTATTTAAGATACAACATCATTTGCCATTCTAACTTTCAAACTGCATGTCATGAGAGACATCTTTTGTGTAGTTGAAATAAATTAAGAAAAAAATAAAATCAACTGTAAAGGTTTTCAAACTTTGTCAAACAACTTTAACTATCAATCTTCTTATCATGAGAAGGTTTTGTGCTGAACAATAACTTAAAAATTAATGAACAACTGTAAAGTTTTAAAACCATAGTAATTTTAAAATTTCATAACTCATATTGAGTGTTTTCTTAAAATTAATTTAAAAAAATAAAAATTGTAACATAAAATCCTTAGCAAATAATGACTAAATCTAGTCAATGTCGCTACGATTACCCTAAAAACTATTTGGTTTAAAATTGAAGTTTAAGTTTGTTTCACTGTCAGCAATCATATGCATATTATTTATATTTTTATTATATCGTTATCATACATATATAACTGTAATATTAAAAATAATGTTAAATATTTCTAATATTACGTTTAAAAATAATGTTGTTATTTTTAGTATACCATTAGGATGTACTATGTTGATAGTTGTTAACTTTGAGACAGACGTGTAACATTAACGCTGAATTTAAAGTAAATGAATTTTGTTTATTAAACTCATACATACTTTTATGAAGTTTTAAAATGTATTTTAGTAGACTTCTAAGTTATCTGTTTGAGTATGGCTTTTTTATAGTAGATACCGTATTACCAGAATACCAGATAGTGGGTATGGATAACTCATGAATTTAAAGAGGTATAGCCTTCAATAACATATGTAGCACACATACCACAAAATTTGAACTTCGAGATCGTTTAATGTTTATATCGTCGAGCAGAACATATTTGCTTTAACGAAAAAAGACGTAAATGCATTGTGTTGCATACATTCAGGTCTCAAAATATTTTGCAACGGGGGCATTGTAACCACTGACCAAATTGTTGAAAAATTCCTGTACGCATGGTTTCTTCCGTTTTAAATCATATTTAGTTTAACGATAGAGTGGTAGAGTGGAGAAACCAAAAAATTGTGGCTGCATTTGTCGTGAGACCAAATCCATGAAAACGCAGAATTTTACTTGCAAGATTTCAAAAATCTAAAGCTTGACAACAACGACAATAGACGACCAGCTTTGAAAAAAAACAACTATATATAGATTCAGGTGTAAAATCATCTTTGGGAACTGCATTAGGACTTAAAACATTTTATTCGGTCCAAAAAAGTTGATTTTTTGTGGCAAAAAATGTTTTTTGCAAAACTTACTGAAATTATCTGTTCAAGTGTATAATTCTCTATGTCATCTTTAATTACGTATTTGATCATTCCATCTTGCAACTGGTTCCATATTAGGCCTATCTCCAAATTGGCTTCATTTAGGTCAATTGTTTTCATTATTTCATTCTCTGTTGCTTGGTATGCTGGCATTGTTACAATTTTATCAG
The DNA here is from genome assembly GCF_963576615.1 of Watersipora subatra. Classification (NCBI taxonomy): domain Eukaryota; kingdom Metazoa; phylum Bryozoa; class Gymnolaemata; order Cheilostomatida; family Watersiporidae; genus Watersipora; species Watersipora subatra. Next base: position 9,881,073 of record NC_088713.1, read on the forward strand.
CTGAAAATAAAAAAACGGATGGGTTTTAGCAAAATGGTCTAAAGGTAGGGCCACACAAGACAAAATTCTCACGAAATCGGTGAAATTTGGACGAAGCGATTTGTACGAACTGACATTTGGCCGAATTCGTCCATCGTTGGTTGCGCACGATGAACTATACCTGAATTGGACGAAACGTCACAAATCCCTACGAATCCTTGTTTGATTGGTCGGTTGAAAAGGTTAGTTGAAGGTTGAAGGTCATTTTTTTGGTGCATATCCAGAAAAAAATTCTGATTCTTGAATAAAACGTTCTGATTGGCTAGTTGAAAGTTAGTTTCGTACGAATCCGTGGTGGGGAAACTCCGTGTGGCAGGTCAGAAATTTTGTACGAATGGAATTTCCCAGATTAGTCGAAATTATACAATACGTGTGGCCCTACTTTAACTTTTAAAAGAACACATGAATGCAAACCAAAGCCAAGTAAGGTTTTAGAGAAGCTTGGTGCTTAACTATGTCATACCGTAATGATAGTGAAAGCCGATATGTTGGCTTTTGCAGAAATAGAAGTACTGATGATAGGCTGATGTATGGCCTAATAAATAGGGTTCCACTATTTTTATTAGGAAGCCTACACATTAACTAGCCCAATCACTTATTGTCTCCTACAAAACAACCCTGTTTCCAATCCCGTGCTACAATTTGAAAACTTTTTGCTAAGCAATTTAATTTCTAGATATTTTCTCAAGACAGGAAAAGCAGATCAAAAAAGTTATGGCAAAAAAGAAGTTAAACAAGTTCTTTTGATGCAATGGAAGCGTCATAAACTTTACGAGATTGGAACCCAAAGAATAGATTTATACTTAACATATAGAAAACATGTTTTTGAATACAATGTATTTTACAGTATAACAATATCTTCATTGATTTCCAAGGTATTGCATAAGTACTAGCAGCAAATCAATTTTTTTTTGAAAATCTATTTGAAAGTTTATTTTTATATTTGAGGTGCTCTGACATGCTCAGATGTTGTGATCTTATAATGACAAAAATTGCACTCGTTTAAACACTCAGATCAAGGGAAAGAAAATACTTGCTTAAGTGACTCTTTGCTGCTGACCTGATGATTGAGTGATGTTATTTAACTAAGATGGTTGTCTTTGCTTGAAAAACCTAAGAAACAAGTCTTGAACTTACCGATTGCGTTCATCATCATTCCTATTGGCCGTGCATCATATTTGTTTTCCCTCTGCGCTATATAGGCACCTTGTATATGAGCTGCAATTCTCGAATCAAGCCTGAAACAGGACTGAGCAGCGGTAATAAAAAAATTCATGTGCACATATATATAAATATATATATATATATGTAAATATTTATTAATATATATTTGAACAAATTTATAAAAAAAATATATATATATACATATAGTGGTGGTGGACCAGGAGAACAAGAGGACTACTATAATAGATATAGCAGCACCCAATGACTACAATATAGCCAGCAAAGAAAAAGAAAATATAGAGAAATGTCTCCTTTTTGGAAAAGAGATGGAAAACTGCTGGGATGTAAGAACAACTGTATTTTCAGTAGTCAATGGGGCACTGGGCGCAATAACACCAGCAGAAAAAATGTGGGTTGCCCAAATACCAAAAACAATCCACTCAGGTGAATTGCAGAATAGTGCGTCATTGGAAACAGCGAAGATCTTGAGGCGGGTGCTCAAACTCCCAGGTTTCTGGTAGGAGACCCGAGTTAGAGCAGATACTACCACCCATATGGGTTAACCGAGGTGAGAAAACAATTTATATATATATATATACATATATATGTACAAATATGTATATATATATATATGTGTATATATATGTAAATATATGTATATAATATATATATATGGGTGTATATTTACATGTGTATATATACGTACATATATGTATATGTATATATATATATGTGTATATATATATATGTGTGTATATATATATACACATATATCTATTTATATATATATATATGTTTATACCTATACATACAAGCGTGTACGCCTTACCAGCGAATGAGCTGTATCGAGTTTTTTGCAACATCGTTCTAATAAAATTCATTGCTATAACAAAAGAAACAGATAAAGATATTTCAAAATTATTACAAATGGAAGTAAATCTTCTAGTCTAACATTTTGCACAAGAATTATTTTGATTGTTTTACCCTGTTACTTAAAAACAGTTTTTGTTAATAGAGTCATGTGAATGGCGGTATTCTTGGCAATTCGAGCTTCTGGCACACCTTACGCCATGCAGAAGTAACGGCGGCTAGGGTTTCAAGGGTTAATTTAGCTCTATTTTCTAAACCTGTTTGCAAAAAATTTTAAATTTTGAACAAATATGTGTGTCTAGAATGAGAAATTAAAAAAAAATTACTTTATGTTTCAGCTATGCAGTTAGTTTACAAATATTCAAATTATGCATTTACTAAACAAACATCGAAAATGGCTGCCATTCAAAAGTTGCAATAGTAAGTGTTTTATATGTTAGATAAAAATAAATGTTTCTTGCAAATACCTTTTCACTGCTTGTGAAAGTTCAAAGATTTAGCTAGTTAACAAAATATAATGAGAGAAAGTGTATTATGTTTATGTAATTTAAGTTAACTTTAGGTTTCAATATGGAAACTTTGATGATATGCTTTTCGCTGAAAAGACAATGCATTAATCTACCCTACTTTGACGCTGCAACTATTGTAACTATTCTGTTCTACAGAATTTTGTCCCTTTTTTCTGGCACCAGTCATAGTGCACAACTTCAACTTTCAATCGGTTTTATGCTTGAAGTTAAACCAGTTCAAACGCAATGGTTTTTGATTTCACACCAGAACTACATGTAGCAACATTTTCTAAAAAATGAATTGACAGCAGCATACAAAGTAGTTATCTTCTCATAAATTTGTTAAGCACCATTACTGCCCCATGCTTAATTGAAAAACACATTAGTAAGAGCTTGATGAGCGCTAAGCACACCAGCTTTGAAGCGCTGCAATAAATTTTTGTTATACATCCATATAGATCAGTCTTGATATACATAACATAAACTACATTTAATATAAATATATTATAATTCTGCAATTTCATGCTATAATACAACATAAGAGATTAGAAGAGCAGTTAGATGTTGGTAAATCACTACAATAACTATTTTAACCAGATATAGATCTGATCTCATGAAGTGATAACCAGCGGTATAACGAATTAGCTGAGGAGTTAAAAACGCAAATCTAACGGTTTTTGCAATTTTATAGTTTCCCTCTATCTATAAATAACTTAACAACAGAACATTGTTTATAGATTAGAATTTGTCATGATAAGCGCTGTCACGATAGAGGGAAAAATTCTTGTTATCGGAATTGCAAAATTATTACCAGAAAAATTGAAAAATATTTAAAAAAGAAAAAAGAAGTTTTATCAAAACTTGTGTTTTGTCGTTACAAAGTGAGTGACTTAATTTTATTGGATAAAGAATCTTGATCAAAAGTGATTAATTACTTGACACTGTTTATAGGCATTTTAAATCTCTAACAAATGTGTACAATAATAAGTAATAATATTGATCAAAATATTATTATTATGCAAAACCCTTTTTATTAACAGTTTAAAGTTGATGCATTCAGTTAGTTCATGGTAATAATTTACTAATGTAAAAAAACGCGTTAATTTAAACTGCGAATCAGCCAAATAAGCTAAAATGACAAAACACCAAATCTTTTCATTGCCATTGCTTTTAAATGTTGCATATGGCCATGACCTCAGAAAGTGGAGTTAAATCGGAAATAGTTAAAATTTCAGTAATTGTCGAGTGTAACAAAGGAAAATTTACTAACTTCCCTGCAGAAAAAAAAGCTTCTTGAATACTTTTAAAACGGTTTACGTGTGAATCCAATAAAATCGTGTTTGAAATTCTGAGCTACATAACTGTTTGTTTACAGTTAGAATCACCTTAGCAAAAACTGTTTAGTTTAACCATAAATCTACAAAATACATATACATGGGTTCTAAGAGAGTTTTATGCTGAATCTGAATATTTAAATTGTAAAGTTTCAATAATTTGATATTTATAGATAACATATGCTACAAGCCGATAACCAAATTTTGTTGGTTGCAAAAATTTTATTTGGTGTTGAGTAAGAATGTAGTATCATGTAACATAAAAATACTTTTCACCTTATAGGCAATACAATGACATTTAACTTTAGATCCGAACCGTTAAATTAAAATTTTTCTAACAATAACGATCTATATTAGTAATTATCTATACCAAATAAACATCAAAGGACCAAATATTTTGCTGATTATGGCTACTTCACTGTTATTTATTTCTTTAACTCTCTGTCTTGCACAGATCTGACATGGGTATTCAACAGCGTAATCTTGGGAAAATCAACTTCTACAGTAGTTTAAAACTAATTAGGCTGACTTTAAAATGTTTCAGCATAAAAGATGCCTCACGATATTGGCTGTAAACATATTTTTAGTTAGGTGTGAAAACGACACTTTGGTAGCTTCTATGGGTATTCCATTCAATCTACCAAACAGCACTAAACTGTTCTGTTGCAAGAAATTTTTCGTAAATGTTTGAAAGCACACATACTGTTATTATGTGATTGTTGTTTTGATTCCCCAATGTAGCTTCCTTAGAATGATTGACTGAACTGACTTCTAGTGATTTACATTTTGTTGATTGTGTTGACCTATATACTGTGCATATATGCAAACATAAGTCTGTGTACTGGCTTATTATGGTGTTTTTACTCAGTTCTAGTTTTCTCTTCAAGTGGACTACTCACTCTTTTTGTAGAAACTGAATGCTTATTAGCATGAGTTCCGCATTCTTTATTTGTTTAGGTAACAATATCTAACTCAGTAATGTATAGTTCGGAATGAGCAAACATGCAGAGACTGATCTCTTACAGTTCTCGAATTGAGTTAGACCCCGGGAGCCTCTTGAACTCAATTTAAAGAGACATTAACTAAAGAGTGGTTAAGAAGGTTGAATTTTTTGTTCCCAGCGTGAAACTCACTTTTGTGAATGAAGTTTCCTAAGACAGTCTGAACACTAACGGCTTCTTTTTTTGTAACCATATGATTTTTTTTCATAATCATCTCCAGCATCGATTAAACACAAAAAATTGTCTACATCTAAAACCTTGCTTTCATAAATTGACTCTGGTTCAGGCAAATTTTCAATGAATTCTTCAAATATCATCATTTGTATCTTTATTATTAGTAACGTCAATGATGAAAATGCTCTGACTGGTAAAAACGTTTGACTTTTGCCACACCATGTTTTATTATTTCCAGTTAGCGTAACGAACTGCAAAGGGCTGTTATAAACATTTAGCAATTAAACCGAGTTATTTTTTGAAAGAACGTACTCAATTGACCTAAATAAAGGTAATGTTAAGAACACAACAAATGCATGTGGCATTGAGTTTACTAACTTGCTATTGCTATTACGCAAATATTACATGAGGGTCTAAACCAGGGGTGTCCAAACCTTTTTCACCGAGGGCCACATACATAAAAATATAGGAGGGGCTAGGCCACTTACTAGAAATTAGGTATATAGCTATAACTTTAGTGTATTTACCTACATATGCATGCTTATTAACACACTGGTACTGTTGAATAGATTTTTTACTCACCTAAAGTGGAAAAGGCGTTGCACTCAGTGGGAGCAGTGATGCTGCACTTTAGACCAAAGGATGGTTGGCAGGTCAGCAGTAAACTTAGTAGTTGCGATGCGAAAGACATCATGGAGATGGCTGTCGGTCATTTTGGTTCTCATTCTGCTTTTGTTAAGTGTTAACAGAGAAAGTGTTTGCTCACATATGTATGTTGAGCCAAATAGACTGATCATTCTCTTTACGTGGCTTCTCAGCATAGGAAATTTTTCTTTTTCCAAGCTCCAGTAGAACTCGGGGAGGGAAAGCTGCTGATGTTGATTCTTCAGAACATCATCACAATGGATAATTGCAGATTCTCTTCCACTTCTTTGGCATCTACCAAGAAAGGAGTTGCGAATAGCTTGATTTCTTTATCAATGACAGAAAAATCCTCGAAGTGCTGTCTGAATTCTGTTCCGAGACATGCGATCACAGACACATATTTCCCTTTTCAGCAGAAAAGTTGGCTTGTGGATACACAGTTCTGATCTCGGACAGTGTGTGGAAGTGCACAACGTTGAAGTTGCGCAGTTGTGTTTTAAAAAGATTGAGCTTCACACAAAATGCTTTCATGTGCGCAGAAAGTTGTGGTACAAACTGATCTTTTCCGTGTAGGCTCTTGTTCAGGGTGGTTAAATGATCAGTAAGATCGACTAAAAATGCTAGGTCTGCCAACCATAGAGGGTCACTCAGCTCATAAAGAGGTCGATCCTCATCTTTTAAAAACAGGTCAATTTCTGACCTCAGGGAGTAAAAACGCTTCAGCGCGGCACCGCGGCTTAGCCAGCGCACATCTGAGTGGTAGAGTAGATCCCCATATTCAGCATCCACATCAGAAAGAAAAGCCTAAAATTCTCTGTGGTACAGCCCTCATACTCGGATTATGCTGACGGTTTTTACAACTGTGTTCATTACATCTCCAAGATAGACTGTCTTGGCACAAAGGGCTTCCTGGTGAACAATACAGTGCATGTTAACAGCATCACCTTCAGTCTCTTTCACCATAGCGCACACCATAGACGCCATTCTTTTATGTGCACCTGCCATAGATGGAGCCCCGTCTGTTGTAACTCCACACAGCTAGTCCCATTGAAGTACCATTTTGTCAATTGAGTCTGACACAGCTTCAAAAATATCCATACCCGTTGTTGTGCCTTTTAGACTCTTAAGATCGAGCAGCTCCTCTGTAACGCCAAAGGTCTCGTCAACTCCCCGCAAAAAAAGTTAGCAGCTGTGCGGTGTCTGTGGCATCAGTGTTTTCATCGCATGCAATGGAGTACAAATCAAAAGTACAAGCTTTATCAGACAATTGCAGTTTAACGTTGGCTGACAAGTCTTCAATGCGTCGTGCAACGTTGAAGTCCTGCACTTTCTCCGGGCACATTATTTCGGCGACTTTAACGAGACAGTGTTTATGAGGTCTCTATTGGAAAAAGGCCTGCTGTGTCTGGCGATGAGTTGGGCGACCTCATAGCTGGCTATTGTAGCTTTTCCTGGACTTTTTGAGCACGTAAAATACTGTTGCTGACCCTGCAGTTTAGCTACCATTTGCTTTACTTTCTGCTCTTGCTCAGCACCAGTGTAGGATGCATAGGCCTGATGTTTGGTCTCATAGTGATGGCGTACATTACACTCTTTCATAACTGCCACAGTTTCAGTGTAGATCAAACAGACACATTTCCCCTTGAATTCTTTGAAGAAATATTCACTCTCCCACCGTGTCTGAAATTTTCTGCACTCACTTTCTACCTTTCGTTTCTTTGGTTCTGCCATGTTTAGTAACGGGTAAGTTTCATATGGGATTGGCCTTTTTGGCAGTAGATACGAAAAGCCGAACGCGCCGAATGACCGAACGCACTGAAGGAATGAACAAATCGAATATTTTTTGATAATATTTTTACTAATTTTATATTATATGTATTTTTTCCTGCAAATAGAGGCACAAATAATATTATTTTTTATATTAATATTATTTCAATAAAAACTAACTAACTGTCATAGATTTATATCAATATCCGATTGATTTTTATTATTAGCAACTCAGTTTATGTTCAGATCTATATAGTATGCAACATATTGGCCGTTATTCACGAACGTAATAAAATATTATATCTGCCGTCAGATATCACAACTGTTATTTTAGTATTAACTTGCATTTTTGGTGGAGCAACTGCCTTGATCAACAGTAGCTCCCCCTAGTGGTAAAACTTAGAAGTGCAGGCAAACTTTGAAGTGCGGGCCATATTCCATTCTGATTATAAAATTTCTTGCGGGCCAATTAAAAGTGGACTGCGGGCCGCAGTTGGCCCGCGGGCCTTAGTTTGGACACCCCTGGTCTAAACCATCTTATCGAGATTGCGACCTATAAAAACACTTTATGCATTAGAGCTACTTATGCTGTACATACAAATACCCATTTCAAAACAAGAACAGTTACTCTTTGTTGTGTGGGTATTTAGCAAAACTATTACCTGTCACAGATAAAGGAATGAACCACATCTATATTTTTATGACCCTTGACTGTTCTAGTTTTAGGAAGTTTCTTAGGCGCAACAGGCCCTTCTGGAGTAGTATTTGAAGCAAAAGTAGTTTTCCAGGTAGCTTCCTTGCTTTCTTGAAATGGGCCCATTGAACCATTGGTCTGTGCTGTCAGAACAGGAGGGTTGATGTTTAGCAATGCTTCATCCGTTATCATAGAAGGCGGGCGTCTAAAATCTAGAATCTGTTGCGAGTTTTTGAGCCAGTCTCTCTGTGCAATATTAACAAAACCAAGTTAGCAAAGAGTAGGTAGATAATGTAATAGTGTTGATATGAATGCTCTCACTCGATCAACTATGGTATAGCGTCAATATGGACTGTCATTTGGTATATATGTGGCTCATCTGCGGCTACAGGAATTGAGTAAGTACAAACATGACCTTAACAACTAAAACATGACTAAAACTAAAGTATATCTGGTAGGAAAAGGGTAATACTTTGAAAATATGTGCTTATATGTATGGTTTTAAAGCAATTTAACTTAAAATGCAAGTAAATCATATAGGCTACGATAACAAAACAAAAATGTTGTTCGTCGCCAAACTTTTTCACATGCGTCATGTACAAGCTTTATACAATAGAGCTACTTGTTTTATACTTACAAATACCCAGTTCTGTACACTAAATGTTGGTTTTGGTGGGTGTTGTGGTAGCGGACACATGATATATGACACTCCTGTGGCAACCAATTTTGCTAGTACAACATTTTGGCGCCTAATGAGATCCATAACAATTTCGACCGTCATCAACATCAGCTAAAATTTAATATATTTTAACTTATAATTTTAATTTTTTGTATTGAACAAATGATTGACAGAGTTTAATATATGTAAACTAAATTGCTAAGTTAAATGTAATTGTGTAGGTTTATCAAGCATTTCGTGAAAAATCGTAGAGACGCTATGTTTAGAAAATCAAGTTTAAAATTTTTTGTATGTATATAAAATATGCATACAATACATTTTAAAACGAGATTGTGAAACAATTAACAAGTTATAGCTAAATTAAACGGTTTTTGCTACAATTAAAAAAAGATCATTTGATAAGGATACAAGTCCTACAGACTGAGAAACCAAATAAAAATCCTGAATATTTAGAATTAATAAAAACAGTTTTTGCATGGAAATTGGTGTTTGTGTGTGTGTATAAAATGTAACTGTTCTACCAAAACCTATCTACCAAACCTTTAAATAGGACGATACTAGTACCTCTCAATACTAGTAGGCTACAAATGTAAAAATGAGATATCGTACTGTCTTTGTCTGACCAAAAAGAAGAAAAAGATTAAGGCTCTTTGCTATGAACATTTTAAATATTTCAATGTAAATACAATTGGATTTAACAACGGGTACAGCAATTGAACTTTACGGAAAACCAAAAATGGAAATTAAAGAAAACACTAAAAAGTATTATGTTTCATTGAGGAAATAGAATTCATAAATTTTCAAATGAAACCTCATTTACCGTGTGCATATGCTATACAGTAAATGATAGTGTCTAAAATGAATAGCCTTGTAAAACTCATTGGTGGAGTGCCCAGATTTAAACTTTGCTTTGCATTCTCTGTGAGTTTAAATCCATCATAATTCTGAGTTTCCAATTCCAATAGTTTAATCCTTATAGTTGAACATATGCTGACACACAAAATATAAGAAATGTTCTCTTTAAATATGATTTTATATATATATATATATATTCATTTCTCAAAGAGATAAATATATATGTCATTTTTGAGAAAAAATATATATTTCTCAAAGTTTGCTGTATGCCTTTGGTATGTGAGGCTATAACCATTAAAGTTTAACACTGAGAACTTCACATTCTGATGGACTGGAACCCACAAAGTTTGCAACCACTGTTTTTCAATCCGATGCCCTACCACAAAACTACAAAAACTCTTACAAATCTCTGCTCATACTACATAGTGTATACACCCTTTACCATGTTCAAAACCTAAAATTAGGTAATAGTTTAAACTCTATGAACTTGTTTAGCTGAAATGAGATACTTTTTTCAAGGTTCAATTGCTAAATGCCAATCAAGGCTTTTGATGCAGACCATTATATGATCTTGAGTAGAATTAGCCTCTGCATTATCTCTCCATTTAGCCAAACAAAGTGCTAGACAATGACAATCTGAAATCTCATTGTTACATCTGTACCAGTATCGAAAGGTACCAGTATTTTCATATTCAAAGTTTTGATAGATAGCTTCTACTGGAACAGTAACCTTTTTATACACACATTTTCATGCACACATTGTTATTTTTATTGTTAAGGGTATTAAGGAATCTTTTAAGCTCATATCAATACCAAATCATATGCTATTGTATTTACAGCAAAAAAGACTTAATTTTGCTTTTACGTGCTAACTATTTCAAATTTACGTTTGAAAATCTTTTTTAGTTTTTCAAATTGTTTCTTAATTTATTTGATCGCCACAAAAATTGTTCTTTATATTATGAAATTAGAAAGGTATAGTTGATTTACAAAGTTTGAAAACTTACATACGTTCAATAAATGATAAGCTTTCTGTGCCATATATATATATATTATTTATATATAAACATATATATATATACATATATATATAAATATATATATATATACACACATATATATATATATATATATATATATATATATATATATATATATATATATATATATACATGTATATATACAGTGAAACATGGATAACTCAAACTTCATGGGATCGAGCGAAAGTGTTTGAGTTATCAGAGCGTTCAAGTTATCAGAGCAGTCACAAGTGAATGTATTCATCAATAGATACATATACAAAATACATGCATATATAAAACTAAAGTATAGGTTGTTTGTTGTAAGTAAAAGGGCATCTGATGTAGAGTTTTAAAATATTTATCAGAAAGTATAGATATTTTTATACACTTGAGATTTGTGTGTTGTTTTAGGTGATGTGACTGCCAGAACTTTTTCAGATTAAAATTGGCAAAACCTAATCGCGGTTAAAACGCTCAGAAGACATTTTTTTATTCTGAGTGTTTTACTCGAGATCAATTTTGCCAACTTTAATCTTAAAACATCTTGTCAGTCACATCACCTAAAACTGCAAACAAATCTCAGCCCAATAGAAAAATATCTATTCTGTCTTTTAGTTTTTAAAATGGACGTAAATAAACATTTAGGACCAATGCAAAAAAGCATGCTTTACATCTGATCAGTTGTTTTATTTAAAAAACTTATCGAGTGTATTCTGTGACATGGTACTTTTTGACAAAGATCAACAGTGTGACTTATTGTAGGAATATATTTTAAACAGTTATTAAAGTCCTTGCACTCTCTCGTCTCTATAAAACGTCTGAGGGCATCTAAAGCGTTGTTTGCATCAGCCTAGTTAGGGGGATCAGGTTCAACAATCTCAGCCTCATCCTCTCTATCGGACTCATCGAGAGTACCACAATACAATGTATGTCACGGACTGCACAATCTCTGCATCACTCAAATGCTCAGCAACAGTAATGTCTGCATTAACCACTAAAAGCTCATCTGCAAAACCAAACTTGATTTTAAGCTAAAGTTACACTATTTTTAAAACATTTGTTAGGCACCTTAGACAGTCATAAATTTAGCCCTTCATCGGGTCGAGTTCATAACAATGTAACAGCATTGGCTATTTCAAGATTACTTACTTGCTGTCACATTTCATGCAGAATCTACGGTGTGTAGTAGAATATTTAGATTTCTCACAGTGTCACCTTCTTCATTATCATCAGCAGATGAAGTCGCATCTGTTTGATCAAGATTGGTATGACCAAACCCGTGGTGAAAACAGTTGGCATTCGTTTCTTTTGTGAAACGGCTCCATGCTCTGTCAACCCAGCGTATTGCTTGCAAAACATTGATAGAAGTATCTGGCTTCTTTCCATGGATGTCAATGTAATCAACAGTGAATTGCAAAACTTGCTGACGATAGTAAGATTTAAAAGTTTGAATGATTCCTTGGTCCATAGGTTGCAACATGCTTGTGGTATTGGGTGGTTTAAATAGAAGCCAGATTGACATAAGCCCATTCATAGTTGGGTGTGCTGGACAGTTGTCAATGATGAGAAACACTTTTCTGTTTTTTCGGGTTATCCGGCGATCAAAATCTCTTACCCATGTTTGAAAAATGGCACTCACCATCCAAGCCTTCTAATTGTGGTAATACTGACATGGAAGGTTAGTAAATTTTTTAAAACAGCAGGGATTTTTGAACTGTTCTATTACAATAGGAACTTCTTTCTCGGTGCCCAACATATTAGCGTAAAGTGCCACAGTCAGTCTTTCTTTTGACAACTTCCCTCCACTAAACTTCTCCCCTTTGAAGTGCAACGTTTTTTTGACCATGAGCTTGTAAAACAACCCGGTTTCGTCCATATTGAATATGTCATCATAGGTGTACGTTAGAAGTAATGGAGTAAGCACCTCTTCTTTCCACTTTTCTACTTCTCCAACATTAACTGCAGCTGACTCTCTAAAAACTATCTGACTACCAATAGAATGCCTTTTCTTCCATCTGTCGATCCAACCGCGAGAAACAGTAGTATCCTTTCCTAAATCTTGTAAAAACTTGTTAGCCTTTTCTAACAAAATTTGCCCATCGATAGGTACGCCTTCACTACGCACTTGTCTAAACCAAGTCAATAGTACACCATCCAAATCATCGAGCATAACGATCTTATTCTTTCTTTTTGTTTAATTCATGTTGACACTGTACTTTTTGGAATATTTTCTTTTTTGATAATGCTGATAGCTTTTGTCTTGCTTTGATTTCCTTGAGTAATTTAAGTGTGTCAGAAGGTTTCTACGCTTTTCTATGCTTGCGTGATGCCATCGTAAAGCGGATGTCTGTTGTAGCGGTTGCCAAGCCACGAGCCTATTTGTGACTTTTTATCTTTATGCATCCGTATACAATCACTGTTACAATAGGTATTTTGCATGCTGTGTCTATCTTTATTAAATTTTTATTGCTACAACCTTCTAACGTTCATAGCTTGGCCGTAACTAAGCGAACGTCTTCGTGACCCTATTAATCATTTTTGTACGATTTGTTTTTCGGCTCCATTATACGGTACGGGGGAAATTATATGTACACTATACGCGTATAAAAAGCGCTTTCGTTAAGAAAGCAGAGTAGTTCTCAGCTCCAGGACTAGTGGAAACTCCATCGAAATAAATTGAACAGAAACCACGTTTGTGAATTTGCCAAAAACTGTTCGAGTTAACGGTGCCGAGGCCGAGTTATATTAAGCCATTTATCATTGCGTGAGAATGAACCAGGCAAATCCATTTGAGTTAACCATGTGTTCGATATATCCGAGGGCGAGTTATCCATGTTTCACTGTATTTACATATATATATATATATATATATATATATATATATATATATATATATATATATATATATATGTATATACTAGGTGAATGCCCGGTTTAGGCCTGGTTATGGAAGGCTTTGCACAAAAAGTTTATTTTTTATAGAACACATTATAACTATATATTATATATCTGTAATTTGTATATTAAAAACAGCAAAAACATAAAAAGTTTATCAAGTATTATAGTCAAATAATATGCAATGGCTATCAAAGCTTTTTATTAAACCATAAAACTCTTTGCACCATGATTAACTTGAAACATGAAATTTCATCAAAGTGCTAATTTGTTAGAATGCTATCAAAAACTGGCTATGTAAAATGTTGTCATTGTTTAGATAAATTTGTTCATAGTTTTAGATAGTCAGGGATTTAAATTTAGAATGCACCATTTTTATTGTAATCTGTTTAATTCTTACCTCAAACATTGGTCGCAGAAGAAAAATTTGAAAATTTTACTCCAAAATAATTTTGCACTAAAAGCTATGATGATTTTCCGGTGCAGTTTTTAAAAGTTTGACTAACAATAGAGTTTAAGCTTATTTCTACTTCATTACTAGGTCTTTCTCACCATCATCAACCAGTCATCTAAAATAGGTCGCCCATCCCTTGGAAGAAAGAAATGAGTCAAGAGTGATTTATACTCTAGTGCAAGCGTGTTGTCATCTTTTGTTTTGGAGTAAAGGTTTAGTAACGTGGTTGTGATCCTGGGGTAAAGTTGTTTATCTTTCAGCTTTTGCTCTAAGATTAACGTAGAAAAACTTAGCATAATTTGTGTATGCATGTGAAATATTACAGAAAGAAACAAAAAAAATATATTTGTGGATTCCTTCAAGGAGAACACAGGATGACTTATCGTCAAATTTATACTATTAATCAAAATTACTCATATAATATTATGTCCTTATCAGCTTGACAAAAGAAACACTGCCAATCTATAATTGGAACATAATGCAATTCAATTACGGATCATAATTAAAAATTGTTGATGCAATAAGCATTTGCTTAGTTTAGCATCCTTCTGTAAACGTAGAGGCAATATTTTGTTAAATGATTTTAAAGAAATATGGTTTACTGTTTAGTTATTTTGTAATGTCCCACAAAACAGTCTAAAATTAATGGACGTTTTAACAAAAAACAAAACCACTTTCTAAGAGGCGTGTGTTCCGATATTTCAATCTAAAACTAAACCACATACATTGATAAGTAATTCACTTACGACTTCCAATTGTTTATACAAACATAATTTTACCGTCTCTCAACAGAGCCCACCCTTTTTATGGTAAGCTTTTTCTATCTTAATCAAAGCAAAGCAGTGATAACTCTGCAAAATGTAAAATCTGAATACGTCTCTGCACATGTAAAGCATTTGAATTTTACTGGAATGCATTTCTATTATAAAAAAGACAAAAGCCAACATTTTTTTTGTTTGAGGTAATAGTGTTGCATTCACACTTCAGTGGTAAATATTTGAATCATGCAAGTGTTCAATTTTTTTGGCTGTTGAAAGTGGCTGGACTAAACTGAGACCTCTTAAATTTTTTCAGTTTTAAGGCAGCTCAAACTCGAAACAATCGGGTACCTTATGTACCTCAAGCAACGCAGGAGCCTAAATAATGCTCTTATTAATAAATAATAAGTTTTAAATGTAATGCATGTACTTAAACAACAAACTATAACTATAGGACTAATTAATATTAGATGAAACAATTTTATGTTGTTACTGTGATACGAAACATAAAATGCGATGACAATTTATTGGAAATTATATTGTTCATGGAAAGATAAACTTCCAAACTGAATATATTCCAACTTGTCAAAACCAAACAAAAATAATGATTGTGGTTATAGAATTGCGCTGGAAAAATCACTGCTGCTTTGTGGTATTTCAACCAGCTGTATACAGATGTTTAAAAAAACATACATGTACGAGGCACGATGAGAGAAAAACTGAAATGATTTGCTGTTGGTAAGAAGTTTCTATGAAGTTCAAATTCAAGAATTTAAATGTCAGTATTATTTGCATGGTGTAGTAGCATCTTTTGTCAATCAAAATCTTTGCCAATATATAACTTTATACTTTCAGAGCATGCGACATAATGCATAATATGATGTCAAAGTCTATCAATATTCATCAGCAGCATGATTATACAAAGTAATGAGCGGAAAGTTGTCTATAACCTATATTTCATCGATGCCAACTATAACTAGAACATCTACAACAATCTAGAGACCTAAATAGTACCATGATGACAAGAGATTAGCCACACACCAGTCATTCAGTTTGAACAACTTGACTGATTCCTTGATCAGTTGCCAATATTAAAATAGGGGTTAATTCATGTTTAGAGGTAAAACTTGTGTAATCGGTATTGACTAAGTTCATGTTGCTGTGTAATTACAATAGTTCAGGGGTTGTTGTAATTCACTGTTGTGTTATCTTTTACTATCCGCCACAAAAGTATTAGACATTTACCTTCAACCAACAAACAAGATTTGGAAGTGGCAAAACCTATCCTGGATAGATATGGCATGCAGCAAAGCACCCTCAATATGTGTAGGGATATCCGCTAAGAAACTTGTATTTTGAAGCTAGATAAATTTTGTGTTACAGTTTACTTGGACCGAAATAGAAAATTACGGATGTTGTAGAAAACATTCTTCATATTTTGTACATCAGTGTGGAAGCATATCTAGGAGTTTCGATCCTGGTAAAAAATTAAAAACATCTTTAAAAGTTAGTAGTAATTAACTCCAAATTTATTTATGTTAAACACACAACTTTTTTAGTCTAGAAAAATTTGGCTACAAAAATAATGGTATATCCGAAACAGAAAGCTAGTTTTAGAGCCGTGATAATAGTAATTAATTTTTCATTGACGACGTCACTGATCTTGCAAAAAAAATTCAAACTTTCTGTTTTACATGTACATTAAAATAGTTATCACTGCCAAATTTTTTTAATAGGTTATCATTTTTTGTGCCTGCCTTTACTGGAACAAATATTTACTCAATCATTGATCATTATAAAAATTTGGGTTTCCAAAATGGTTAGCACCTTTTTAAAGAAATCAAATTATCCAGTTTTAGATTTATTGTTTAGAGGTTTAGAAGAATTTATCAAAATTTATTGGGGTACTATTCGTTTATTCAATACTTTTTTTAATTTTAGGTAATCTCAGCGCTAGGATCTTTCGTGATGAATATTGAAAAAGCTTGGTCGCAGCAAAAATTCACAGAAGTAAAATACACACTGATGAAACATCATCAGGTGCATTACTTGGTTTATTAATTTCAGCACTTGCACTGAAGCGTTATACATCTCCATTCTTTTGATATATTTGCCAAAGTGCATCTATTCTAGACAACAAATTATTCTTTGCTTGAGTTTGAGAATTTCAACTGCAATCAACTTTTTTTGGAGTTCATTCTTCATACATTCTGCTGTTATATTGCAAAAATGAGAAAGAAAATGATAGCAAAGAATAAAAAATGGCAAACCTTTTTGAAGACATCTGCTAAAAAATTTTGTACACCCATTACCGGTTAGCTAGAAATCCAATATTTTCTCAAACTGGTCTAAAATTATAATACTGTCAAAAGGCATAGCAAGATCACTGGTCTATAAAATATCAGTTGTTTAACTGCTTTTAGGTTTTTGACGCTGCTTTAAAAAACATTTAAACAGTTTCGTAACTTTAGCATTCAATAATTAACATGCTTTTTCAATGTCAAAAAACTTTTCTTCATTATACTTATTTTTTATTTTTTATAATTATTCTCTATTGTTATCATTTTAGAATTTTGCTATTACAATGACATCACACCGTTTGTTGTAACAAAATTAAGTTCAAGTTTTAGCCAGTACCGCCAAGCATCTATTTTTCTATTTTGTTTTATTAAAAACATTTGAAAAATTTGGAATATGTTTATTTTGAAAGAGTGAGAATACAATGAATTATATAAGATTTAATTTGTATTAAAATGTGTACTGCCACCAAAAAATGTGCAAGCAGTCTATTAGACTTTTAAATTGTATATACATTTAAAAACAAAACAAACCTTGAAGTATTTTAAATCTATTAAATAAAACTAAATTAAAATATTATTTACAAAATCTATTGCGGTTGCAATATCTCTCTGAAATAATTTTTTTGCAAACATGTACATGTATATGGGACAGGCAGACTAGTTCAGATTAGAACTTGGGGGCACAGACAAATTTTATATAAATATGGTATAACGTGACTTTTTACATTAATATGTTCACAGTATATAGATTACACTTGATTAAATGTTAGAACAGTAGAGGCAATTAGGTTCTTTTGTGATTTCGTCATTCATTCCAACCGGGTCAGACCTTTTCAGCAAGAAACCACTTTACAGTTGAGTTTATACTAAAGGTTATTGGGTTATCATTTATAGAAACAAGCTAGGTTACCATATAGCTTAACTTACCATATGCTTTTAAGAAATTTCCAAAAGGAGTGAAAGTTATCAACAAACTGTCAAACACTTGTCGACTAACCAGGTCAATAAATTGATTAACATGCTCGTTTTTCTTGTCTAGTTCACCTCGGTCAATTCTAAAAAAAACTTGATTATCAGTTTGAGTTCACACAAACTAGTACAGGTGATGTGAATCACATAAAATTTACTGAAAATATAGTAAAAGTACTAAAATTAACCAGAAAAGTTGGTTAATAAATCTGTTTTACAGCCTTTTCAACCTGCCGTAAAACCTCTATTCGAGCGCCAAGGCATTCCAATGATCAACGCTTTTCTCGAAGTGGCAATGTGTTAGAGTCAACATACAAATTAAAGATGACATTTAGTTTTGACTTAGCTAAAGCATAGCTAAAAGCCCTAATGAACACTGTCAGAATATTTAGAAGTTAAAGCTGTGTGAAACTTGGATTGAAAAACTGTGCCACATTGGTGATGAGAAAATGTAAGAAGATATAACATTCAGGTATGTACATAACTGGTAGTTTCATACAGGTATGTATGAACATAATTATGTCGGAAGAAGAAGTAATTCAAAACCTAAGAGTACTATAGATATGACTCTCTACTACTACTAGAAGGTACTATGAATGTATAAGAGAGAGCAAGATTAAAGCAAGGAAGAAAGTCAAGGAGGAATATTACCAGAGGACTAGAAATGTGTTTGAGTCAAAACTAAGTAGGAAATATATTTTCATTATTAGCTGAATTTATTGTACTAAATATACACCATTATTTGGTTTATTATGTCGGTCCTGCTGCATCTACAGGCTTTTTGATTGCCCTTTTATTTAGTATAAATACTTCATTTGCTCTCACATGTTATTAATTTATTTTTAAAAATATTTGGCATTCTTATTACTACTAGAACCTTTAAAATTATCGCAACATAGAAAAATACCAGAATTTTCTGATAGTCTTAGAATTTAAAATGCTACTCCACTTCTGTTTAATATTCAAATAATTCTTCTGCATTAATTTTTGCCAATTTTTGATGCTACGAAGCTAGCCTGTTTGTATGTTACAAAGTTTGTAATAGGTTAATATCTGGTGACATGATGCCTGATATATTTTGAATGTCTCTGACTTGACAAATTCATTTCAGTTGATCTAATATAAAAATATTGAAACATTCTTGGTCAAGTTTCATAATTTGAACATTCAAATACAGTCAAACATGGATAACTCGTCCACGGATAGCTCGATCACATGGTTAATTCGAACATTTCCTTTGGTCCGTTCCCACGTAATGATAAATTGCTATGGATAACTCAAACTCAACGCTGTTAATTCGAACTGTTTTTTTGCCCAACAACTACCGAAACGGTTGTTTTCGCTTTAGAAAATCACTTTATTCAAAGCCATAGAGGTAAACTTCATCTTTTCGTAATTCATAAGCGTCGTTATTACCACCATCGGCAAAATATTTTTGTTAACGACTTTTCTAAAAGTTTGGTGAAATTTGATTTATACTGCGATACGATGAATAGCAAGGGTTAGCCGGGTCACGCGCGCAAGAATTTTCGCCACGCACATACAAAACAAAAATCGCATGTTGTTTTGTATGTGCGTGGCAAAAATCTTTGAGTGCGTGACTCGGCTAGCCCGTGATGAATAGTTTTCCGACGTTGATTCTGTGTTGAATCAACGTCGGAATGTTGAATGTTTAAAACGTCTTAAAAAATGTTGTAATTAAACGTATACGTTGTCTGAGCTACAAAAAACTATTCATCGTTTGACCTAAACACAGAATACGTGTGTACATTCAAGAAGTATCTATTAAAAAAGCGTGAGTGATATAGAATGTACCGTAAAACCTCGTAAAACTTTTAATTAAACTGCCTCGGAGTGTTGCTCTCAACGAATTCCAGGTAAAGTAAGGTAATCTGCATAAACTTTAAGAAAAAACGGCAAAATTGATCGTGGGTAAAACCCCAAAAGAAAAAAATGTCTTTTCTTTTGAGCATTTCAACAACGATCAAGTTTTGCCAATGTCAATCTGAAAAACGTCCTGGCAATAACATCACCTCAAACAACAAACCAATCTCAAGTGATAGAAAAATCTCTATACTTTTTCATGAAAACGTTTTAAACTTTGCATTAGAAGCATTTAATTTGAAACAAGCCATTTGTGCTTTTGATTTATATTATAGTTTGTATATGTACATGTATCTACTAATAAATAAGTAAATATATGGAATTGTGACAGTGCTCTGATAACTTGAATGCTCTGATAATTCGAACATTTTCGCTCTGTCCCTTGAAGTTCGAGTTATCCATGTTTGACTGTAATTATTATGTTGGAAATAAGTATTGATATGCATTACTAAATGTTTTTACATGTAAACTTTATAAATAGTGTCCGAAAAAATACAAAAACAAGTTTAACAAAGTTGAAGTTTAATCTGCTTAATCGGTAAATTAAGATTAATCGGTGGCATTTTAATGTTCACCTAATCATAGAACAGTCTACAAATTATTTGCTCATGTCTGGTACCCGTACGTAATGGGCTAGTTAGTGTAGACAGGTTTTGGCAGCTTTCAACAGCTAATTAAAACTAATAATATATGAAAAAAATTAAGAAGAATCAATCAACCTAAGTAGTGAACAAATCAAAAAATCTATGATCGCAAATTAAACCATTATCGTTTTTGTTGGCGAATATGCAAATACCAACCTGTTCAAACACAAATGAAATATTACTGCTTCAGAAGTGTAACATTTTGGCCTAGGCGTTGAAGGAGAAGTAAGGATGGCTGCAGCCATCTTGTTTGATTGCTTAGTTGCTTTATTCAACATAAATTTCATTCACTCTTCATGAAATTCCAGTCACATCTCAAATTCTTCACATACCGACAACATTGAAATACTTTAAATTTGAAATACTTTAATACCTTAAATGATTTAAATAATTTTTTTAATATCTAAAGAACAGAGCAGACTCAAGTTAATTTTGGCAGAAACTTTTAAAAGAAATTAAAACATATTAAATGTTTCATTTTAAAATTAAATAGTAGAGAACGTTTTTTAACTATATATTTAATCATTTTCAGCTAAATGTTTTTTAACCTGCAATTTTGCTAACAGTAGCGTCTTTGGTCAAAAAAATAAACACCAAAAGATTTACAACTTCGTTTATATATATATATATATATATATATATATATATATATATATATATATATATATATATATATATATATATATATATATATATATACTTATATATATATATATATAGATATATATATATACTTATATATATATATATATAGATATAGATATATATATATATATAGTAGTAAAAAGATGCAAACCAATTTTATTTAGTTCATTCAATCAGAATTTTGTAGCCAATTTAAAATTTGTCTTCAAATACTTAAACAGTGTTGTTGTAAAAATATTACACTTTTCGAGGATTTATTCAAACAATACAGAGTTTTGTATTCAAGGCTTGAATCTAAAAATGCTTAGTTATTTGTCTCTGATGAAACAGAACAAAAAGCTGTTTAACGAACCCAAAGTCTAAAGAAAATAAAAAAATAAGAAAGTAAGATAATGTTTAAGTATTCTTGTTAAAGTACATGTATTATCTATTTAGCACAAATTGTTAAAATGCAGACAAGACAGTAAATGCTCTGATGACATACTCTTCCGATAACTTGAAATCTAAGTAACATATATGATTTATGTCTGAAGTTTTAGTTTCGCATTAAAAAGATTCATAATAATTTTAAGTGGTAACTCGAATTTGAATAACGGATTTCTCTGTTACGTAATTAGTTCAAAATTACTGGTTGGCCTTTTTTCTGACCTAGAAAAAATCACAGGGTAGCTTGATTTCTATCAATTCAATAAACACTATTATTATAGCAAAGTGGTTTTTGTTGCAAGTTTTCAGATTTTGATAAACCACACAAAATAATGTACGTAATGCATAATTATTCAGAAGCATGTAGTGAAAAGCTGTAGATTGGCGCAGGTGTTAGAGTTTTGAAATATCAAACTGAATACAATAAACTATGATCTCATAAAAAGTAACTTTTATCTTAACTGCGACCAATTGCAACATATAGATAAACAGACTATGATAGCAAAACTGTTTGCGTTTTTTCAATATATAGAAAAGTTTCATGATTTTTAAGAAAAACAGACTTTGCTGTCTAAGAAGATTGAAAGAAAACAAAAGTCTTAGCTAAACAAAAGTGTAAACAAAAGTCTGAGCTTCATTCAACTTGAAGTTTTTCCTTAATGATGTGGTAAAACCAATATGAAGTAATAAGAAAAGCAAGAAAAGTTGTTAAAACGAACCAATTAATCAAAAGTTTCTGAAAAGTCATTTAATTGAAACAGCAAGTTCAACTTTGATTTTGTTAAAAGCTAAACAGATCATTTTAAGAGATTCTTAGTACAAATTAGGCAATTTATACATATTTTACTGTAATACTATGTAAAATAACGTAAACTATTAAGGAACTTTTTACGTTCATATTTTATGGGCGTATTTATAGAAGTACCAGAAAATCTTTTTTTTCGAACAAGGTTTGAGTGCAAAAAACTTGGTCCATTCCTATATTTGCAATAAAGCAGTTGTCTCCTCAAATAAATGTGAGCTGTTACTCTTTAATTTAGTTATGTAAATTACTGCATGAAAGTTGATTAATTGTCTTGCAAAAATTTATTGTAGCCACAACCTGCATAAAATTATGATGACAGAAAACAATAGAATCTAAAACAGAATTGAAGAAAAACCAGAGAAATATATCAGAAAAGAAAACAGCCTATCAAGTATCGGTTTCCAGCCCTACCCAATTTCCTAATATAAGAGCTTTTTTTAAAGTTAATAAGGGTTTAACCTTTGTAAAAGTATCTATAGCCACTTTTGTTAGGCTTGAAATTTTGAAGTGCCCTACTTTATTCATTGATTTGAACTACTACTGATGTATTAGGTCACAATCAAAACTTTAAAATTTATGATTAGATCATAAAGTTTAAAACAATAATTTGCTTTGAGTACAGTCCAAGAATATTTTTAGTAATAATATATAATAGCCATAATAACATTTATCTTACTGAAAAGTATTAAAGTCTGACTATCAACAATAGTAGTAGCGATGAGTACTTTCAAGTGCTAAGAGGTGGTTCTTGGCAAATTTAAGCCATAAGTTTTACATGCTTGTAAAAATTACAAAAGCGATAGGTTTGTATTTTTGTACTTTGTTAATCTCTGGTTTTATTTGCTTCTGTTTCTATTAGCCTCTGATTCTAGTTGGTGGTTCTAAATCTTTGTTGTTTTATTTGTAATCAAAACCTGTACACTCTGATTTGTTGAATCTTTTTTCAATCTAAAGAAATAAAGTCAGAGTCCAACAAATCAAATGAGTAAATTAAGACTGAAAACTTCAATGAAAATGATTCGTGAAATATAGTTCACCAACATACCATTATACTAAATTACTCTATATTATAATATATTTGTATATGACAATGACACATGACATTTCATTTAATTAGGTCATACACATGTAATAAGATAATACATCCTATTAAATTACATTACAGTTTTACAAATTTTGTTTTATTAAGTTTAATCAAGGGTATTATATTATGCCATAATATATTATAATACACTCTGTTTTGTATATTGTCTCTTAAACAATTAAATCAAACTAGCCATAATGAAAGTTTTGTCAGATTTCTTATCGTAATGTATTATACATTAGTTCGATGTATTATATAATGAAATTTTACAGAACGGAAGTACTAAATTTTATTCCAGTTGATTTGAATCTACTTTTCTCATCATTTCACCTCAAACAAGTCAACACATATCACCATGCAGTAATAATGAAATATGTCACCATGAATGATAATTCCCATTCACGTTAGTTGATTCTTATCTTATTTTTATCATCTGATTTCTTTCTTTTTCATATCCTAAAAAGTTGTATAACAGTAAAACTAATGGCAAAATCATAATCATTAAAGCAGGAGTCAAATTGGCAGTATTTCAATGTGTTCTGTTTGTTTAACTGCCGTGTTTTCTATCAAGTGCATACAGCCTGGAACCACTCTGCATGTAAAACTAGTTATGGTCGTAATTTGAACATTTAAGTAGCTAAAATAAAAATGCTACGACACCTTAAACTCAATACAGTATCTCAAAACTATGCATTAGGAAACTGCAAAATTTGTCTAAAGCTTGACATTTATTTCATTCAATTAATCTGCAAATGTCTTATACATGTACTTTGTGCTACAATTGGTTGGAAATACCAATTTCTTTCATAAAACTAAAAGTGAATACATGTTTAATCTTTTATAAATACATTTAAATATGTTGTATAAATGTTCTTTACTCATGTTGAAAGGTTTGCTATAGTTTCTAATAAAAAATAGTTATTATGTATGTTTAGAGCAGAGGAGGTATGAGCATATATCCACTTACAGCAAAGTTTTTATAACGGTAATGATGCTATCAAAAGGTGTTCTATAAATCTGCAAATCTATTTGGTACAAAATCTATCAAATACTACAAATAGGTAACAAAAAATTGAAAAACACAAAACAATATTTATAATACTTGCAAAACCAAAGTTAAATAGTTTTTAAATTTTCAGCATCATGATCTTAACTGATTATGATCTGGCTGTTCAATTCTGTACCCAGGTTTTGGCCTCAACACTTGTTCTGCACACTTGAATTAACCGATATTAGACTTCAAAGTCTATTTTTGGCTAAGAAAAACTTTTATGTGGATCCATTTTGAAAATAGACATTTTATGTGAAAGAAAACCTTTAGCCATGTTTAGAGCTTGAAAATGAATGTTAGAATCATATAAAAGCTTTTATGGAGTAGTAAACCTCCTGGTCTAGTATATTACCAAAGCCGATAATTAGTTGGTGTAATATAAATTTATGTAAGATAGAGGTCCAATACAATCTTATAGCGCTTTATTTTCTCTATCTCAACACACTCATATTGTTCACATAAAATACATATTTAACTCATTAGACTCATTTCGAAAATCTGGCTGAATATTACCAAACAATAGATACATTAGATACCTCTGGTTAAACTGTCACCACCTAAATGTTGCAATGAAGACAATGCCCATCAGGTGGCACAACGTTTATGGAATAATCGGAGGAAGTCAACAAGGGTTTTCCTCTCCATGTTCTTAGAATCAAATCTGTTATATTAATATGGTAATCATGGTCTGGCATGGTCATACTTTTTCTCCATTCAAGAGTCTTTGTATCTTGCTTCCTGCATGAAAAAAGATTATTATATTCAATTGATATCATAGCCATTTGGTTCTGGGACTCCTATTATTATGTAAATAGTATATAAGGCTGTGTATGAGAATCATTAGTGTGCGTAAATTAGTAAGCGAGCTGTGAGAGCATAATACAATAAAGTTTGATAATAACCCAGAAGCTCATCTCTTATTCGATACAAAAATAGTCGGTAGTCTAACAACTACACATCGCACCCAACTATCACAGTTAAAATAAGTAAATTGATATTCATGAAAAATTATAAAAAAGTATAACTATGCTCTGTGACGCAAAATTGGTACGCTGAGCAAGCCACTAAATCTGATATGCTCAGCGTTAAAAAACACTTATTATTGGAGGATGATAG
The DNA here is from genome assembly GCF_963576615.1 of Watersipora subatra. Classification (NCBI taxonomy): domain Eukaryota; kingdom Metazoa; phylum Bryozoa; class Gymnolaemata; order Cheilostomatida; family Watersiporidae; genus Watersipora; species Watersipora subatra. The sequence continues at coordinate 9,906,857 of NC_088713.1, forward strand.
ATAAGGGATAATTTTCAATTCTACAATTTAAAACATTCTAATTTGTTATTTAATTTTTTCAAAATAGCGCTTGAATAAAATAGACTGATAATTAAAGGAAATAATTTTATTTAAACTGGTGAGACAGAGTTTATATATTTATATTACGTAAAAAAGTTGGTTTCAGAATTTGTAGTTAATTTTAGCTACTTTAGGTAAAAAAAAGTTATACAAGAATGCAAAAGTTTGCAATTTACGCTAAAAAGTTATTCTTGTACTGCCACAAAAATTTAAAGCTCGTTGTTTGTAAAACATTGTGTTCGGCAATTTTGCAACAGTTCTGCTCTGTGCAGGCAAAAAGACCAAAAAAACATCAAATAAAACTTTATATTTTTCTTTGATAATTTTGTTTACACAGAGTAGGTAAAACTGAATGCAGACTTCAAAAACCGATTTCATAATGTATTATAAGTGTATAAACTTCATTCTACTACTTTAACTAATCTTGTTTGGTATAAATATCAATCTACTTTTTTCAAACATTATTTCATGAAAAAACTGATGGTTTAAAAGATAGAAAAAATGCAAATAAATAGCATTTTGTTTTTGGTAAAACCACAAGGGTAAGTATTTTTTGCTATAGATAAAATAGGTGACGCTGAAAAAATTACCAAGAAAATCGATATTTTTACTGTTCATCTATTGCTGTTCATCTGTATCATCATTGGAGTCTAATCAAATACTGTTTTCGATGAAACAAACTTGTTGCCAATCACATCAAACCAATCGAAAAAAGTTTTGTTAAGCAATCACAGTCCAAATTTCATTTTTGGGAAATTGCTACAGTGAATAAATGATTTTCATTATTGGATTAGGTTAATGCTTTGGTGAAAGCTAAAAAAAACGTATTTTAATATAAATTTTAATATAAAACAACACAATTAAAATCATCCAATAAATACTAGCTCAAGCCATGTATGTATGTTCATAGAATTTTAATTTTATTGATATGTGAACAAAAATTTGCACGACTTTCGGATGTCTTTTTGATGTTTTACCCGAAAAAGGGTTAAATAGCTTATGCAGGAAGTAAAATCTTTTGAAATTTAGTCCAAACTTTGAAAAATAGACTAGTGAACAATGGCAGGGGTTTGAATAATTATAACCACACCTGTTTGTAGGGCACCCCTTCTATTTTTTGCTAGCACACATGTTTTGCTGGCTATTAAGTAATTTTGTAGTAAAGGTAGTGGTTCGTCATATACGTAGAGTTAACATGTAGTTGAAATTTTCAATTTTTGCAAAATATTTTTCACAAAAGCCAATGCATGTCATAAACAAAATGAATGTTTAATATGTTTCCTAACTTCATGAAATTATCTGCCAAAAATTATCATCATTTTTTTTCAGTTTGACCACAACACAAACCATTTCTACATTTTAAGTGGGATGACAAGATTGCTATTGTCAATGCATTCAGAAATTCACTACTTTTTTTCAATGCAAAGGAAGCGTAAGAAATCTTTAGAGGGTGAGAGTCATTAAAAAGCTTTGTATTTATCTTGTAGAAAACCTTATTAAAAAAAGATGTATTTTACTGTAAATTATTATCTGCATTGATTATTGAGATACCGCAAAAATTAATAGCAGCATAGAAGTTTTAGAAAATTTGTTTGAATTAATTTGGTCGCTATAGAGAATTTAGTGCAGTAACAACAAATTTGAAAATAGCCAATGTCGAAATAGCTTTTTTAGACATATTGGAAACCTTTTGGCATCAAACAAGTACAAAATATTCAATAAACCAAAAAAAATTGTAGCTTTAAACTAAGAGCTTATTCTCGTTTAATTGGCTGCTTTTCTTCCTTTTATGTTATCTATTTTTAGCTATAGATGTGGAGTTATATAAAAACTCTATAGTTAAAAAAATTCTCAACCACAAATCAAGAAAAATTCGATCACAATGGTCATTTTACAACTGAGGCAAGCGGGTTGAAGACTTCTTTGTCGCAGTTTGCATTAGATTCAGCAAATCCTTTCTAATGGGTCTGACCTAACCATAAATTGGCTGTTATTTATTTGTTTCGATTTGCTTATAATTTACTTCAGCCTGTACATTGCTGCAAGGGCAAAGGTGGTTAACCCTTTAGATGCCATAGACGCATTTATGCATTTTCTATGATTGAATGCCACAGATACAATTTTGCAACTTTCCCAGCAATTGCATAGTAACTTCATTTCATTATTCGATGACAAAATAACTCACGGTATTTAGGGCTTTTATAATATTGACAATGTCATTCAAATATATTTTTTATATAATTAGCCTAAAACAGTGAAGCATTTTATAACTTTTGTTTCATCACTATTAACCTAAAAACAAACAAATTTTGTATAAGTTTTTCTAAGTCCCGCTCAAGACAGAAAACAGGTAATTACTAATGTTGATGACAATATAGCCAGTTCAGATTGAAATTTGTGTTATTAAACGGATAATTAAAGTAGCATCAGTGACTCTGATAGTGGTGAAAGTAATAGTTTTGTAAGAGTAAAGAACATTGTGGCGGATCTTCTTAGCTTTGTAGCAATAGCTTCACATAGTTTTATTAAGTTTGAATTGAATTATTGAACTGAACATTGAATTATTTGCATAGCAGTGTTAGTTGTAATATTGGCAAAATAAGATATGTTACAAAAATGTTTTAGACAGAGTTTGAAATTGTAAAAAGTTTTCTATACATATTATGAAACAATATTGACAATTTTCGGTAAAATGGCTGGCACTAAGCCGATAGCTAATCTCGTACATGGATGGCAGTGAAATGGTTAAAACCACAAACTTCTTTGCAGGAAGGGATTAGTTTTGCAAGTTACTGAACATTTTCTTTGCCATGGAGGCTAGTAAAGTATGAACAAGTCCAAATTTGCAATGTGGTCTGGCCACTTCTTGTGTGTGCTCTTGCAGGAAGGTTTGAAGACTTTTGAAGCCGGCTCTCAGCTCGGTCTGGGCCTATTTTAAGGATGGTCAGCGTCAAGCTCCCCATATGTTTACTACAACTCTCATTTATGACACTCACAGTCTTCTACTTAATTGTGAGTGACTCTTTGAGGCCCAGCAAATATGAATCAATTGTCCATTAGTTTGTGTCCACATTATCTTTAAGTCGTTGGTAAACTAACTGAATGTTTTCTATATCAAAGTACATGTATTAAAGACTTTATCCGGACTGCTTTGGTTGCTGGAAATACCTCCAACATTGTCATCAGTTGCGCGAGAAATTCCGGCAACTTATAAAAGCTGGGTTCCATACTTTTAGCTCATATGTACCATCTTTATGGTCTAAACAAATTTTTGGTTGTCCTTATTTTTTTCTATATTTTTAAAATTTAAGATTTTTTCAGGCAGGCCAACATGAAGCCAAGCGACATACTTTTCTTTTATTTTTTTAGATACCAGCTCTTTTCAATGAATAGTTTTAACATTAGAAAAATTATAACGGTAACTCCTCTCCAAGAACTTATTGTAACAATGAGGTTTCGCTGCCTTGAAATAAACCCATATAATCAGTAATATACTCTTGCTCCTGAAATACGTAGTTAATGTAATGAACATAGGTAGTTTTAGGCATCATGGTGATGCTCTATCAAATTTTGCTGTAGGTACATCAATTAGCCTCTTCCTTTTTAGTTTGTCGGATAAAATACTTATTGTTTCTTGAGACTTCTGACACTTTGAGGACTAATCTGAATTACTGCTGTAAAGAAAATTGCACAGTTGTTGCTAGAAGAATTAATTCTCCAGCTTTTGTTGCCCAGTTCATTTAGCAAAGTGGAGACTAATTTTGAATAGGTATTTACTGCATAAGCCATTTAACCCATTTGCTAGGTAAAAATATCTGAAACTTGTCCAGAAATCTTGTAATTTTTGTTGAAATAATAAAGTCAGTATTCTATGAACATAAATGATTTGAGAGGATATTTACTCGATGATTTAAGATGTGTTGCTTTCTAATAAAGTAAGTTAATTTCTTTAGAACTTTCACCAAAACTTTTTTATGACACAGTTCATCAATTGCCTTTCATCACTCCACTGCAGCATTTTCTCATGAATGCAGGTTTGATTGCGGTTGCAGAACTTCAGTATTTGCATATCCATACGTGTAATATTCATTAGACTCTGCTATGCTGAGCTTCTAGAATTTACTTTTGCTCAGTTTGACTGAAGAAGTTATCAAAAACTCTAAAAGTTTAGTATAAGCAGGTGGTGTGAAGTTGGTCTCTGAGTAAGCAGAAAACTTGTAGAAGCTTTGTCACCACCTAAGGAAAGAGCCTGACTTCAACCGTTGAAAGTCTGTAAGGTTAAATATTATTCATTTTTGTTCCCTCAGTAATAGTAACTGGTGGATTAGATGTAGTAGTATGTGGTTTGCTGGTATTGGAGTTGCTATTATAAGGCACTTTTTGTAGTGTTCACCACAACAGCACAATTGGATATAATGTTATCAACATCTGCATTACCATAACCATAAATATTCTGGATAAGTTTGAAGTTTTATAGTTGACAATATTATTATCTTATAAGTTATTATTGTATTGATCAGTAAATGAATAATTGAAAATTGCGGGTTAGAATAACAAACTTATTCCTTTCTTTCAAAAGCTGAATAGCCTGCTGACTGTTTTTTTAATTTTACAATTTGTTATGAAATGACTATTTTATTTTTGTTACACTTGTAGTAAAAAAGGCTCTCAATTAATAATCACTTTTCATAGGGCTTTATGAGCAAATATCTCAACTACAATATTTTACAATTGACAGCATTCAGATGTGTTCTGGTTGTCACTAGGCACCCGCTTTATAAAATTCCAACAAAACAACTTTCAGGTTGTTCCCCCACAAAACTGATAACTTACGCCTATGCTGGTTCTTAAGCAAAAAGGCTATGCTATGCGTATTGCACATTGCTAAAGAGCTAAAAATCAATAATTCCAATGAAATTAAAATTTCTAACAATATAACAATTTCACAAAGTTATTGGCCTCATAAATTGACTCCAAATTTTTAAACATGTTTTTTGTCAGTTTTAGATGCCAATTCTGCAGGGACAATTTTTGTTTTAGAATATCATATTACATCAGATTATCATCAGATCATTGTGTTAGAAATCATTTTTTTATGGTATTGTTTAGCAAGGGTGCCACAGAGAAGCAGTGATAGAGCAAAACCTAATTGATGTCTCGAAGTGAAAAGGTGTGGTAATACGTTTAGCCAAGCCTGTACACTTTTTTTACTGATTCAGTAAATGTTCATACTAATTACCCAGTAATTAAATGTGGAGAAAATCACTAATATTTTTTAACTACGAATTTTCTATATCAGTCAGTAGCTACTCGTTTATGTATAACATTTTAAATTCGATATATTTTGATATCGCTGGGTTCTCAACAACAATGAACTAATTAAGCAATGGCAACACGTGTACGCCAACACAAACAGCTCCTCCAAAAAATGCTACGTTTTTAAATAGGCCTACAGCCAGTCGAATATTTTATATTGCAGCTAAGATAATAAAAATGGTTCAAGGTCAAATATCAATGTCAAACAACGAGAAAACTTTGCTTCTAAAAATCGGCGTTAATATCGTATATTTTCGTGGAAAGATTGCAAAATCTAATTAGTTATGCCTTTACCTGAAATTTTTATCACAATACTCTCTTCACTGTTGATTGCTAACTTTCTTGTTCAACAGCATTTAAACTTTCTCAATTTTATGAGGTCAAGAGATGAGGAAGAGGACAGTTTTATAAATGCTTTTGTTCAGAAGACCTCAAATCACTGATGTGCTTTTGTGATAGTTAACAAAATTATCATTAGCCATAAAGTTCTTGTGTGCATCTTTTAAACTCAGTTGGTTTAATATCTAAGATTTTTATGATTGAGGGTTTTCACTCAGCCAAATTTAAATTTGTTATAACTTATTTGGCACACATTGAGTCAAATAAATGTATTTATCACAATAAAATAATATCTAACCCTTCGTTGTTAATATTGATCAAGTCCTCAGTGATAAATGACCTATCTGTTAGATGAAAATGAAGTTTCTAAAGTGTGTGTGTCAGCAACACTCTGATTTCAAAAAATTCAAAGTGACTTTTAAACATATTGAAATTATTACCTATGTAACAGTTAGGATACTTAAAGCTATCTTTATTGACGTTCAATTTATATTTAACTTCAGTTCAAGTATTATAAACCAGAGGTTGACCTAACATAACTTTAGGTGTAGCTTGGACTTCACTTTATCTGAATATTTCTGCTTGTGAGAAAATGGGCTGGATGTGAGAAGGAAGTCAACTGTTGATTTCCTTGAATTTTTAAATTATTTTTTCTTCATTGTAAAATCGTATCAAACTTTTGACCGCGCAGTGCAGAAAATTTGAACTAAGATCTCGAATATAGCAAAAAATTATTGTAGGAGGACACCCTTAGCAATTCAAAACATACTTACTATCTAGAGATTTGGTATGAATCTCCATGCTTTTGTATTTTTCCGTTTAAAACAAAAAAGTACTTTTCTTATTTATCCACAACTCACCCGGGCTCTTTTTTAATTGTCACACAAGTTTATAAATAGAGAAAGATAGTCTGGTAAAGTCTGCGAAAGGCCAACTTCTTAGTATGTAGATTTGAATGTAGGTTAAATCTATCAACCATATTTTGTGAGCATTAAATATGTATGTGAAGGTGGTGTTATAAAATTGAATCACATTTTTGGCTGAGCATGAATATTTTAATAGTTATAAAAATACAGTCTTACTGGTAATAAAACAACCGGTTGGGTATTTCCAATCTGAAGTAAACAAATATTGACAGTACTAGGGATAGTTTTCTGGAATCGCTGGAGTACTTCATGAAATCTCTATATTGACCTTTCCATTAATTATTAAATAGTTGGGTATCTTGTGCCACTATAGAAACGTTGATCATTATTGCGACTGTTTATATTCTCATCCAATCAGATACTCAGAGATTTAAATGTTTCACTACTACGAGGGGATGTATCGGCTCAGGTTATTTTCCTCATGGCCGAAAGCAGATACATCGGCTTTTAGCCAGTATGTTAATTTATTTAAAGTTAATATTTTTTTAATTCAGATATACCATTATGATCTGGTTACTTTAAAAAACAGCTTGTCGCTAACGATATAGACGAATCGGATGGCTGCTTACTAGCAGCTCCAATTTTACACTGATTTTCCAGCAGGAAGTTCAGGGAAACAGAGAATTTTTTCTTGTTGCAATCAGGTTGTAAACTCTTGGTCCAATTTTGGTTAATTTCATTTTCTCCAACTATTGAGAATATTTGTATTTTTATACATATTTGGGCTACAAATTGTAATTAGAATATCCCTCCTCTTGCAGATTGTTTTGTGCTGGAAAATTTGCTTCCTGTCATTTTCATTATTAAGTTTTACACTTCAAATATGGCAAGCGTTTTGTAAGACTCCTATGTGAGTTACATATATCATATATATTGCATCGCTCTAGCAACGGGTGACATAATTGTTTAATAGTTAACTACACTACAACTACCAACTTTTGTTTACTGTGGTTGGTAGTTTCTGTACCAGTTTTAATTGGCATCCCGTGACTCAACCTAAACTTTTTAAATTTTTTAAATTTTTTAAATTTTTTTTTTACATTAATTAGTGTGGTGCACATAGGGAATGAAACTTTTGGGTAAATACCTCTTTCTTACATATGTTCCAAGAACTGCACGCTATTAAGTAAGCGCAATGAATGCTGAAAGCTTTTCTGCAGAGTTAACGGGTATAAGATTTGTAGTCAAAGCTAAATTAATAGTTTTGACATCAGTTAGTGTGATAAATCAGCTTAAGTGCCTTGACCAGATCTTTTAAAAGATCATGTGACATTAAATATAACATCATATACTTTACAAATGCAAGTACTGACAGTACTTAATGTAATGACTGACAAAAGCATTATATCAAATGCACACATTGCTAGCAGCCCTTGTACAAATCTATTAGTTTAAATATCTGCACTATTGTGAGAGGATCAAGCGTTTTGACTTGATATTGTAAACAGTGAATTACAGTGACATGACCATTTTCCAGTATACAACGGGTCAATTATAAGAATGTGGTTGCAGGCTCCAAGCCTGGCTCTCATATCCGCTGCAAACAACAGTGGCACGATCATCAAGCAGTCAGGTTGAGATGGGAGCCTACAGGCTAAGTTTCTCCAGTAACCGTTGGAGGTAGCCACTGATATATCAACAATTTAAGTTAAAGATTTTAAAGGTGCCACCTTATTAGTTTCTATCAGCTACACTGAATATATATATTTTCATCAGCAAAACCACATGCTATTTATTATCTGTATTTACATAATGAAGGGGCCTACTAGATTATCAACATTTTTATTGACACAGGAGTTTATCCGCTATCAGCAGCGGTAACATTAACATAATAAGCGCTCATTACAGCTACACTTGTTGATTCATGCATGTATTTAAACTAACATTAAACCTTATACTCAATTTTAATACAATTTATAAAAAATTATGAATAGGTTATATGTTAGCGTATTTTTCTATGTAGGATGCAATTTCACTACCAAAATGTTTCAAGATTTAATTAGACAAAACTTGATCTCAGTTAAATTAATTTAATTTGGCAAGGGTTTGTTATTGATTGGTTTAAAATCTGCTACAGGATTTCACTCCAACTATTCATTGTTTCTAATCCTTTAAACCCTGGCTGGTCTTCTCAACGCGTGTCAGTAACACCCGAGCAATTTTTCCAGAATAGTTTTAAAGTTTTGGAACTTTTAACAAATATGCTTAAAAGTGTTCGCAATGCATTGATAATTGATAAAAGAACAGTAGAAAAGTTAGCCAACTGAAAGAAAATTTCAACAAACATATAAAACAGTGCTCTATCATCATTCAACCCAAACTACAAAACTTTGTACGTTAAAAAAAAACTCAAAAAAACATGTGCAGTAGTATTAGACCGAGCATATGTTAGTCAAAATTCCATGACTCAAAACATACTGGAAAATTATAGTTCGTACAGTATAATTAATGTTGTCATATACATCGCAGTAATTTACTACCTACCAACGAATGGGTCATATAAATTTTTTCGCGATAAAGTTTAAATATTGTTTGATATTAATACGAAGGAAGCGAGTAGAGATATTTGAAAACTGTTACAAATGAAAGTGAAAATTCCGATTTAACATCCTGTGCAAGAATTAATTTGATTGGTTTCTTTTGTCGCTTAAAAACGGCTTTCGTAAAACAAGCCATGGGAATGCTGGTTTTCCAGCTGTTGGTGATTTTGAGCAACCCTATGCGATGTCGGAAAACATGCCGTTGCGGTTCAAATGTTTAAATAAATTTGTTGTTGTTTGTGGCAATTGAATAAACATACTATTTTATGGAGCTTGTACTTTTGAAATGTAAAATATACTCAAATCAGTGATTCAGATTTTCACGGAATCTTTATAAACAGTTCAGTTTATGCCTTGATGCGGTTCTTGTTTTGACGGTTTTTTTTTCTTGGTTGCTTACCACACAAAAATAATTGCAATCCATGAAAAATAAAAATATTTCTAGAGATTGATTATGAATATATCAAAAATACAGCAAAACAGCCATATTTTAGTGCAACCAAGGAGCGTTCTTGCTAAATCATTTTTGTCTACCGATGACATATTTGGTCACCTTAAATGGGTGAAACCATTGCAAATGTCTACCCTTCACAACGAAAGCATATTTCTAAAGGTCTGAAACCAAAGTTTGAGCTTTTAAAAACAACTGGTTATATAATTTCAGCTTATGTATTAACTCACCTTCTACCATACTATCAAGACAAACAGATTAATACGCAGTCTTTCACCAGATCATAAGTGTTCATCAATGCTGAATAAACTATTTAGCACTTGTGAAAACCTGTCTAATAACTCGTCAAAAAGTTGATAATGTAACTTCTATGTTACAGAATGATCTGTGAGGTGTCTCTAAATAAACTTACATCATATGGTGTGATGAAAGACAAGGCAAGATCATGTGATGTTTGCTCAAAGAAAGGAGAAGACAAACAACTTGCATTTTCCTATTGTGTGTCATGCGATAAAGTTTTCTGCGCAAAGCACCACGAGGTAACGATTGGTTTATTTGATAACATTGACCTTGATAATGTAACTCTTGATAATTTGACCTTTGTAAGATCAGTTAGAAACTTGAGTCAAAGTACCAATCTAGCCGTACTCCCGGAATTAATTGAACCTGGAATACCCTTGTGAAACCCTGTCTACTGACCACATCGTTTTCATCTGGAGCCACAGAACTTTCTCCGCTTTGCTTGAGATACCGCACTGCGATATTTTCTGTACTGGCATTTCTGTTCACCACTCTGCCAATGAAAAAGCTTGATCGCTTTTGCAGGAAAACCGTATGACTACCTAAACACGCCGTTGTGAATCTTTGACTTCATCTATAATTTTCTCACCAGCGCTTTCTTCGTCATCACCGTTGGTGGGTGTTAAATACAAGTCGGTTCTTTAGATAGCAATTAACACACCCTTTGAGAGCTTGGGACAGAATAACATGGTTGATGTTACATGGCTTAGCAGCTTGCCTCATGTATTGTTTTTTCATCATTAACCAGCTTCATAGCATCTTGTATAACATCTTGTACAGCATCATCCATAACCTCTTGTCTAGCATCCGGTATAGCAGCTAGCGTAGCATCTTGTATAGCATGTTGCATAGCATATTGTATAGCATATTGTATAGCATCTTGTAAAGCATCTTGTACAGCATCATCCATAACCTCTTGTCTAGCATCCGGTATAGCAGCTAGCGTAGCATCTTGTATAGCATGTTGCATAACATATTGTATAGCGTATTGTATATCATTTTGTATAGCATCTTGTATGGCATCTTGTATGGCATCTGGTATGGCATCTTGTATGGCATCTTGTATTGCAGCTCGTATAGAATCGTGTAGGTCACCCTGGTTATATATATATTCTTCATATTTCCTCATGTTTGCTTTTTTAAAGGTTGACTTGCAACCAGATTTACATAAAAGGTATTTGGGACTAAAAAATTTGCTAGGTCTTACTCTGTTGTGTTGTAGATACAAAATATGTAGAATTTTGGCAAAAATCTTTTAAAAGTTTAAGAACGAACTGTTAAGAAACAGCCATAGGTTAGAATCCCTTTATTTGGATTGCTTACTCAACTGGAGGTATGAAGTGAAAGGCCAATAAGAGGCTGATTATAACATTTCCCATAGCACTAGTTTATGACAAACATGGGCAGTTCTACTGGTAAACCCTTATCAAATAGGCCCATATAAGCTTGTTACTTCACAGTTTCGTTTCAGCTTGGTCTAACCATGTAGTCATAATCTGGCCATGTAACCTATATTTTCCGCCAAATTGCACAAACAATTGCTGCAACATATTTAGAACATCAAAGGTGACAAACAAGCCATTCATGCTTTTCAAAGGATTATATGGACTCTTTCGAGCTAAAGTTTAAATATTAAACTGATTTTTAGGATAGGTTTTGAGATATTGGTGTTCACCGAGACAGCATTACATTGATAATTTAAAATATGAGTAAGGACAGTACACATACTGTTATTGAGTGCATGAAAGTTGTTTGTGAAAATATTTCAACTGATCAGAGTGCATGAAAGTGTAAAAAAAGCAAGTTGTGTTCATCAACGTCCCATTGAACCATTTCAAGAGGGATTCCAACCTATGGCCATTTTTGTGACGGCTCTGACTAATTTTTTTTCTTAAGATTTCAGGAGCTTCTAATCACATTTCCACACATTTTGCCCCTAAAACAAAGCATAGTAAGACATGGGGAATCTTTTGATACCAAATAAATGTTATGTAATTTTGTTGCAAGTCACCCTTTAAATTAAAATAATTTCTTATTAAATGAAATAAAGTTTTGCCAATATAATATGAGGCTGGTTGAATTGGTAAAAAGGGTTTCAACCAACCCCCAAAGTTGGTTTAAACCTGCCTCATATAAAGATTACACTGAAAATCAGCGGTTGAACTATTTATTTAGATTTAGGGCCTAAAAAAGTTCAGCACAGCAATAGCATCACTGTGGCTATCTAAAGGTTATTTCCTCAAATTCTTACAATGAACAATGTTCAATAAAACACCCAAAATCTAACAAGTTGCCAATACTAATATTAAAACAAAATGCCTAAACAATGTGACAAAAATTCCCTCACACATTCTCTCTTTCATCGATCAACATGAAAGTCAAATGGCTGCTAGGTAAAATTGGTACTTCTTCACTGTAGTGTGAGAAAAAGTTAGGTTAATTGTAACAAGTACTTTTTGCCGATGTTTCAAACAACCCCATGTTTCAACCAACTTCGCTCTATCTTACAAAATAAACCGTTTTAACTTTTAAATGAATGTGCTTTGTTCATTTTGCTGTACTCTGTTAAAGTCTTCTGATGGTTCGGCATCTTTTGCATTTGTATAAGGTCCTTTGGCATTATATTTTCTTCTACTTCCAACTACACTAGTTAGTACTAGCGTTCAGATAAACTTTGAGCGGAGCAAAACTTTAGCGGTTAGCTAATTAGAATAAACATTTGCCTGTATGTGAAGGGAACCTTAGTCACATTTACAGCTTTTGCATGCATGGTAAGCATGACTTTTGCCTTAAAATAGTAAAATATATGTAACCCAGAAAGTCAGAATGTGCAATCGTGCTAAAACCACATTTTTGAGTTATTTAAAGATTTAAAATCAGCAAATTCTGAGGAATTTAATGCATTTTAATTTTTTAAATCAAATTATTTATGGCCAGGTTACGCAAGATTTAGTAGAACTAAAACTGATGTTTTGAGCAGGATAAAGTTGGTGGTTAATGAATCGTAAATCATGGTATTTGTTTACAAATCAAAATGCCATAGCAACCGACCACTTAATTTCAACCTATATTTATTAAACCTGGCATTCTCCACAATGAAACCCTGAAAAAGATGATCGTTGCATCTTTATTTCAATTCAATTCATGGTTGACCTACCAAAAATCATGATAAGGTTCACAATATACGCGGCTAAAACCTCACCGTCCTGGAGATATTCATTAAAATGGTATGCTTCAAACTGGGCACTTCTCATCAAGCTATATTTTTATGACTGCATATAATGGCAGTCCAACGACTTAACCAAGTGTTGGAAGTATACTCAGAATTGTCCACCTATACAGAAGGTCATGGTAAGGTAAAAAAAAGTGACAACAGAGGGCATCAGGATGCGGAAGTATCAACCCAACTCATCAAGTGACCATTCAATCTAGAGCTCTTTTTATGTAGTTTAACACTCACACGGTGTAGCACGAGTACGCTGCAGAGATTTATTGTAGCGCATTGGAGGTGTTTGTTTGTTATGCTAGTGGCAATTTGTCCCAACACAACCATATCCAATGTTACCTTCGGTAATCCTTGATACACAGTTCTAATGAGGCTTAATAGTTCAGATGACATAAAACTAGCGCATAATTTCCTACATTTGTACCCACTTATTAGTTTGATGTAAACATCTAGAATGGGAATGTTATCAGCAGTGATAGCTGATTGTTATTCTTTGTAATTTGATTTAATTCATTAGGATGATCGTTATTACTCACATTATCGTTAGCAGCCACATATTGCATGGGCAGCTGTACTTCTAAGGTTGCCCTATAATCACACTCCTCATCATCGCTTTCACTATGATTTGAGGCAGTTGACTTAGATTCTAAGTAGAAATACTCATCAAATTTTATAGGATCAACTAGCCGTAATTTTTGCGATGGTTTTATTTTGTTCTAGCCTGAAGCATTAAAACAGGAAATAGCCACACACATGCGCGCACCTGCAGTTACAGCCTATACTTATGATCTTGGATTATGAAAAATTCCATAGATACCACAGATATGGGTATAGTTAAACAACTATTCTGACTTTATGATTAGTCAGACACAAAAATAAACAAGATCATGTGAAAGAGCAGGGTTGAATGCACTATAAACCGCTGTTTACTAAAATGGTGATGGTGAGTCATATGATAGCGTAAAGCGTGCTCAGTGTGCCATTGTCAACAATGCGATTACCGCACAATTGTACATTCTGACGGCCGGGGTACCATGTTATGGTAAAAAAACTGTGCAAGCTAAAAATTAGTTGCTAGAATACACATTAAAAATAAATTGAAAAATCATGAAAAAATTATTAAAACCAAAACCTTGTAGACTGACAAGGATTTCAAGGAAGGGATATGATATGGCATAATTTGTTATGGTATGAACAAGGTTTGAAGCAGCAACATAGTTTAAAAACTTGGATTGTCAAGCTGATGGCCAGACAAATGCATTGAGTACAAAAGTGTTGTAAATATCAAAAGCGTAAAGTTCTACTTCAGCGATTGTCATGAATTTATATTAAAGATAGACTCGCAAAACATTTTAGTAGATTCTTAAAAAAGTATCAATAATTTTTGACCATGTGCAATTGTTTTTCATTTTTGAGGTGATCTGACTACCACAATATTGAATTCAGTTCTATTAAAATGAGTTTTACCTTCTTATTACAGTTACACAAAGAGTTCTATGAGTTTGAAGAGCCTTATTTAACTGTTAGCATGGAGCAGTATGAGCTGCCGGAAATTCAGCAAAGCAGAGTCTGTACTGATCACAACAATGAACCGATCAATATGGGACGCAAGAAATGCTTAAAATGATATGTATTAGATGTGCCACCTCTCTTGGAAATTGTACCGATGGTAACTGAGTTTAGCATTAAGCACTGGTTATTGCATAATAATTTAAACATATCACCTTAAAACGATACTAAATTAGTTTTGTGCAGGAGATTCCCACCAGCTGATGTCTTTGAAGGACTTTGTTGACCTTCTGAAAGATGGGATAAACAAGCTAGAAAAAGGGATGATTGAAGGTTTGGAAAAAATCTTCAAGTTCACCTCTCAAACAATTGCTGAGTATGACCAAGAAAGAACTGAGATGGTGCGGAAGATTCATGAGAAAAGAGATAAGCAGGTGACCTAATGAACATAAGCATTTAAACATATTTTGCTCCAATGAATTAATCACTGATTAGATAGGCTTTCAATGGTAAATAAGAAAATGTCTCATCACACACTAAGTTTTTGCAGATGAAGCCTAATACATTTTTAGTAAATTTATTCAAACATATCATATACATTCTTAGAAAGTATTTTCTGCTGTTGGAGGTGTTCTTATTGCAAGGGTGTTTCACTATAAAAATCGAGAAACTGTATTTCGTTTGGAACACTAAAATAAAGCAAAAGTTCAGGTAAGATGCTTTTAGTTGCAAGGAGCCTGACAAAATAACAATACCTTTGTTATAACTATTTATATATTTCATGAAAACTATTTTTATTGAAAGCTAAAATATTTAAAAAAATATTACTAGTTTGGCTTAAAACCAATTTGTAATAAAAACCAAACATTATGATTTAAAGATTTCCTGTCCCAAGAAACTTTATGATTCTTTAAGATTTAACTTTGTTTCAATAATTTTTTTTGTATAACAACACATGCTCAATAATTTCATCTTTCAGATTAGCATGATGTATCAAAGCCACACTTCTACCAAACAAAATGTTGGTTCTTGTTAAGTTTTTTACTTTTGAAAATTGAAATGTTTTGACGATTTGTGGTGATGTCTGATACTTTTTTTTATTCTAGACCGTTTAACCGTTGTCACTTTTTGTCAAATTGAATCTTGAAAAATTTTAGCAGTCTGCTCCCCTAAATATCAACAAAAGCTTAAAATGATAGAAATACATGTATATCGGTAGTTTTTGACATAATCTGTCAATGCTTTGTGTAATTTCACCTTTAGTGACCACAATGGTGTTGACCACAATGGTCAACATAGCATATATATTATATAGTATCACTATTGGTATTATGTGTTGTATAATGGCCTATTTTAAATTACATAACTTTTATCAAAATTGTATTTCCCTTACTTTTTATGTTTTATCATAATTTACATGTTATTATTTAGTAGCATATCTAAACTTGCAAACCAAAAGGTTTTTACGAAAATTTTGGTTACTTTATTATTAAACCACTTGTGGGTGTTTGATTTT
This sequence comes from Watersipora subatra, assembly GCF_963576615.1. NCBI lineage: Eukaryota > Metazoa > Bryozoa > Gymnolaemata > Cheilostomatida > Watersiporidae > Watersipora > Watersipora subatra. The sequence goes on from NC_088713.1 coordinate 9,923,040, forward strand.
TCACCAAGATTTATGCCAGTGTCTCACTGTTATGAAGTTTCTTGTCTTAGCATAAAAAAGCGGATGTGACCAAAACTGAAAATTCAATGTACATGTAAATTCAAAATTCAAACTGCATATATTGTTTTTGATTCGACATGTGGATATTGTGAAACAGCTAACCATTCTAAGGTTGAACATTCACTTGTTTTATATAGTACTTGTTAAACTGCATGGTTGATAGGCCACCTTACTAATATAATATTAGTTATTTAACAATACTATCTTCTAATGGATTGAACAATACTATAGACATGATTAAAATTGGTTACTTTTCTTCTCGGTTAATGTTCACAGAATAATTTATTCTTGTTTTAAAGCTATTAAACATATCCGATGGTTATTTGGGGGTAAATTGGCTTAGTCATTGATAACAACTAACATTACTATTAGTCTAGGAAGCTGAAAGTCCCATGCGGCATGAGAAATTGTCGTGAATAAAAAGTGTGTGCACAAATATTCCTAGATTTGGAAAGATGGTGGAGTGGGAGTGCATTTGATTTTCTATATGAATATGTGTTCAGGCTAGATTCCTGAGCGGCTTCTTTTTCTCAACACTTTTGGCTTGGATTGGATGGGGACACGTCTCTTATCCTATAGAATTTTTGCTATAGTCTGATAGCTAATGCGGGGTAACATTGTAATGGTTCCTGCCACTGTCTTAGTTTGTTATTAAATTCATATAACGATGTTTGTAGATGGAATCACTTGCTTTAAAATACAAAAAATTTGAGGAAGATTTCAAAGAAGCCCAACTAAAATCTAAAATTCTCATAACTAGTTTTATGGAAGATGAATTACTTGTTAAGTGGACCCAGTTGAGCAATCTCAGGCAAAAAATGGATTTCCAGGCTAAGCATGCTCCCCAGGTACAAGTGGGATTTTAAACATCTAGTCAAACACAGTCACATTATTTTGTGGTTTGAGTATATCATCTACTTGAAGAAGCGCAAAAGTTTAAGATAATTAAAATACCTGACAAAAACTAATATTAAGAAACTTTGTATGTATGTACAATTAGGATTTATTGATACCTTGTGCAAGTTCAGTTTCAGCTCAGCTTTGTTACCAAATATCAATTGAATTTATCTGGTCTCGCAGCACAGAACAAGAAATCACTGCTTTACTTTTAGTACAGTTTACAATTTTTTACCAGAATCATTTCAAGTTTTAAAGTTCAATAATTGTGAAAAAAAGAAACCATTTTGGTTAACAGTTTGCTAATACTATCACTATTAAAACTGGCAACTATGTGTTAACAAAAGAATCATCAGTAAGTATTCTTTTTTATGTTGCTGTCAAGGTGTTATTTCTCATCTCACTACTTTTAAATGGTCTCTAAGAATATTTGGTCTCAAAGCTCCACATGGCTTCAAGGAACCAACTCAGTTAGCACCTACCGTACATCTTTATATGGTCGACACCTTTAGCTCAGTTTGTAAATCTTGAGACACGCTTCAACTCAACCAAAAATATGCCTTATAGTAGTAGATTATGTTTGTTACGGTTTTACGTAACCCATAAATGGATTGCAAAGTACTTACTTTATTTTGTTAACAAAGGTTTTTGAAACTAGAAAAATTGTGAACGCATGAAATATATATTTGGTCCGAAGTTTGTTAACACTTACCTTACTAAAACTGTGCGTAGGTATTAAAGAGTAAATTCTTAATATGCATGATTTTCTTTATGTTGCTGTGACTGTTTTCTTACCTACCTCATTCTAGTCAGTCAGCCAAGGTAGTTTATCGTTCAGTTTCGTTTCTACTTAATTTAAACTAAGTTTTGTAACTATAGAGTTATGTAAGGAAGTATGTAGATTCCATTTCTTATAATTTGCCCCAAAATCTGTTGCACATTAAATAATTATTTGATTCAAGACATTGACATTTTATTAGCGTAGCCGGCGCAACAATATTTATATATAATCTATCGGAATGTGATACGGTTTGTTATGAACATTGACCAATGAGCATCAATTTCCGGAATCGGCAAACTGATGAAAGTTTGCAAAAGTCGTAATTGATGCGTTAGGAGCGATTGATGATCTAAATGACTGCTATAATTGCTACTGACGCTTGTTGCATTCATCTTGAGGGTAGCTCATCAAAGCCTGAAACTGTATCACGATTGACAACAGTTAAAGTAAACAAGATAAAATAATGCTCTAACAGAAGGGCTGCTGTTTCTAAACAACCTGAACATACACATCTAAAGAAGTCATCAACTGTTACATTATTAGAGGTAAGATAAATTATATTATTATTATTTGATGGTGTAGCTGCTGTATATATTAAATTAAAAAAACTTCTAGGAAGTTTGTAAACATCAACATTTTTCACTATGAACCAAAGGGTGGAAGGTATGTTAAATACAATTAATCTCTGTTATTAAAAAAAACATTGCTTTTTAATCAGTCAGCCACATAACAGAAAAGTGACTAGAAATAAATTTTCGTTTCTACTTTAGTCAAACTAAAGTTTGATAGTGGAAAAACATTCTCTATATAATAAGGAACTTGTTTATAAACTTTTGCCCTAAAATTTATATGCACGTTTTCGAGTTATTACCAAAATTTTTATCGCAAAGATTTGGCCAATTCGCAATAATTGTCCCAATTGTGCTAAAAAGAACTATTTTGAGAAAGGCTGTTACTATCTTTATAATATATGTGCATAACAATCAAGTTATGTTTAAAATTATATCATGCAAACATGTACTGTTGATTTACCTCTTTTGTAGCAAAAGTAGAATTGTTTCTTATCTGCAAGTAATACAAGACGGACAACTCCGAATTCTATATTTAGATAATAGATGTTGACTAAAATTGGATGAAGATTTGACAAAAAATTAGAAAAATAGCCCAATTACAGATTTACTTATTCATCAAAATTATCAAAGTCCTCCTCAAAGTCACTGGAAACATGCTGTGCATTGTCCAAACATTTTTCCTTTGTTGAATCTTCTATGACATTACTTATTTGTAGACCACTATAGTACAATTCTCTGTTTACATTAGATGCTGAAGACGGTATCGACTGACTAAGATTACAGTCTACAGAGTCTTCACTGGTTGTTGATGATCTGGCGAGTCGAAAACTGTCATCTGCCACAATATCAGACAATGAAGCAGTTTCAGCATAGACAATTTCAGATCGAGTTCGGTTTGCAGACTTGTAAAAAACCAATCTGTCAAACTGCTTACGAAGCTTTAGCTGATACTTTAGCTTAGCTGATGTCCTGAAGCATAAAACAATAAAATCTAAATTTTGTGCTGCATGAGGCACACAGCACAGAACACTTGCTTATTGCTACATAAAATTACAATTTGCACACCGAATGAATACATCTTCTACCTAGTTTGTAAGTCAATCTCAAATGAAACAGCTACTAAACACCTATAGGTAAGTGTTTCAAAATCACATGTAACTAGGACAAACGCAACTTGGTTTTTGGCTGGTTACAATGACACCTAAATGTAGGCTCCTCACATTAAAAGTAAAGGAAGTATTTATATCCTGCCTTATGTACCAAAGCTGGTAGTTCAAAGTGGCTATAGTACAATGAAGTGTCACTATCACAGCACACAGGACATCCAGTATTTTACACCAAGTATTTAACATAACAATGAAAAATACATACATTTAATAATGCTAAAAACAGAAGTGACAAAATTCATTTAGTAACGAGCATGCCAAAAGCAATGTTTTTTTTTAATCACATAGATTAATTGTATTTAAAATACCTTCCACCCTTAGGTTCATAGTAAAGAAAGTTGGTGTATGTTTGATAACAAGACATGATATCGAACCTCGGAGGCTACAGGATCCGCGTCTCTTACATACATCAATAATCTATGATCATTTCTTATTTCAGCTGCTTTCTTCAGCAGCCCTACAATCCAGTTAAATTATAAAGTATGGAAAAAGATAATTGACAATAATTAATTAAAATGTTAAGGCTGTAAAACATTAACTAATGGAGATTCGAGCTACTATTAATTTCAAAGAATTAGTACAAAAAATATAACTATATTAATATAGGCCTACCCGCTGTAAAAGTTTGGGTCTGTGATAATGCTTCCGATTTCCTTTTGTGAGTACGCTTAGATTTTATGAACTTTTCCAACCTTTGACATATAATGCAAGTAGGATCAAGAACAGAGGTTCGTCGACGTGCCCTCACAGTTGAGCTAGAGCGTAAAAGCTTGGCAGTTGGTTCACTTTCAGAGTTTTTAGTTTTCTCCTCATCAGAAGATGGGACGCTCTGGTAAACATAAGTATACTCATAGAAAAAATAAGTGCTTTGATGGGTACAGGCCTAGTACATGTATATGTAAAGATAATTAGCAGCAGCAGCCCATGTAACCTTCAGTTTCTACATGCCAGTTATTCACATGCTGCTACTTACAATAACAAATTGTATTTGTCTAATTCACAAATTTGCTAGATTTTTTTATAATAAGTTTTTTAATTTAATATATACAGCAGCTACACCATCAAATAATAATAATAAAATTTATCGTACCTCTAATAATGTAACAGTTGATGACTTCTTTAGATGTGAATGTTCAGGTTGTTTAGAAACAGCAGCCCATCTGTTAGAGCATTATTTTATCTTGTTTACTTTAACTGTTGTCAATCGTGATACAGTTTCAGGCTTTGATGAGCTACCCTCAAGATGAATGCAAAAAGCAACAGTAGCAATTATAGCAGTCATTTAGAACATCAATAAATCCTAACGCATCTTCATCAGTTTGCCTATTCCGGAAATCGATCCTCATTGGTCAATGTTCATAACAAACCATATCACGTTTCAATGGATTCTATATAAAGATGATTGCGCTGGCTACGCTAATAAAAAGTCAATGTCTTGAATCAAATAATTATTTAATGTGCAACAGATTTTGGGGCAAATTATAAGAAATAGAATCTACAAACTTCCTTACATAACTCCTTAGTTACAAAACTTAGTTTAAATTAAGTAGAAACGCAATTTTGTTTCTAGTCACTTTTCTGCTATGTGGCTGACTGACTATTCCTTTCATGTGGTCTTTAAAAATATTTGGTCTCAAAGTCTTGTCTGTCTTTTTAAAAACCAGACAAGTAAACATCAACCTGCGGACTGTTTCTTTGATAAATAAACAAAAAAATGTGTGTCACCAAACATACTGCTATCCTTACAGTAGGCCGAAAAACGTCCAATTAGTGTTGGAAATTAAATTAAATGAAATCGGTTATATTCTTGTACAAAGCACCATTTTGTTGGCCCTTTTACATGTATTTCCCAAAGATTTATTAAAAACTTTTAATTAAAAATAATGTTTTTTGGTATTGCAGCATAATCATTACTGTTATAAGAGCAATGTTCCATAACGTTAAAATGTTTTTGTATTGAGGAGTTAAAATAGTTTTAATATTGAAAAAGTGTTATAAGAGCAGATTTTCAGAGCTTCTCATTTTGTCTAAAACTGTCATAATAAGAAGGAGACATGCCCATTTTTAGCAATGTAAAAAAAGTTGTCATTTCTAGAACTTTTTTAAATACAAATGCTTACAATCTACCTGATGAGTAGCTAAAGAAGGAGGATTTGTGTGTTATGAACAATTTTTGATACGAATGCATTAATAAATTTTTTTTAGTGGTAATAATCCGCAATGAAATATAAAACTACTTTGTAGCCTAGAAATTGTAATGGAAATTTTACCTTTGATACAAACACAACGAATAGTGGCAAAATGACAGTTGACAGTGCCTCCAAAACATTAGACTTTTCACCTTTTTCCACGTTTCACTTTAAGTTTTGATAATCATTTTTCAAAAAAGACAGAATGAAGCAGTTATTGACTGCAAATTTGTGTCATGTTTTGGCACTATCCAGAACCACTTAGTAGGCTCATAATATCTTACAGTGTTCTGGTAAACCTAAGCCAACCTTTTTTGCAGCTTTGCTTGTATCTAAATTTCTTGGTATTTCAGTGCAGTCATGTGTCAAAGTATGGCGTTATCTGTTGTTTATTCAAAATATTTTATTTGTTAATGTCATTTTGCAGTGTGATATTGTGTCAGGCTACAATGAAACTAAGAGTACCATAACACAGTTGGTTGATGAAGTTCTGCCGTCAATAGACTTTCCTTCACTCAGCAAAGTGAGAGATAAAAGTGAGTTTCTTGTGAAATATATCAAGTTACTAAAAGTTTTGTACGCCATAAAATTCCAGGTGCTACCATGAAAGTGTAGTCAAAAAAACTTTTTTTTCCAGTCTCCGACATCGCCTGATCGGAAATCTAGGCTACTTAATGTTAGAAACTTTAACAGCGCTTTCAATAATGAGTGGTCGTGACCATATTAGTACATGATTATTATAACATAAGTGTAAACCACAACCATGGTACTCTGAACACATAAATCAGCGTTCACTCATTTTGCATGAAGCTGATCAGGCGACCCAGATATTAATGACAACACTAATGACACTAGAGTTGTCATTTGAGTTGCTTATGTTAGTGATGGCTTTTTTATTGCACCATGGAACAAGATTGTTAAGCTTGGTTGATCAGGCAACCTGAATGAGTCGCCATTAGTAGTAACTTAGGTTATTAATGGTTTATTTGTTTGGCTTATTGTCAGTAAGGTCATGCAGCCAGATTCGTTTAATTAGCTTCCACCACAAAACCCACAACTTTCAACTCAATATATGTCAATAGTCTATAATTTAGGCATCTTCTACATTCAGGTCTGTCTTAATGCTGTTTACTTCATCAAATTATGAGCTATAAGGCGTAACTTGAATATAAATGCTACAAATGATGTTAGAATTTGGGCTAAATTGAACCACTTAGAAAAATTTTTTTTTTACTGCAAAACATTTTTTTATTAAAAGTAATAGGGGGAGAGGGTATATTTAAGCACTGCAAACATATTTATATTTTTGTATCTGGTTTGTCTCTGGCTCTTCAGATCTCCGCATGTTTGTTTCTCTTTTGCTCCGTTTATGTTTACATCTTTTATTTGTTTATTGATCTTTATCTCCACATAATTTTGTCTGCCGAAATCTATTATTCTCTGGCTGTAGTTTACACTAGTTATTTTGTATCTGATATTATTTGTCTTTTGTTCTATATACTTTTCCAGTTTAGGTTGTCTGTAGTTACATGGCGCTGCGGTCTCATTTGTACTGATAACCTCTGAACCATGATTTAATTAACCTCATTGTGAATCAACGAAATCAAAATCAAAGACTATAGATTATGGAGTGAACTAAAAAGTAAAATGTGACTCAAAAAGTTTAAAGCAAGTAAATTAGGTAATGAAGTACACCATAATTTCACCTTTATATGACTTCACATTATCTGAATTATTTTATATCAGATCTTTTTATAATTTGGTGCTATATTAAACTGTAATAATTTGCATGAAACAATGTTTTTGTCATTATTAATAATTATTTATTCCACCAAATACATTTAATACCTTAATACGGCACTATGACAAGTTTCTAAAAAACTTTTTTGTGCGAAGTTAAGCATAAAACACAGTATTCTGGCAAATTACGTTATATTTTTTTTACATTTTATTATGCTTTGCATTGTTTCTTTGCATCATAAAGTGGAATTATACAGTATAAAAGTAATTAACTTCCGTTTTGTAAAACAGGCTAGTTTCTGATTATGGCCATGTACTTATCATAAAACATGCCACTCTAAAAGAGATTTCACAATTCCACTATTGGCATCTCACCTTATTTTTATCATACAAATTCTCTTTCTTCAATTAACACTATCTTGTATCATGATACAATGCTTGGGATATCACAATCATAGCCTATTCGGAACATAGCGGGTAAGAGAGCTTTAATAGACTATGTTATTTTCCATTAACTCTTTTTCTAATGAATGCATGCCCGAAATTGCTGAGCATACTTATACAATTTGTAGCTCTTTTTGAACCTCAAAGACGACTACAAAAAACTAATACAATTCAACACAGTTTTGTGATAGACCGCAACATAAATAAAAACATTTTTCAGAAAGTTGATATTTGTATTTTTGGCAAACAGCCTGATAAAATATTCAGTCTTTCCTTCAAGTGTTTTGAGGTATCAACTTTTTTTACTGCTGTAATATTGAATACATATTTACCACATACAAAAGGGCATTTTAAACATTCAGTATATACATTTTCTGGATACTCAATGCATCTTACCATGTTACTTGACAATAAATCATTTTGTTCACAGTTGGCATAGTTTACATTTGGGTTTCAAAAAAAGTTTTTAAACAAATGTTTTACCCATAGACCTTTTGAAAAAACAATTTTCTCGTAAAGAATAATTAATCTTTAGTCGTCTTTAGAGCTCTCACATGCATGCCAACCACAAATATAATTTTATGATTGTGCAGACTGCGGGGTGTTTATTTATTTATTTATTTACATATTAAGTTGTAATAAAAATTTACAAGCAAAAAAAGGTTTTTAAAAGTTCAATTGGAAAGTGAACTTATCTCTGCTAGATTGGGATTGTCTCGCTGGGGCTGTCATTTTGTCAAATTTGGTTGGTTTTATTACGGAAAGGGATACTGGTCTATTTCATACTTTTAAAGTTTAAAGTTCTATTGATCACAGTCTGACAATTTACACAACTTTTTTTTAACTTGAAAACAAAATGTGTGCTTATTATGCACAAGGTAATTTGCTAGCCATTCATTACGAAAATATAAATTTTGATGTCTTTTGCTTGTTTGGCCCCTTGCAGTCTCTTCACTTTATTTTTGGTTAAATTAACATTCATATTGTTTCAGAGTTGTATCTGATAGAAATGTGTATAATATTTTGTGTAAATGATTGGGAAGATTTTCTGAAAAATATTATGGCCAAAAAATCAATCAAACTAAAGCACTTTAGTCACGTTATAAAGCAAGTGTAGAGTCACCAAAGTCGAAAAAATTAACTATTCGTGACGATCCCAGACTCTTGCTCTAATAATGCAGCACAAAAACACTAAAAATAAAAATAAACATTGAAGATTTATTTGGCATTGTAGCAGAAGCGGAATCATGTGTGGAAAAAAAAAGGTTTAGATGTAGACAATTTTCCAGGTTCAAATTGTTCCCATGGCACGGAGGATGATTATTAATAAACAAATGCAAAGCTTGAAGGAAAGCGGTCACTAGATTTTAAGCTATGTGAAATAGTTTACAAACTTTAAAAATAATTGCTTATAAACAGTTCACATAATTTCAAACATTGATTAATATTAAAACAAAAGCAAATATAATCTTAGTAGTCAACAAAAGTGGTTAGGAACTGCTCGCTGATATTATTTGTACGCATATAAAATTTGAGCTTATAAATTTACATATTTAAATTCAGCATCTGATATTTGCTTAAAAATAACGTATTCATATTATTAGGGTTCAATTAAGAGGTAGTTGCCATATGTATAGTAAACCCTAGAATTGCAAAAGCTCTTATTACAGTAGGGCAACATTTTGGCATATAATTGGTTGCTGTTTTTAGTATGTATGTCACAGTGATGTACATCACAGCAATGGAGCCTTCATTTGAGCAATAATTTTAATAGTGAAAGCATAATTGTCATATTACAGGTAGTTTCACAAACATAAACGTAACAACAAGACTAAATTCTTGAGCTTGAATTCAAAACAAGCAGTTCTCAACAATATCAAAAGCTATCTATGCCAATTAAAGAAACCAAGCGGAAAGCTGCTAGTGGAAACTCATAGGAAAACATTCATCATTGATTTTGAGTCAACAGCCAATCCTTTACATGACATTGCTCAATACATTTTTAACAACTACTTTCACATCAACTACTTCTTAACCTTTAAGACTCTGTTTTCAAAGATATGATACAATGGTGGCTATAACAGTAACCCAGACGTGCAGGGTTTTAGATCTGCACTTTGAGCACTGGTTATGAAGAAAGATATTACACCAATATCCAACGCTAACTGTATTTATCTGGACGTGAGCAGGGCTGTAAATACCGGCTTACTGCTAGTACATTATATGGATAACTCAGTCAAAAACAGAGGAGGATCGGTGACGCCAAACCTATTGATAGGTTGAATATGTGTTGATGCAGAAGTGCTCACGTTCACACATAGAGAACTGTGGTATTATACAGAGAGTGATAAAACAAGTAACATCACAGACACTAACTCATATCTTATCACATAACCTCAATCAAGGTTTCACATGTACATTGTATGCCACCAATCTACTAAAAACTATTTTAAATCACTATAATTAATAACCAGAACACACTATGCTGCTTCAGGTGAGGAATCTAGTTCAACCAACCAACTAACCAATCAAAAAGTATCTCGTTTAAATGTTTCTAGTCATGTTTAATAGGGTTTTAGGTCACTTACCCCCTGGCCGCTTACCCCCGGCCATATACCCCTGGTCATTTACCCCCTGGTCACATACCCCCTAGGCTATATACCCCCCAGGTCACTTACCCCCAGGTCAATCACATCCACATAATACAGTTTAACTTAAATCAGTTAGTTTTTGGTTTAAATCTCATGAACCACTTGCTAATTTGTCATGGTTTAATTAGTAGTTAATAATGAATAATTAAAAAGACACTTAAAAATAAATGCATTTTTTTACAAACTAATCGCAAAATTTTATTTTAATACAAACAGACAGTAATTTACATGTATTTGCAAAACATGTAAATGCATGGACATTTATTTTTAGACCATCATGAAATTACATTTGAATATTGTGTGCTATACCACGTAACAATTCAAAAATTGGTCTGTCATCATAGTCCGTAACTATTGTCTGTAGTATCTGCGATATAGCTCGATATTTTGGCCTTTGTGATGGTGCTAGTTCACCAGCTATTAGTTGGGTGATGGCGAATTCATTTAGTGCTTGCTCTCTACGAAGTATGATCAAGAAATGCCAGAAGTTGGGATGGTAGGCACTGATGTTTGCTTGCATGTGTCTGTGCCATCCTTCAACATTATTGTTTGTGCGAGGCAAATTGTTAACAACTCTTTCGTGAATACTCCACATTGTGTGAGGAAATTTCGGTTCACGCCGTCCTCTACGTTGTTGTCGCCCAATGTACGTATTTTCAAAATAGTCCACAACTTGTTGGGCGACTTCAGGTATGTTATCTAAAAATGTCTCAAATGATTCCACGATGTCATTCACAGGCACGAATGCGAGAGCTGCCATAGAACGGATACACATATTTATATCTACATCATTCTGGTATTGGACCTGGAGGCCTTCATTTTGAACTTTCCTGTAGATTGCCTGTGATAGATGATAAAAGCATCCTTGTATTGTAGTATTGGGGAATACAGTGTGAAGTGCATTTTAATAGCATTTTCAAAGTCTATAATTATGAATGTGGGAGATAATTCCGGGTTCAATGCGTTCACCTGTCGAAAGAGATTTTCATATGTTGTTTGCTGTTTGTTGGGTAGTAGAGCATACACACAGGGTAGAATGCGGTCTGTAGTGAGTGCATAGATTGTGAATAGCTGATAGAAGACATTTGGGGCAACCTTGAATGTACCATCGCAGAACCAGTGACAAGAACCTGGAGATTTCTGTGTGTCGAAAAGAGTAGTATACGGTTTTCATCATCACCTCCATCATACAATAAAAAATCTTCTCCACATGATATTACTTTGTATTTTTCAGGAATGACAATCTCCTCAGGGGTCTGAAGAACGGGGTGGGGGTTGCCCGCATGCTGGCGATATTTGCGTATTCCTCTGCGTATAGTGCAAATGGCTGGGATATATGTAGAAGCTTGCTCGGATATATTTTTTAAGTTCTTGAGTGATACATGTAATTTGTTGGGCAGTTTCCTCAGTGTCTAGTGCACGTCTTTTAACTGACTGACGCAGTTTCAGAGCCTCTGGACGACCAATAGAAATGGCGTGTGTGTGTTCGTTGATCTTCCCAATAACTTCTTCACCTTTCACTTTCAATTTACCTTTGCATTGTTTATCTTTCCGCCTCATTTCACACTCATAGGGTACAACTCCATTTGCTAAAATTTTCTGCTTCACATATACGAATCCTTCATACACTAACTTCGAACCTCCTTTAGTGCTAGTAATGAACTCCATGATAAATTTTAGGATTCTAGTGGTACAACACAGTTTTCAACTTACATGTATATATGCATGCATCAACTGTCTTAGTTCTTTAAGGTTCTGCTTCAAAGAATCTATTCAACCCAGGATCAAGGGTATTGAGCCCATTTGATATGTACTCTGAGCAGTTCTATTATGCAAACCATTCTTGGTTGACATCTCTACTCATTGAATCAAAAGAATAATTAAATGTCTAAATTCCTTACAAGTTCAATTTCAAAGAATCTAATCTATGATCAAGGGTATTGCGTTTATAATTAGTGCTTAGTGGAAACTCTTCAAAGATATCATGGGGAGGGAGTAATTGACCTCGGGGTATGTGACCAGGGGGTAAATGACCGGGGGTATATGGCCGGGGGGTAAGTGGCCAGGGGGTAAGTGACCTGATACCGTTTAATATAATTATGTTTAATACAGTGGTGCGACATAACTCAGCTAAATCTCCTAGGATTCATTAGTTTGTTATTAGTTTAATTTATATTTGGTTTCTTTTTGTATTATCAAAGGTATAGAAGCTTTTAAATAAATGGTGTTATCCATTACAATGTTTGTAAGATTCTTGCCTTCTTCATTCAATATCATGTTTATATATTTTCAATAAAATGTGCAGTATCAGATGCAAAAACTTTGGCAAAATTGTGCAGTTTTTAGTGTTAGGTCCATAGGACATCATAAATCACCAGATTCACTGTACACATCACCATGATGTTATTTCATGTTAGTTATATGCCTCACTTATTTTTATTATTCGCTTATCTAAGGTTTACTATATTTATAGGTAGTTGCTATTGAGACTGTAGCTGTATACTGATAATTAGGTTACTCAAAATTTTCAACACAATTTTCAATGCAATCTTCTGTACTCTCTGTACTCAGTGCAATCTTCAGTAACTTTTAGACTTTTTGTACTTAAAATTATCAGTAAATAACTAGTCGCTCCTTAACTGGTTGAGGAAAGCCAGAAAAATTCACAAAATATTTGTAAGATGTTTTGTGAACATTTGTGAACATTTGTTTTTAAAAACTTAAACTTAATCTTTCAAAATCTTTCAAGTTAAAAAATTTTTGCTTCACACATATAAAAATCTAATTTATTTGTTCCTATCATTACTAATGTAGTATTTTGACATTCTCATGGGCTGTTATATATCATCACAAGTATGCTTACAATCGCTGTTAGAAATTAATATGTGATTGAGTAGTGCAGTGGTCGCATGATTGCCTGTAAACCTCTAGGCAGTAAAAGTAATAGCATTAATGCTGTATGAGTGACTTTAGACAGATATACAAACCAGGCTCTTTTTATAGTAAAAATTACCAGATACTTTTTTAATTACTTTTTTCAAAAGATGATTTTTTTCAGTTTAACTAGCTGACTAGTTTGAGTGTGTTTCTTTATAAAGCTGCGTCTGGGTCATGTGATTAATTGAATTTAGTGTTTACTTTCCTATCATATTAGGCTATGATATTCATTCGGCGTAACTATAATAAAGTTATCCATTGCTACTTTTTGGCCGACCTTTCATGTTTCAAGAATTACAAGATAAAAAAATGTTTATTTAAACAAAGAAAACAGTTGAATAAGTTTGTTAAAAAATAACACATATTACTATACATAGGAATATAAAAAATGTATTATTGTCATAAAAATTATAATAAAAAAACTTGTCATTTTGTTCTTCACACAATTCCTGTTATTCACAACTAAGTATGTTTGTTAAGACCAGAAATGTTACAACTATGCTTGCACAATGTAAGCGCAATTATTGACTTAACATACCAAAACTGTGATTAATTTATAAACCGCAGGCCAATCAAGATAACTTCACTGATTTATTATATAGAAAACAAAGACAATATTTTTAAAAACAGTTTAGACTATCTGGTATTAAAATTCTGGCTAACAAAATATTTAAAGATTTTAATTTCTATATCATATTCTTTATTTTAGCTTATGACCCCAGTCGCTGTTACATGGAAAAAGTAAAGAACTGCTGCATTGCTGCCTTAGAAGCATCAGACATTGTCTTTTGATTAAAGCATATCATTATGGTATCTGTACATTTTATTCACGTTTATGCAGATGGAAGTTGTGAGATAATGCTAGAAGTTGTCTCCACTGATTGGTTTCTAATTGATGAGAAACTAACGCTACAACCATCTAAACCTTTTCCAAAGTCCCTCAAGCTTCTTCACATAGTATCTTTGCCATCATATCCTTCATCAACAAGGGTTTGGAACTTTCATATTTTAACTGGAATGGGTAATAAAGCAGAAGCTACTATTGACAACAAATACCAAGTAAAAGGCTCATTCATCACATTCAACGGCTGCCCTGGAGCAATGGAAGTCTACAAGAACTGACTATATACATCAGTACATGGCAATCCTTGGTCCATCTATGTAAATGATCAGCAAGGAAAGCAAGTCACTTCATGGCATCATAGTGACTATAACCACTACATCACAGGACTAGCAATAACATGTGATAAAGTAGTAGCTCCAGATAGCAACAACAAGCTTCTCATCATCTACTCACTAACAGGGAATAAACTCAAAGACATTCATTGTCCGCAGCTTAGCCAAGGTAATGTCTCACTCTGTGTTTCAGGATCAGACAAGGTTGTTGTGTCTGACTACAGCTCATCGCAAGTCTGCTTGATCAACATTTCTCAAGGTCAGCTGCTTTGGACTTGTAAAAAGGTGACTCACCCACTAGGAGCAGCTTGCTATGGAGTGCGAAGTGTCATTGTGGCAGCTTACAAAAGCAGCACTGTGAGAATTCTTGATAGATCAACAGGTTGGTATAGTTGCAAATGGTATGCAGGATATGTGCGACCAGCAATGTTGTTGAATATGCTTTGAGATACAGTGAATAATATATATATATATATATATATATATATATATACCTATTATTCACTATAATCAGTATATTATATATTGTAAAAGTTTTGTGCGACCTTCACTTTTCCTCCGCTAGTACAAAACTCAGTGCTTGAGTTTATACATATATTTCTGCTTAGTTCATAAGTTGTACAAGAATGATCAAGTAACAGTCAATGAACAGGCCCAAAACAGCTCTGCTCTTCTACATAATTGTTTGAGCTTATTTACATGTAGCTAGTAAGCTCTCTTTTCGTTCTACTTGGCAGGACCAGGCATGGCTCGGCTCTGCTCGGTTTTGACACGGCACGGCTTCGGCTTCGCTTGGCTAAACTCTGACCTCATTATTTTGCCTAACTCAGCACAGCCCGGCTTGGCTTAGCTCAGCCATAAACTCAGCTCTCAGTGGATCACATTCCACCACACTCTCCCCTCCGTTGCTGACCATGGTCTCCAATCTAGACCTTGGGAGAGAGGTTATGGTAGCCACTCGGCTGACCTCCTCCTCTCCTGTCAGGGTTCTGTACAGGTCCTCGTCATTTGCTTCAGAGACATCTTCTCTGGAGCAGCTTGTGCTGGCCTCTGCAGTTGCCTTCTCTCACTCCTGATCTCCTTTGGGTGTTGCCACACCTACCGGCTCCAGTGCACCCAGTGCTTCCTCAGCTTCTTTCAAGCTAGTTTTGACAGAAGTCAATAAATCTTGTAGCAAGGTGTTACTTTTTCTGTCCATCTTCTCGAGTGCCCTATCGTCGGCCAGAGGAATTAGTGTTTTAAAAGGAAAGCTTTGGTTGCGTGTGTAAGGAAGGTTTGATGCTTTCCTGTTTGACCTCCAGACCATTTGCCAACAATTCCATGGAGTAGCACACCCCATCTTCGTACTATTCCGGCTTCCTAGTTGTCCGGGCTGGCCTCGGATTGTGCCAGACCGGAGTAGATAGAATTGCGGGGTTGATGGGATCTGGTGTTGTGGTATTTTTGGTCGCTACTGGGTTTGCTTCAGGTTCTTTTGGAACTTTTTCCCGTGTGGTCAGATTGATTTCTTAGGAGCTCGGAAGGCGTCTTTGGCTTTCTCCTTCCTTCGGTCGAGCTGGATTTTCTTCCAGATTTATCTGCTGTCCTCGTTTTTCTGCAGCCTCTAGCAGCAACCTTTCCCAGCTGGGAGGGGGGCATTATGGGTACAGAGTTTATTCTGACCTCCTCCTGCCTCCTCTCCGGCCTGCTGAGTCGAGCTACTTTTATGTTAAGACCTCTCTTTGGCTCCAAGGTGGCCGGGGCTTGCCCCAACTTTTCTGGGCAGGCATGATAAGCTTTTAACCTTTCTTCGCTCTTAATGGAAGACTGGCCCTGTCATTCCACCATAAATGTGTGGTTACCTCAGGCCTTCAGGACCTGGTATTGTCCCACAAACTTTGCCTGCAGCTTGAGAATTTCTCCGTGTCTCCGGCGTTTATCCGTGAGCCATACCCAGATGCCTGGGGTGTACAGCGGTAGCTCCTCTCGGTCTTGCTGTCTTACCTCCATCTGAC
Source organism: Watersipora subatra (assembly GCF_963576615.1). Taxonomy (NCBI): domain Eukaryota; kingdom Metazoa; phylum Bryozoa; class Gymnolaemata; order Cheilostomatida; family Watersiporidae; genus Watersipora; species Watersipora subatra. The sequence continues at coordinate 9,939,647 of NC_088713.1, forward strand.
TTCATCTTACCTCCATCTGACTTGTTCGTAGCGCTTCAAGCACCGTCTGCAGCCTCCGCTGCACCTTAAAGGCGTGCTCATAGGCAGGAAAGAATTTGGTCGATGGTGGGTTGCTTTCCAGCTGGTCCGGCAACTTCAGATCCCGTCCCAACATCAACATGTTGGCAGTCTCTCCGTTTGTGGAGTAAGGATGCCTCAGTATGCCCTCATCAGCTGGAGAAGCAGCAGGTCCCACTTGTCCAGTCCCGGGTCAAAATTACTTCCCTCAATGAGTCCCTGAGTCCTTGATTGTTTCGTTCAATGATTCTGTTAGCCTGTGGGTGATACGGAGTCATATGGGTTTTTCACATTCCAGAGTCGGCACAGTTCGACCATCAGTTAGCTTTCAAACTCTGCTCCCTGGTCCGTGTGGATCTGCTCGGGTAACCCCAGGTAGCAGAAGACCCTCTTATCCAGTGCGTTTGCGACCACCGGGGACGTGCCGTCAGGTAGTGCCAGTGCATCCTGTCATTGTGTGAAGTGGTCGGTGAGAACCTGCACCCAATTGTTGCCCCCTAGGCATGACCGGAAATGGCCCCACTAGGTGCACGGCCACTTTCTGCTACGGTCGTCTGGCATAGAGCCTTTTTTTCCCTCCGGCCACTTTGGTCCCTCCATGCTTTGCGGCCTGGCACACCTCACAACTTCTAATGAGCCGTCTGACTGGCCGTCAGTCCGGGCCAGTACCAAGTCAGCTGGATGCGGCTTATCGTTGTTCCCACCCAAGAGTGAGCCAGGGCATACGTTTGCCACACCATGGTCTCCTGCATAGCTGTGAGACAGAGGACGCACCATCTGGCATGGCCCTGTGGGACCACGCATGCTACCTCCCGTCGTATGCGCAGAGAGCCTCTGATGTGATGCACGATACCCAGCTCTCTGCTCCCGGCTTCCAGGTGTTCCGTTGGCATCTCTTCCCCTGTGCCGATGGCACAATGCATGATGGCCACAGGTCCTTGTCCGGTGACCTGTGTCCTTGCCAGCTCACACTTTGGTCCTGTTATCCCTGGTGTGGCATGTAGCCCGCTCAGAGGAACCTCCGGCACCCAGGTTCAATTTCACCAATGTTGGGGTGGGAGTCCCGTGTGAGTTGTCGGCCGGAACTCCGGGGTATGCGACATTGCCCAGGGTCAATCCCGCCCTGTCGAGAGCGGGAGTCCCATCTACGCAACTGGTCGGCACCCACGCTGCTATCGGCCCTCGCTCCTTTGCAACTCTCTCCATGAGGGGCCCCTTCCTTTTGCTCGATGTTGGCGCATTGCCGACAGTCCTGGTATATTTGCCTGCTCAACCCATCTGTGTTCCCGTGCCGATTCCCTGACCAATGCTCTGGGATGAAGCGGAACCCAGCCAGGATCTCTAGCCACTGGGTTACCTGCTTCGAGGGTTTCCTCCTCCTGCATAGCCACCGGAGTGACGCATGGTCCGTCCGCGTGAGGAATTCCTGGACATACAAATATGGCCAAAAGTGCTTCACTGCCTTTACCACCGCAAGCAACTCACATTGAGTGATGCAGTAATTGCATTCCGAAGGGTTGATGGTCTTGCTGTAGTAGGCACTGTCTTACTAGCAGCCCTCCTGTACCTTGCACAGCCCGGCCCCCACTCCACATCTGCTGGCGTCTGTGTCCAGGATGTACTGCCTCTGGGGATCCGGGTAGCCCAAGATCCGGCCGGTGCTAATACTATCATTCAGTGTGTTGAAGGCGATCTGTTCCCCTTCTGTCTATCTTCAGGACTATCCTATTGCAGTCAGTCGGTGCAAGAGATGCACTATAGTGGCAAACTCTGAGATATTTTGTCGGTAGTAGCCAACCGTCCCGAGGAATTCTTTGGAAGTATTTCACTCCGTGCAGGCTCGGCCATTCCATGACTGCTTTCACTTTGACAGTGTCTGTAGAGACTTAGTCCTGGCTCACTATGTACCCCAGGAAGCGGACCTGGGTTGCAATAGTTTGCACTTGGACGGCTTTAACTTCAGTCTGGCCTTGTGGAGTCTCTGGAAGACCACTTCCAGCCAGTGCAGATGCGCATCAAAGTCCGTGGCCATGAGTATAATATCATCTAGATACAGTGGCAGTGTTCTCCAGTAGAGGCCGTGTAACACTTGTTTCATGAGTCATTGGAAAGTGGCGGGGGCGGATGTCAGTTCAGAAGGTGACACCTTCCGATTCAATAATTTTTACATTGTGTCAAGAAGGCCGACTTCTCCTGTGCCTTTACATCCAAGGGTACCTGCCAGTATCCGCTCACCAGATCGAGTGTGCTGAATAAGCGGCTGCCGGACAGGGTGTCCGGTTTGTCGTAACGGCGTTTAGACACCGGTAGTCAATACAGAAGCACCAGTTCCCGTCTTTCTTCTGGAGCAACACCATGGGGGAGCTCCAAGCTCCTCCGGTTGGCTCGATCAGCCTCGCTTGAGCAGATCCTGGACCTGCCTTTTGGCCTCGGCCTCTTTCTCCGGTCCCAGTCTATGGGGAGGGGTTGCCAGATTGGTCGAGTGCCCTCCTTAAGTGGAATGGATTGTTCCACCTCGAGGGTCGTTCCTACGTCGTCACCACCTGTGCTGAATTTGGTGGCTTATCGACTCAGCAAGGAGGCCGACCTCGCCGTTTGACCTGTCTTCTCACGATTCAGCTGGGCCACCTAGAACAGTTCCTCAAGGTGAGCCGGCACTCCATTGATTGAAGTCAGACCAGCGTCACCCAGTAACGGATCGTCTTTTTTGGTCTGCGGGGTCTCCACTCCTGTGTAAATGCCGATAGCCGCTCCGGACCGGAAAGTCAATGGCTGCTCCGTAGCATTCATGCAGCAGGTGATGACCTGTTCCTTGGGTCCTGGCTGATTCAAGTTACTTGCTATGAGAGGTCCATTGGGAAATCCTTTGATCAGTCCCATAGGGCAGTAATTTTGTCTGGTGATGCGACAGTTTATTGCCATCTCTGTCTGGGCGGGAACCACTACGCCCCTTATCACCTGTACTGTGCGCTGTAGCCGCCACCCTTTTCAATCCGTGCAGACTAGCCGTCTGCCATCCACTCGAACCACCGGCTGCTCAAATTCGAGAGAGCACTGATGGGACATAAAACTGGCATTCTGAGTATTGTATCCTCGCTCAGACGGCTAACCACAAAAACTTCCTCTGTCTTTACATCCCTCAGGCGGATGGCCAGACGAATTATCCCGTAAAAAGGAAGCCGTATTCTGTCAGCCAATATTCCATGGCTGTCACTCTTCTCGAGTTGGTCCCGTACGGCTCCTGGCAATCAGTCAAAGACCTGCTTATTGATGAGGTTTGTGGTGCATCCTGTGTCTAAAAGAAACTTGATTGGCTACCCCTCCCTTTTTCTTGGGAGGAAATTGCTGGTGGAGTGAGGCTGGCTGAAAGCTTGTGCCCTAAAGCTGTTATTCAAGACATATTCCGGAAGACCTTAGAGCCTTTCTTTCTGCTGTGGGACGGGGTCAGCCCCTCTGGCCATCCTAAGTCCGGGGTAGACCCCCGCTTCTTGTGATTGCCATTCCCAAAGCAGAGAAGGAGTCGGCCCTGCCGCCTTGAAGGCAGGCTTCTGACCATCCGGTCCAGGTGGCAGTTCTCGCTCTATGGGGTAGAGGGGATTTAGAGGTAACCCTTCTTCGTTTTGGGCTATGTCCCTGTCATTTGCACAAAGGGGCATAGGCGGTATCCGGGACAATGGGAATGTCCATATTCGCCTCACTCAAATACTGGTAGTAGTTTCGTGTTGACACAGGCCTTTCCTCGGAACGAACTTTCCTCGGCCTAGTCCTTGCTGGCTGAGACCAACTGTCGGCTGTCACTGAATCCCGTGTAATCTTATTGTGTTTCCGGGGCTGTTTGGCCTTGGTACAGCCAGTAGTCGGAGCTACTGCTGTGGCCATGCTTTGTTTCCCAAAGCCGGTTTGGTGTAACAAGGACATTTCTTCTGTACGTGCCACGGTTGCCCACATCTCCAAAAAAGGGTAGCTGGCTAGCTTCTACTTTTGGTTGGAGTGCAAACCTGCTCTTGGAGCCGTTCCACATTGTCCACGAGAGTTTGGACCATCCGGGCTAGTCATCCTATAACATCGGTTTCAGCCGAGTTCACCTGGTCGGAGGTTTGGCCCTCCAGGGTTCGTACCAAAGATCCGGTGGATTTATGATTGCCTCTTTGGATCTGGAGGTAGGCGTTTCTGGCCCATACAGCATCAGCCAGCGTGGGCGTGTGTATGACCAACAGATGTCGCTGCAAAGCAGGGTCTCTTAGTGAGCTGCAGAAGGTCTCCATAGCTATACTATTTAGGCGTCGATTTGGCAGGTCCTCATACACAAGGCGTACCAACCTCTCGACCTCCATAGCATGCTCCTGAAGTGTCGTCCTTTCCTCTCCCCTAAAGGCGTTGAGTTGGCTTAGCGCCTGCCTGGTGGAGAGCCCGAATCTTGCTCGAAGGGCATTGGAAATAGCCTACTGGTCCTCGGCCCGTCTGCAGTCTTTAGCCTGTTTGCCCAGTGCTTCCTGGAGGTGCAATGGGGTTGTCCCTTCTGTCCACTGGTTGGCATCGGCTACCTCTGTGAAGCGAGCAATGAAGAACTCCACATCTCCCTTTCCAGTGTACTGGGGCGTTCTGAATTGTGGTGCCGGTTGCTTAGCCCTTGGCATCAGTAGTACCCATTCTCATTTCTCGACTAGTTGGTCGTGTCCCGGGTCAGCACTTCTTGCACTCCTATTGGACATTTCTGGCTTTCAGTAGGTTTCTGCTCTTTTTTCAGAGCAGTGCCTGTATTGTGTCCGTGGCTGTCGGCTCCTTTCCGGGTTTCTTCCTGTAGGAAGTTGTTCCGGTAGGAGCTCGCTGTCTCCTCAGTCAAGTCCTGTTGGAGCCGTTAGTAGGTTTTTGCTACCGGAACAGTACATCCACTGGGTCCAATACCGCAGGGCTTTCTGCAGCTCTCCCTCTGTTTTTTCCTGTTCTCAGGAAGTTCTTCCAGTAGGAGCAGTGTCGCTGTTTTTCAGGCAGGCCAGTTCATTCAGAGTCCAGTAACTCTCTCAGTGTTTAGTGATCTTGATGCGAGTCCTATGGTGTGGTTCTTGTTGTCGTCAGCGATCCAACTGCTGCCACCAGTGTAAAGGTTTTGTGCTACCTTCACTTTTCCTCCACTAGTACAAGACTCAGTGCATGAGTTTATACATATATTTCTGTTTAGTTCATAAGTTGTACAAGAATATCAAGTAACAGGCTATGAACAGCCTCATAAAAGCTCTGCTCTTCTACACAAATGTTCGAGCTTATATAGCTAATAAACTCCGCCTCCGTTCTACATGGCTAGACCCGGCATGGCTCGGCTCAGCTCGGTCTTGACTCGGCATGGCTCTGGTTTGGTTTGGTTAAAATCTGATCTCATTATTCTGCCTGACTGAGCACAGCCCGGCTCGGCTTAGCTCAGCCCTAAGCTCAGCTCTTAGTGGATCACATTCCATAACAATCTATATACATGTATATATATCTAGTTTTTTTATATAAGATATATTTAATTATAAATATATATATATATATTTATATATATATGTACATATATATACATTTATGTATATATATATGTATATATATATCAGGAGTATTGTTATATATATTGGTATATTTAGTGTTTTTGTAAACTCATGTAATCCTGCCCTGAATACTTTTTATGGTCGAGATAAAAGCAATACATATTATAAACGAGCTTACAACAAACTTTAGTGAATTTTTTAAAGATGTTCTAGCGTTTCTGTATCATTTGCAATTGTTGTTAATGTTTGATTCGATTTGACTGACAGAATATTTCATGGTTATTATTAACATAATATTGTGTTGGATTTGGGGCCCTGACTTTGTAATATGTGTAGATATTTTTATATGTATAAATTGTGGATGATGCGTTGTCTTTTTTATTGCATCATTATAAATTAGTCTGTATGCTATATCGCTATTATGTCTTCATTTATTGTTATATTATAACCATGTCAATGCATTAGAGATTCTGTGTATTACTAATGTTATACATTTTTTACTCGGTTCCATTAGTTGGAACAGTGATATTATTGTATATACACGCAAAGGAGCACGCTCGCTCAGTTGGGCGGAGCAAATAGCTGTACGCTCCTTGGCTAGTGGGATTTCTTTGTGTCATAAAAGTTGCACAAAACCACACGTATTCTCTTTTTTGATGAACTATTCAAGATCGTGCCAAGTAAGGGCCGGCAAATTCTTTTACACTGGTGGCAACAGCGGATTTGCGCTAAACTCTGCAAGCACCATCTAGAAAATTGGAAATCACACTTCGAAAGACCTCTTTCTTAACTTGCAAAAGCAGCCTCAATAGAGGAAAACTGGAGTAGTATGGCAAACACTGTGCGTTCTGAATCTGGGTAAGATAGCTGTAGGGTTATCCCCACATTCATAGAGAAACATGGTTGTTTTAGAATAAACAAGTTATTTAGCACTCAAGCTAAGTGTTGATGACTAGTACTTTGCAAACCCCCTACCACTCTGCAGAATGCTCGATACTGCAAAAAAAGATTAAGTACTCCGAGTAAGGTCTTGATCGTCTAGTGTATAACGTTCCCCCTCACTAAAAGATTTGGACCAAGAAATGGAATGACTAGCTGACACTATTGAGCAACTTGTAAGATTAAGCCAGAATTTGGAACTGTCCTACCAGTTAAAACCCCCTGAGTATAATGGGGTCGGCAACCCAGAATATTTCATTACCAGATTCAGAGAATATGCAGCTTCAAATAGATGAACCTAAGAGGCTAGCGCACTGCACCTCAAAAAAGCTTTAAAGAGAGTTGCCAAGTCCTGCAAAAAGGGCAGTAGGGGTAGCAGCCATCTTTGAAGCCATCTAAACTCGAATTGGAATTTTTCTTGGACAAGCCTGAGCAGAGTTTAACAGTTTAAAAAAAAAAAAGCAAACCTTCCTGTAGGAACACACAAAAGAAATTTAGCAGCTAGTCCAAACAGCCTATTCTGAACTGCCCAAACAGTTCAAAAGTAATGTTGCAAAGGAGTGCCTCTCAAACTCCCTTAACCACCCTGCCTTACAGCAGCACCTCTTAGCGGTACCCACGAAAACTCTTGCGGACGCAGTATGGGCTGGAGGAGAAGTTGTTCAGATCAAATCTAGAGAAAACCGACTCTGGGCATAGCTGTCTGAACTGCAATAGAAAAAAGAGAAGACTCAGAGGCCAATACAGGATATGGTGCAGTATGCAGGTTTCAACAGGTCACATTGAATGTACTGTTATCCTCAGTAAAGCAGCTGACGGAACCGATCAAGCTGCTGCAAAACAAGCCATCAGAGCGTTCAAAAAGTAAGCCTGCCACTTGTTGGGGATGTGGACGCATGGGACATCTTCGAAAAAGTGCTCCAGTCAAAAGCAAAAAAGTCAAAAAACGGAAGAAGGCCTCCGAAGTAGCAATCACTACTAGATGAAGTAAAGTCTCTGCGGAAACCAGAAAAAAAGAGATACAAATTCAGACAAAGCCTAAATTGGATGGACTTATTCAAAAAAATGAGAGCGACTCAGAACCTCGCCAAAAGCAATGGTCACAGCAACCCAGAACACGTTCCAACCGCGAGACTTACAAGAGCCAGGCATGAGTCTCCGCGAAGAAAGCACTATGCTTTTTTTTAGGTACCATGGCACCCTGTACCACCCAGGACAGACCTATGCCATCCAAAGAGACTCACCCTAACACAGTATCTACCTGCAAAAACGAACCAGCCTCATGCAAACACCTTCAAGCACAGGGAACTTGCTCAAGCACACTTGTTGGTGCCCTACAATCTATCTGTTACTTCATCCCCGGTAAATAGAAGGTCGAGCAGTGCATTTCGGGTTGAATACTAGATGCACCACTAACCTGCTGAGAGAATACGTGTTTGACAGTCTTTCCTGGGATATAATAGAACAATTGGAGGAGAGTGACTACCATGAATTCTCGCTGATAGAACCAAGTTAACTTTCTCGGTGTAATCCGGTCCCAGTAAGGCTCCGCAAAGTGAAGACCAAAAAAGTCATCATAGTCAGACAGATTAGTAAAGACGCTATTTTTGGCATACCCTTCTTCATGGCACGCCAATGTTTAATAGAGTTTTAACAAACCTGTGGTGAAGGTGGATGGGAAGCCTTTGGCTTGTACTGGCCAAACAGGGAAGCCCCTCCAAAACAATGTCCAGGAAATAGGGACTTGGTGGTGCCAGCTAGGACATAGGTTGCGGTCAGATGTAGATTGACTAGACCAATTTTCTGTCAATTCGGCATAATAAAAAGGTACCATGAATGCCTGCCACTAGCTACAACCCTGAATGAGCCTGGATCAGATTTGAAACGTGTTGGTTAGGTGTCTCAACCCGAATCCCCAACCTCTGACCATACATTCGGGAACCACCACAGGCACTTACACTGGCGCGGAAGCACTTCCTTTCTTTGCTGGCGTTCATTCCCTCAACAGAGGTACTACCGTGCTGATCACCCAAGTCAAAGCCAAACAATGAATTACCCAGCATCTCAAGGAACTGTAGCTGGCCACAAGGTTCTCGTGCCAAAAGGCGAAACAGGCTAGAAATCTGGCTACCCTACTGACCAAATATGGGTCAATGTTTAGCACTGGAGATGAGGATATGGGTAGAAAGTCATTCATGGAGCACTCCAAACCCATGAAAGATAAGACCCAACCTATTTATTAACCCCTCACCTACTAAGGCCTCAAAAGAAGGCGGGGGCCAAGAGACAGGTACTGAACTTTTTGGACAGAGAGCTTGACTATTGTGTCAGTGAAAAATGATAGAAAGTTGTGACTTGGTGTGAATTATCAAAGGCCCAATGCGGTAACAGAACAAGACGTCTATATTTTTCACCAGGCAGATGAAAGTCTGGATGCCTTGACTGAAGGCAGGTGTTTCAGTACCCTAATTCTTGTTCGCCGAAATTCTTGTTCGAAAAATCAGCATTCATCACTTTATTGGGCATGTAGAAATTGAGAGGCCTTCCTTTCGGACTTACTACCGACCCAACGACCTTTCCAGTGTTTGAATGAAAAAGTGTGGCACAGGCTGCACTGGCAAATTTTACTATTGTGTCTGTATGAAGGTATTGTTATAGCACTTGATCCTGATACTCACCTCTAGCAGTTGGAAGAAGTTTTCCAGCAGTTACGGCTAGCCTGACTCAAGCTCAAACCAACAAAGTGCAAACTGCTACTGCAGTCCTAAGTCAATACCTGGGCAACAAGGCGAATAGCGAAAGGCTTGGTACAGGGCCAGTAAAATAATAAGTAGTTGTGCAGTAGCCAGTCCCGCGTAGATTTTAAGAATGGTAAAGGTTCTTGAATACCATCAGGTACTTCCGGCAGTACATCTCAAGGTTTGCCACCATTGTGAAACTTAGAAAAAGGAAGAGCTTTGGCACTGAACAGGCGATGAGCAAGCAGCGTTTTACACCCTGTGGCACAGCTTCACCACAGCGAGCGTGCTGGAGTATCCAGATCTGGGCAAAACCTATTTTCTGCACACCGATGTCAAGGGTGCAGCGTAAAAGCTGTGCTGTCACGGTAGCATAGCGACCAGGAACAAGTGATTGCTTACTAAAACAAAACTCTCTTTCCCTCAGAACAAAATTACTGCGTGACACGGACAGAGCTGTAGGCCGTGGTCAAAGCGGTAAACCACTTCCACCTGTATTTACACTGACAGAATTTTTGGCTTTGCACGAACCATGCCTTATTGGGTTGGCTGTGACGCAGGAATGAGCCCTGCCACCAGGTGATGCGTTGGTTAAAGGTTCTAGCCTAGTTCTTATACAAACTGCAAAACCGCCCAAACTTAATGCACAGCAAGGCTTAAGCAAACCAACCTTCAAAGACTGTCAAGAGTGTGACCAGATAGACTACCATTATGAGGGCCCAACCTTGCTGGAGTTGAACCAAGAAGACCAAGATGAGGTTATGGTAAACGGGAGCAACCATGCATTGTCAGGTATTGCCAGGCCCGCATGCATGGCGACCGGTCAACGGGTGCAACGCCCTGTTTCCATTGAAGCAGGCATAGCAAACTTGGGACCAATTAAGGTCATCATGGGATCCCTAACGTTGAACAAATGATGACCAGAGGCACTACTAGTCGCCACCAGAAACCTTCTAAGAGCAAGGCAGAAGTCCATAGGACCATGTGCGAGTTGACAGATGATACAGGGCAGCACCCTGCTCTTACAGGGGCACGGGCCGGCTCAAGGTTGTTTGAGGCTACTCTGGGACCCGAGGCATTGGCTCAGCTGATTTACCAGATGGCTTGGCTACAGAGTAAGAAAAAGAGTGCCATAGCCATAATGTACCGAGCATTTAAGAGCGACACCAAGGTTCCCTAAAACCAGTTAGGGTTGTGAGGCCAAGAGCTCAGGGTTCTGCATATAAGGAACAAATTCTGAGACAAATGTAGGATAAGCCAGAGTGGCCTGTCATGGTCAAACCCAATGGCGTGCCGAGTGCCCCTAGCTATGAGGGAGTCAATTATCTGGCAGGCACATTTCAAGACCCATTCCGGAGAGAGCAAGCCGGTAAGCCGCCTCCAGCTTTCATGATACTGGCTTAGACCTGAAACTGCTGTCTGCATATTCGTATAAAACTGTGAGGTGTGCTAGTTGCTGAGCACAGAGGGACTAAACCTGCAAGAAGCCGGCAGCGGTTATACACTGGCGACCAAAGCAGAAGGTTGGCGTTTATTTGGTAGGCTCCTCCCTACCACCCTGAAGGGCAATAAGTGGATTTTTGTGCTCTTGGACCTCTTTACTCGGTGGCAGGATGCCATTGCCATTTCTGAGGTGACAGCTCCAGTAGTGGTCGGTACCATTGATAAAAGAGTGTTTTGCTATCTGGGGTTTCCAAATCAAAGCCATTCAGACCGAGGCACTCAATTTGAGAGCCAACTCACAGAGGAACTCTACCAGCTGAGTGAAGGTGAACCAGATAGTGAGCAAGATAGAGACTACTCTCTACCATCCTCAGGCAAATGGGACTGTAGAGAGCAACAATTGAGGCATGGGTGACTGATATGGGGACTTCATGATATTTGTCAGAGCGTTTTATCTGCCTGCCCAGTTAGAATGTCACCCACTTCCAAGGAAATGCAATCTGCTAGCTACTACAAGCTGCGGAGGCAGCAGAGACTGGAAGAAACGCATGGCGCCTTCAGGGAGCCACAGATGGAAACTAGAGAGGGAGGCAGACCACAAATAGCTACAGGTCTTGCACCCGGGGATTGGGTGTGGCTTGTGAACAGGTGAGAACTCAACCCTCATGAAGAAACTACTGACAATCTTGTGAAAAATCAATGAAATTTCCTTCCCAAATAAGTTGTGCTGACAAGTGCAATGAAATGGGAAAGGAAACTCTACAGACAAATGGAGAAAATGAAAATTTGCACGAATGTTCTAACTCTAAACCTCCTGCAGTACCTTCTCAGAGCAAGGTTAGATAAGAACAAACCTTTCCCCTCTATATAACCCCGATCATTTAGTTATGAAACTGAACTCCGGACACCATCGATGTCTTCCCAGGCTGTGGAAAACTCCATCACCGCCGCGCAAGATCTGAATCATCAAACGTCTCGTACTAGAAAAGCCGGAATGACACGGCGATTGGGTTTATCAAGCAACGAGAGGATACAAAGGTCTAACCACCGACCAGAAAACTCAGGACCTTAGTCCAACAGTCGGACCACTTTACTAGAACAGCCTCAAGCTAGTCGCTCTATTCAGGCAACACCATGATAACATCAGGAAGAAAGGAGACAGTTCCAAAAGACAGTCCACAGTACCAGAACCAGGATAGCCCGCTACCAACAACAAACAGTTGATTAATCAACAAATTACCATCTCGAACACCATGTTAAGCAGCTTGAGACATGAGCCCGGCTGGTTGCTCTACCATTTTGTATTAATTAGACACCCTCTCTAATGGAGGGGAGTGTGTGTTGGACGCCAGGCCATGACTTTGTAATTGGTGTAGATATGTTTTGTATGTATATACCTTGCATGCTGTGTTGTTCTTTTTTTATATTATTGTTAATATGTTTGTACGCTATATTGTTGTTATGCCTTTGTTTATCACTGTATTATCACCATGTCAACGCGTTAGAAATTCTGTTTATTGTTAATGTTAGTCGGCTTTTACTTGGTTCCTTAGCCGGAACGGGTGATATTATTGTATATAAAGGAGCGCGCTGACTCAGTTGGGCAGACCATATAGCCATACATTTCTCAGCTAGTGAGATTTCCATCTGTTATAAAAACTGAATTAAACCACACACACTATCTTCTCTTTATGTAATAGTCTAGATCATGCAAGTAAAGGCCGTGGAATTCCTTTACAATCTTATACGTTTTAAATTCTTAGAAGAATTTGTGCAAAATTATGTCCCAAGTTGCTATCGTTGCTATACTTGATAACTGTTTAATAATTATTTCATATTTAAATTGTTTCAATGACTTGTGAGTTGTGTAGTTATTGTAGATTGTGTTGTGCATTTTAGACAGCACTTTCTGTGGATTGGTTTTTCATTGTATATGTTGTGTACCTGAGAACCCTCGCAAAAAACATTGTTGAATTGCATACATTGGCAGTAGACTGCTATGTTCACTGTTTACCTCTTTGGTAGTTATTGTATTATAAATTTTGTAATTTTAGTTAGCAGTCAGTATTGAACAGCAAGCCACAAAGAAAAATGATTCTCAGGAGTCGTTTACTAGTTTTTCAATCAAAGCTTATACTATAGCTGATACATGGCAGCATGCCAACATTCCGTCAACTCAAAAGTATAGCATGATGTTTAGTAATAGTGGTTGGCATCGTGTATATCATGTTCAGCTGGTAATTAGGCTGTTTTTATTCTGCATGACGAGCATTGTAAGGGCAGCCTGTCCTGGGAACATAGGTTTTCTGTAGGAGTAATTAGACTAAGGCTGCACTCCCAGCTCGATGTAAACACAACTTAATAAGGTAGAGCAGTATTGGAGAAAAATGATAAGGTTAAAGTTTGCAGCTTTTCATCAGCCAGATTTTCTTTCTATTTTGCTGCTAAAGTTTGTAGAAAATATGAAAGAGGCCATAGAGCGTTGACTGTTATTTTGTTACAACCAATTCTACAAAGCTTGTTGACACACCATTATCTAGTTAGCTGTAAAGAAGTACTTTGTTTTATCAAAAAGTATACGACCTGACTGTTGTGATGTTTTAAGAACTGAACCGACAAAACTGGGTACCAATTAAAACGTTAAAAAGATAAGTGCAAAATACTAACACTGCTATAGTGGAAAACTTCTATAGTGCTGTAGTTGCAGCTTTTCTCTTTTCTATTATGTCGGTCTTTTTGCTACTATTGAAATCGTAAAGACACTTTTGCCTGATCTGAGCTTTTATACCACTAACAATGTTTTAAACGTTAAGCCTAAAACATTGTGATAGTCACATTACTTCATATATTAAGAGCAATTCCAACTGGAAGAGAAACATTGACACTTTTTGCTAAATTCAACTAACCTGCTGTGTAAGTTCACCTATAAATCACTATATAGAGAGTTTTATTCATGAACAAACTTTAACTCTTGGTTATACTTATATTGTAGGTGAGATAGTTTCAGAGCTGACAGACAGTGCTATTGAGAGTGGTTATGTGTTCGACATGGACATCTCTGAAGACAGACTAATTGTAGCCAACCACCAGTGCAAGAACAAAGCAGTCTTTCAGCTACAACCATAGCTGCTGCTTCATCAGTTTGAGATGCCGTCTATTTTTTGTTTATGACAACATAGCCACTCTACAGAAGAAAGTTATGTCAAAGATAATTGAGGTACATGATAGGTCAAAATGTGGATTTGACAACTATGATGAATTAGAAAAGCTGAAAAGTTCTGCATATGCCAAAGTTTTAATCACTCATCATAAAGATTCATATCCTCGGTACATTAAAACTACCTGATTGCAATTGGATAGTTCATTAATGAGTTCACATTTGATGATTTCATTTTAGTACACAATCTATGTAATACATGTGTCGTATTTTTGACCGTTTGCATTGATACAATAAATGTTTGACAACCGTTTTAACCAACAAAACAATATTCCGACTGCTTCAACGATAATTATCAAATAGTGTAAATGACTTGCCGTGAGTCGTTCACAGTTTCTGAACCAAGCTAATGAAACAAATTACTTTCATGAAGATGAAGATGAACTTGTACACATAAAAAGATTATATATAACATGAACATACATATATGCATGTGTATATGTGACCCAGGCAGTCAGAATGTACAATCGTGGCAAAACAACATTTTTGAGTTATTTACAGATTCAAAATCAGCAAGTTCTGAGAATTTTAATGCAATTTAAATTTTTCAAATCGGATTATATATGCCCAGGTTATGCACGATTTAGTAGAGAAGGTCTCACGATAAACTAAAACTGTTGTTGTGAGTTTAGACAGGATAAGGTTGACAATTCATGAATCGTAAATCATGGTATTTGTTTACAAATCAAAATTCCATAGCAACAGACCACTTAATCTCAACCTAAATTGATGAAACCTGGCATTCTACACATTAAAACCCTGAAAAGATGATGGTCACATTTTTATTTAAGTTTGATTGACGGTTGATCTTCCAAAGGTCAGGGTAAGGTCAGCAATATATGTGGCTAAAAGGTCACCTTCCTGGAGATTTACATTAAAAGGGTATGCTTCAAACTGGGCACTTCTCATCAATATATATTGCTATGACTGCATATACTGACAATCCAACAACTTATCAAAATGTTGGAAGTGTATTCAAAATTCTCCATCTATACAGAAGGTCATGGTAAGGTCAATGAAAGGTGACCACAGAGGGCATCAAGATGCGGAAATATCAACCCAACTCATCAAGTGACCATTCAATCTAGAGTTATTTTTATGTAGTTTAACAGTCACACATTGTAACACAGAGTACACTGCAGAGATTTATTGTAGCCCATTCAACGGGTTTGCTTGTTATATTAGTGGCAGTTTGTCCCAACACAACCATTTCAAATGTGTCCTTCGGTAATCCTTGATACACAGTTCTAACGAGGCTTATTTGTTTAGATGACATAAAACTAGTGCAGAATTCCTTCCAGTTGTATCAACTTATTAGTTTGATGTCAACAGCTATAATGGGAAAGTTATCAGCAGTGATAGGCTGATCGTTAATCTCTGTAATTTAATTAATTAGGATGATGGCTGTTACTCTCCTTATCGTTAGCAGCCACATATTGCGTAAGCAGCTGTATTTCTGAGGTTTCCCTATTGTCACAATCCTCATCATAGCCTTCACTATAATCTGAGGCAGCTGACTCAGATTCTAAGTAGAAATACTCATCTAAATTATTAGCGTCAACTAGCCGTAATTTGTGCGACAGTTCATTTTGTTTTAGCCTTAGGAGTTGAGACAGAAAATTGCCACATAAACGCGCCCATCCGCAATTAGAGTCTATACTTAAGATCTTGGGTTATGACAAAATCCATAGCAACCACCGATATGTGTAGAGGTAAATGACAATTCTTGCTTTATGATTGGTCAGACACAAAAATAAACCAAACCACGTGAAAAAGCAGGGTTGAATGCACTATAATCCACTGTTTACTAGAATAATGGCGGTGTGTCATATAATAGCATATAGCACGCGTTGCGCTCTATTGTGAACAATCCAATTACCGCACGATTGTACATTCTGACTGGCGGGGTCACATATATATATGCAAAAACAGTCGTTGATTACATTAAATTCGATAAAAAAGTTTATTTTTGGTCCGTCCTCCCGTAGTACAACATGAATAGTTCAATAGTGGAGTTAATTTCTAGAGATGATTATCGCCAACTATCAAATATTGCCTATTTCTGTGAAAACAAGGTTAAAGTACTGCACTTCAAAGACATCAAACATAAATTGGACTTTGTAAGATTTTCCAAAAATATTGGTGCACAAATAAACAAAATCTGAGGACAATCATCTCACATTCAATCGAAGTTTCAAATAGTTCTACAAAAACTGATGATGAAAAGCCATCTTCATGCAGACCAGTACCACCATATGCCAGAAAATCGCCATCAAAACTGTTTCCTCTAATAACAAAGAAGGTTGTCGCTGAGTCACAGCAAACATAAGTAAAAAATTTTGATAAGTTGCATATCACAAAAGCCAGATCAAAAGAGTATATTTATTCAAACACACTGCAAATTTTTAATTTACAGTACGACCAGAAGCAGAAGATCAAAGCTTCAATAGCTGATAATGGAATAGTCAAACGAAAATTAATCGATTTCTAGCTGAAATTTGTTTCACATGCATCTCAAAAAATTGTTACGCCAAAACCATTTCCAAGAAAAACAATGCAGCTATTTCCAGCAGATTCTTTATCACTCCGACCTGATTACAAAAGGAAAGTTACAAACATGAATCATGAAACTCATTCAATGCGCAATATACTACGAAACGCTGATCAGCTGCATCTTAGACAAACAATGCTTCGAGAGTTTTCTCAGCAAAGTACACTGACCCACATATTTTACTAACTAGCCAACATTACCAAGATCTACAGTCTTCAACAAAGAGTTTAAAACTTTTTTCAGACAATACCTAACCAAAAAAAGACGGTTTCAGTCTAAGAACAAGGAAAAAATGAAACATCAAAACAAACCGAACTTCAAAACATGAACAGTTTATTATAATTTAGAAATTGTCTCAGAAGATAACGTAGAATATATTATTGTTGACAATTCT
Source organism: Watersipora subatra (assembly GCF_963576615.1). Lineage (NCBI taxonomy): Eukaryota > Metazoa > Bryozoa > Gymnolaemata > Cheilostomatida > Watersiporidae > Watersipora > Watersipora subatra. The sequence continues at coordinate 9,956,508 of NC_088713.1, forward strand.
CTTCCTGAACTATTTACTATTTTAAACTTGGAAAAGCTTAGTTCTGGTCCAAAATTGTGTTTACTTGGGTATGCAAGAGACTTAACAAGTAAAGTTCCAAATGCTCTTAACTCTGATATATCAGAATCAATCAATGAGCAGACAACTAAAGATGCAAATGTTATAAAATCTAATTTAGACCAAATTTAGGAGGATACTTCAAGGTTTAACATTTTGTTCCAAACTTGAAAATACTATGAATAGGTAGAAGCCTACATGAAAACAAAATTGTGCCAACTGTGGTTAATAACTAAAAGGTTATTTGTAATCTAGCTATTCAAATGTTTTTGTCATGGTATTTGTTTGAGCTTTACCAGGAGGAGCCACCACTGTACACACCAGGAATATGGGTGTGGCTTCTGAGAAAAATGCAGGAGAAAGGAAGAAATCCTAGAACTACAGGCCAAATACATGGGCCTTTTAAAACTATAAACACCTGGACAAACCATTCTTATTTGAAAGCAAAACAGAGGTATTCCTCTGTCCAAAATGAGTGCTGGCTTAAGCCTTATTATGCCTGTGAAGAAAAGCTAGGCTAAGGACTAGCTAGACTTTAGCAGACACGCGACCCAATTATGAAAGGGGCCCGCGCTCAAAAGACAAGAGTGCCAGTTCGAGCTGAACTGGGTCAGAAGGCAAGCAGAGGAAATCTCAAAATGAAGAACAATAGGAAGTGTGAAGGTAAACCAGTTGGAGTTGGGTCGGAAGCAGCCGGAGCAGCAACCCCAATCTAACAAGGGGATAATAGTTAATGAAAACTGAGAACAAAAGGAGCCGACCACACAGGAGTCAGTTAGTTAGGAGCTAGTAGATCTGCAATCCAAGCCAGATTGGACTGAGATCGCTTCCCCAGCTCGACATGAGGTAGAGTCTAAGCCAAAACCGCTAAAACCTAGGCCAGCCCGAGCTACTAGGCTACCAGACTAGTATGGGAAGTGGGTGTAGCTGCCGCTATCGCTAGCCAATCGGAGCCTGCTTTCAGACAACAAACCGGCATGTAGAAGAGCCTTGAGGGAAGTGAAGCAGGGATAATTTACCTTTATGCCCAACTGCTACATAGACCGTCTTCAGGATTTGTACACTACTACAAACACTTTTACCAACATAGCTAGAACAGGTGAGCTGCCTAATTCGTTATCTACTGAGCCTTACCTGTTCAAACCCATAGAGAGTGACAAGGAAGCGAGACTGGTGAACGTCCTAGTCTCGCATGAGGAGGAGTTTGCGCTCTTGAGCCAAAATACCTCTGTCGAGCTGGTGTGTGCCACCAGCGATTGAGTGATGGAGCGCTCTGGCCAGGCGGCTTCCTCGAGCCCTGCTTGAGTTGAATCACACCTGCTTGACATTATGTTGGTCGTTGACCCGTCTAGACCAACGGAAATAGTTGGCTACAAGTCTACTTTAAATGGCCAAGAAAACACCTCCGACTCAGCCCCGGCTGACTCAGCAGCATCTACTAAAGAATAGTACTCGAAATACACGAGAGATTTGATTGGTTGACCGAGATTGAGGCAGCCGAGGTGCCTGATATGGCTCGGGTTTGTTACTTTTAGACACCGAGTTTGATCAGTTGCCATCACTTCCCAAGCCCAGCAGGGATCCGACACGCTCGGACCAAACTGCGTAAAATGTAATGAAGTCGACCGTAAGAACCGAGCACTTTCTGGACAAGCCAACTTTGGAGAGGATACAGGCCACCATCTCGACACCTGGGACTTGTGACCTCCGCCATGACATATAAGCATGCAAAGGAAATGCCAGCATGTCGTGCAGCACTTCGCTGCCTTTGTAGGCCCTTGTCAAAGTCAGCATGTGTCACGTGACTAGCTGATGTCGCACAGGAGGACATGCAGAGGCAGCGAATGTGGGAGTGTTATTTACCTGGTGGACAAGCCGCACCGGCGATCCTTCTTGCGCTTTTGGTGATGACCATCCGACCTGCCTATGCAAAAGTATTAGTCTACACTTACGCCAACCGAGAAGCCGACCAAAGCCTCGGCTGTTTGGATAAAAGACGACCACCCCAAGAGAAGTCACGGCAGGATAGGCTGGACCAAAAGCAGCTCGCACCTAGAGAGGAGAGAGTTGGAGTCACAGACCGGCAGCCTTCTTACTACCGTAGTAGAAATGAGACTCCCAAGCCTATGCCTACCCTGCCCAATACAGCGAACCGACTCCAGAGCCTACTGGGAGAATGATTTGAGAAGTAACGGCTCTGGTGGCTAGGAGAGGCCCACTGCGACCGGTTCTTAGAGGATAGCTGCCAGTTGCATCAGATAGCCCTCCGAGCTCGAAGGCCTCTTGGAGATGTTCGACATCAAAGCCATAATGCCCTGCTTCTGGAGGATAACATCTTCAAGTGGGAAGAGAAGGCTTGACAGCACCGGCTCTGGGCACAGATACTCTTTCCCTCCGGCATCGCTAGGATTGGCTCCATTGCCAGTGTTGGGAGGGGAAGAGTGTCTGGAAGAGCATCGGGAATGGGACCGGTGTCGGCAATGTGATTGGTTACTGGGCCAGGCCTATCCCTCTTGCTTGGAGGCCTGGCCGGCGATAGAGGGCAAAAATGACTTGGCAGCACAAGGGTCCCGTAGGCAGCACGAATAATAACGCATCACAGCAAGAAGCAGAAACCGCAAGGGGCGGAGCCAAAAGACGAAAATGTTATAAAAGGAGGAGCGTCTTAGAGAACAAGGCAGAGCAGCGCAGCTCCCTGCATACAATGGGCATTGATCTTTGGTACTTGTGTATTGGTATTGTTGCTTTGTTTGTACTTTTATTTATGTATGCAGGTTTTGACCACTGTTATGATGATACAAATATATTTAATCTATAAATATATGTTTATGCTGTAATAACAAGTCGGTTTTCTATATTTACTTGGTTTGTGGATTAGGTGAAGGTGGCACGGTAAAAAACTTCACACTATATTATTAATAAATTAAATCAATGTATTACCATTATTATTAGCTAATTAGTTTACAATAGCTTAGTATAATTATTAGTAACAAACTAGCGTTTGGTACGACCACACTCACAGTTCCTGTAGTCATTGACCTTGGCACAGCTAACAGCGTGCAAAAGATTGCACCCAAAATCCAACATGTTTAAGTAGTCTGATAAAAGCCAAAATTTTGCCGCTGCTACTGCCGCTTTGTCGCATCACTTTACTTCCGTATCACATTCGCTCTATTGTGCGCACACCTTATAGGTTGACTTGCAACAAAATGCACATTACAGTTAATTTATATCAAAATATTCATCATGTTTCACTCTCCTGTTGTAGGTGCACAATATGTGAAAGTGGGATTACAAGCTCTTAAAAGCTCCAAAACGAACAAGAAATCGCAGCCATCACGAAACCGCCGTAGATCAGAACCCCTTTCCAAATCGGCTCAAATGGGACGCAGTTGTACAAGATGGCTCCTTTTTACACGCTCACACCACCTCATTCGTCAAAATATTTTCACAAGTACACTTCAATCATTTGATATAACAGTACCTTCTGTTCTTATGCATCCGTTTTATCATCATTGCAATGCTGTCACTTTCAGCACTGATATATCTTAACCTACAGAAAAAAATCCTTTAATTTTTTAACCTTAGCTCAAAGGAGTACATTTCACTGTCTGATAAACATATGTCAGATATCAGTTCTGGAAGAAAACCAGGAGAACTTATTTTGCCAATAAAACCAGCAACTACTATGACCTATGAAGACAACAACACACGCAGAAAGGAAATTTAATCACCTATTCATCTTAGACACAACACAGGCTATCCCAGGATGTCAGATGTTAGCTGGATGGGGAAAACCACAAATCACTTTATCTCACCATAATATATACATTTATTTAAATGCTTATTCAGATTCAACACTGCTCATCAAAATATTGCATAAACATCGGAAAGAGGGATGTGAGAGCTGAGCAGCCGTCCAGTCCTATAGAGAGCCAGTACAGAGCAGAAGAGAGCCTCCATGCGTACATCCTCGAGCTACAATGAAAAGATTGAGTATTTTACATAAACAATAACTGCATGACTTGAGCTTACACTTTAGTCTTTGTATTTTATGTTTCTTTTTTACTTTATGTTAGTTTTAAATTTTATGTTTTAAGCTAATTTTTGTTTTATTATACACTAGTAATATCAAAGCAGTCCTCAGAAACTATCAAACTCATGAAAAACAGTCTTTTCCACTATATCTCCATGGGATTCCATTTAATCATGGAATTTCCTAAAGAGCTGGCTACTAGCAGCAAGCAGAGCCTCTAAAAAAATAAGGTTTATAAGTTTTCGCAGGAAAAATAAATTTTTAAAAATTATGACATAGTAATAAAAAGAATGGAGCAAAATACATACTCCAGAATTTTTCTAGATTTTTAAAGCTAAAAACCAAAGAGATAGAGACACTTTTATAAATTCCACATTCAGAAAATTGGCTAAGTTTTTCAAACATCATGGGCTTTCCAGAAAGATGAGCTCAGACACTCCACCGTAGCTGATCTGTTGCAATATGCACAGTCAGCAATTGCACAAAGTTTGCAAAATGCTGACTAGAAACCAATTAAAAGTTGTTATTCTCAGACAGCTGGTATATAAGAAGCCTCTGAAAGTGATTAAGGGAGGACAGAGGCGAGACACACAGAGGACAGGCCAGAGAGAGGCCACGTTGGACAGGCCAGCGAGAGAGAGTGAGAGAGAAAGAGAGAGAGAGAGAGAGAGAGAGAGAGAGAGAGAGAGAGAGAGAGAGAGAGAGAGAGAGAGAGAGAGAGAGAGAGAGAGAGAGAGAGAGAGAGAGAGAGAGCGGGCCAGGGAGGCCAAGTGGGTGAAATTGTATACTCCATTTACCACTGTTTTACCTCAAGGAGATAAAGCCATTTGGCTGAATAATAGGATAATATTTGTACATTTCTGATGACACATTTCTATCGCTCATTTTGACGAGATATACACTTATTATACTACAAATTATTTGAACGATTTTCTTTATTCGTTTTATGCCCAAGTGAGGCTTGTTATTGATAAATATACTTTATATCGAAGCCTGAGATAGGCCAATCTATTATTGATACGACAACGATATTTGAGTTTGCAACCAGCACTTGAAAATGACGCCCAAGAGAGGCTATATACTGATAAAACAACACTCATTCTACAAAGGAACATACATTGGTGCCCAAGCGAGGCAAGACAACTACTGAGCTGGAAGATAAGTATAAAATATCCAGGAGAAGACAATTTTTGTCAGAATTGCAAATACGGTAACAGATCATACACAAAATTTGCAGGATTGATTTGGCAGTTGGTTGATTTAGAGAACATTTCTTTGCCTGACAGGAAGAGCCACTTTGCCTGTTCGAAAAATTTATTTGTTACGTGAGAAAATCAGTCAGGAGTGCTACCTTACACCACATTATATAGAACCGCACAAAAACGCAATTGCAATTATAAGTTGTATTTTATTAAATTTTGAAACTTTCATTTAGCTTAAATAATTATATACATGTTTATAAAATATTATTAAATTTTCTCCAGTGACAAGGCTGTAGCTTTGCACCACACTATGAGTAATTTAGTAATACATTATATCAACAACAAAAATATATTTATAAAAACAAAAATATATTAATATAATTTAAATATAATATATGATTTTATTTTATTACATATTATTTAATTTATTATTATTATTTTATTCTTCTCACATGACACATGGCAAGCTTGTTGGTCCACTGTGATAATCGAAAAAGTCTGCCGAAATTATTTGCGAAGTATGGGTCACATGACCAGATTACGACTAGATGACTAGACCAAGCCGAAAGAAAACTGCAAAGTATCGACCATCTATATTTGATACAGGGTCTTTGGTAAAACCCAAAGTGTTTGTCATGAACTAGTGCTACGAGAAGTTTTATATTGAGATTTTTATTGGCCTTTAAATTTACTTGAGAACATCACATGACCATACAATAACCAAATGGAATGACTACCTCAGAGCAATAAACTTATTCCAGTCTATGGCGGTTTCCTTATGGCTACCATCAACTGTTCGTTTTTTAGCTTTAAAGAGCTTCCAATTGCATTTCCACATATTTTGCACCAACAACACATCAGATTAAGACATGGTGAATCTTTTGATACCAAATAATTGTAATGTGAATTTTGTTGCTAGTCAACCCAGAAAAGTCGACTTATCCATTGTGAAGAACACCAAAATCTAATCAATTTATAAAGGTTGGAGTCAGTCTAATAGGTTTGAAAATGCCATGGAGGAAGATACAGACTGTAAATATGAAAAATAAATGTAGAATAAATGTAGCATTGTCGAATGTTTCGGCTCTAAAAGTTGTCCACTTATGTTTTTCTTTTAGAAAGATATAATGATGTAACGCCCTAAGACAATAATAAGGTTATGTCATAGTTTGTTTTTTATACAAAGAACGTTTGAGTACAAGCTAATGCTCAATCAAGAAAGAAGAACTTTGCCTATATTTTTTTGACAAGGTAATTTCTCAAGGCAGGAATGCTAATGCATGATGTTGTAAATACTGCAGAAATTCACACCGGGCTAAGACATCCATTCAAGGCTAAGGCATCAACCAGGTTTGGAGTACAAAAGGGACTCTGTCAACGCTGTGCTAACCTTATGAACTACGCTGTTTATAAAATAAAAGCATAGTATGAGAAATGTAGATAACCCAGATGTTTCAAGGTTACATCTGCCGCAATTATGTGCGTGCTCAATGATTATAAGTAGGCTAAGATATAGCCAACTGCAATCTTTATTGACCCAATGAGTAGTCAGTTACTCACTAGTATGTGCGTTCTACTAGAAGAAAAAATATTATATTTCAAAGTTATACTAGCAATACCAAATATCAAAGTTTGAGCACTTATTATTTTTAGTGTTATAAGTTTGTCAACAAAATTTTACTTTGGAACAAGTTTGTTCTTTGCTTGAGTGGCCAAACAATACACGTGTAACAAAACTCAGTAAGAATCTAAAAAAACTTTTTCTAGCGTTTCAATACGCGGAGTTTTCGCAACATTAGCCGACTGTCCTAACAATGTGTTGATCTTCAATATTCAAGTCTTGCGTGATATGAAAGGCATCGTAGTCTCTGAGGCTTAGGCTAACACTATTCGGAGCGCGTTATCAGAGCAGTTTCGTTTCATACGTATGTTCCGGTACTACTAGGAGGAATCTAATCTACTAAACATTGACAAGTGAGTAAAGAAATTTGTCAATTATATCTAAAACAATGGTAATAATGTAAAGGATTTGTAATCAAACTTAATTAAAAGACAAGATATTTTGTGTAACCTTTATGTAGGCCTAGTAATATTCAAGCCAGATAAGTTTGAGTGTAAGATATTCCCGACTCACTTTATTAAGGTTTACAAGACTGCAAACCAGCAATTTAGCTTGGAAGACATTGCATGCATACATTTCACATTGTATTTCACGGCATAATAATATATAATTACAGAGTTAGTACGGCAATTATGTAGATAGTAGCGTCTCACCTCTTAATGAAATCAGCCTGGACAGCGGGTTAGATTGGCTTTCCCAAAGCAAACAAATGGCTCATAAGCCATTATTGTTAGACAATAATTCCAAGATGAAACACAGCTACTGTCAATGAATACAACAGCCACAGGACTAGGCCAAGTGCATGTTATGACTCGTCTTACTAATTTACATTCTTACTAATTTACATCTGTTACGTGTTTGACTGTAATAAACAAGCACTAGTGAGCTGATTGGCGAGTTGTTCATTGGCATTACTGGGTTAACTGCCAACATTTCTTTAGAGTCTTAAGTTGACTGGTTTGGCTCAGCAATTAACACCCTCTATAGACTAGTAGTATGCATGTTATTACTAGTAGCATACAGCTATACAAGTTTATCATCTGGTGTGCTCTCTCATAAAGCTTACCTTTACAGAAGAAATTATCTATCCTGAATTGCAACATGTGTATCATAATTAAAAAGATAGGGATATCATATTTATTTATTAAGAGTCATCCATATTTTGAAAGGTTCCTGCAAAATATATGCAATTAACATAAAATTAAATAAGTTATATTGGCATGTCAAATTTAGGAAATTCTAATTTTGAAGCTCAAACTTATTTTAGCAAGATGTTGCTATAAGTCCTTTAGTAGAAAAACACTCACAAACAGTGAGCATTTCTTCCTGCTCTAGCAATTCTTAACTGGATAGCGTGCATCAGTCAATGTTACACTTGCATTAAATTTTAGTAATTTTTGTCAGAAGCCATAAGTATTTTTATCATATATGGTTGTTTCTGATTTTCAAGTGATATGACTGATAGAATTACTACAAGCGCGCAATTGATGACACTTGATTGCAATTAAAATGCTCAGATCAAGAAAAAGGGTGATGTGTGACATATAGAGTAGAGTTGAGAAGATACCAACATAATAAAGACGCATAACATTGCATGTTAGATGCATTGTGAGATATCAACTACAGCAATTACAGTGACTAGTGATATCATTTTGCAATTTTTTCTTTCAGGGCATTTACCAGAAAAATGTTTTGTTCATTTTAATCATGAATCAATCTGGCAGTCAGGCGACCTCAAACATCAAAACCGAATGCAAATGATAGAAAAATGCAGATGATTTTAGATAAAAATGATAAAATCTTTTAAAAATTATACTTTAATATTAGTTTTGTTACAACTGTGCTTACCTATTCGCTCATAGCGAAATCCATCACCGCTCAGGTTACCAATATGTTTCTCAGAATTGTTATGCAATAATTGTCATAAGGACATAGTTACATCATTCTTATATATCATAATATATAAGAATAATTTGCCATAAACATGTTTTCTCTAGTTAATAAAAGTGATAAAGTGTGGTGACATTCTATTTAAAAGAAAAATAGATGCATACAACTTTAGTGTATTAGTTATTACTGGTTGAATTCGTTATTTAAACTCGTAATCATAAGAAAATATACATGTATAAATTGCATTTGTAGATATGGCTGAGATGGAAGAAATTGTCCAACCCACTGTGGAATGTGGTTTTTGTCTGAGAAAAGGAGTGGCTCTCCCCAGCCCTCGTCAACTTACCTGCAACCATGTACATTGCCTTGAATGCTTGACTGGTTTTTATGATGAGAATAACATGCTGATTTGTCCATGGGAAGATTGCAGGTAAGTTGCTAGGCGCATGCATTTCATATTTAGGTATTGGTTAAAAATTGTGAATGTTTTTAATCAAATTTTCCTAAATTCAAATCCAGATATGAGCAGTCTCTTCAAACACATTTGAAACTCATGGAACAGCTGTATTTTAGCTAAATTTCCATTAGCAAGATGAACATTTTCATGATGCAGTTGAGTAGCGATTGTTTCTCCATATAATTATTGCTATATGTATTGTTAGCATGCATGAAATGCTTACATTCAGTGCAACTTAACCATGAGAGCTCCACATATTGACTAAAGCTGCCCTAAAGTATACACAATTATTAAATGCTTTATGCTAATGTATCCCTTCAATGATTAGGACTACTGGTTAAAATAAAATGTTTCATTCCTATTCAAGTAAACAATAAGATGCTATGATATGGCCTTAGTTACTTAGACATGTCGACCATAAGGATATATTCACACGCTCTTCTGAAGTAAACTGGACCTAGTTCAAATCTTTAAAAATCCACAATCACTAAATTGTTCACAAACAAATGGCCAATGAAAAGGCGTATGCGATAGTGGATATCAGCTATTGTGTTCCAGTTGCACTGCATGGTATCTGTATTATATCCGTTGCTTTGCAAGAATAGATGTCATAATTGCACTTTCTCTCAATCTGAGAAATTTAAAAGCAATTAGTTTTTGTCAATTTCAATATTGTAAAATCCTTGCAGTCAAATCATTCAAACATTTAAACTGCAGCAATTAATATAAACTGATGATACTTTCTAATAAACTTTAGTAAAGTTTCAGACAAGTTCATATTCGTGTCAAACTAAATCTTTAGCTGGCAAACTGCCCAAATATTAATCATAAAAGTTTCAAAACATCAGAATACATCAAATCGCTGAGATTATTTGTGATAGCTAATAAGGTTGTTCCTAGCTGTGGCGCTTTTGTGTGCATCTTCCGAGTTTGGTTGGATAAATCAGTAACGCTGTTACATTTGAAGTCTGTTTTATTTGGCTAAAATATAAGTTGCTTTAACTTATTTGGTACACCCTTAGTAAAAGATATTTGTTGATACAAATAAAGCAATATCTAACACTTCATTGTTAATTGGGATCGAGGCCTCCGCGATAAATGAAAATCTGTGAAATAGAAATTAAATCGGTAAAGTATGTGTGTTAGCCAAATTTAAACTCCAAAACCCCTAAAATGCTTTTTAAACATATTGTATTTATAGATGTGGTTGCGTCAAATTTGAGTTGATCTTGAAAGAATGCATTTTTTTCTCTATCAGTTGATATGTTCTTTGTTGTGTTAGGCGATCTCATTGCCAAGATATTTGAAGATTAAAATCGAAAAAATCTGATCGCGGTAAAATCGCTCAGGCCAAAAAACATGCCCAGACTTGCCCAAAATGATGTCACGCGTGATTTATCTGTCAGTATTATATCTCGTATTAACATTGGCTATTTGCATTACAAGTCTAGTCCAACGCGGCTCTATTGGCATATATTTTAATTTGCATTTGCTCATGTTGGTTAGAATAAAATTTTAAATCTTGCTACCAATACATTATTATGAATGTTTCAAAGGCCTCATATAACGAAAATTGAAAATTTGTCTTACTCACGTTCTCCAAATGCTGTGTGAACATTTAAGTACCGACTTCCAATTCTACCGGTCTACGGTAATTCTGTCAAGCCAGCTATGTAGAATAAGGTCTTTGTATCAGCACAGTTCCGCCGCTACCCTTACTTACGTATACAGCCTCCCAAAAATCCCGCCCACATTATGTTCGTCGCCTATCCTTGCGGCGGGGCTGTATATCAATGCCCACACCGAAAACTGGTTTCTTACTACCGTAAGTAAAATAACAAACTGCGTCTTTGACAAGAAAATACATAGGGATAAGGTTTTAAGGATGGGAAGTCTGCTGCAAACTGGATTTGAACTCACATTCTCCAGTTTTGCCGACATCCATATACCGTATCCAATTCACTACAATATTCTGCAAATCATGTTTTGCATTATCTTCAACAATATTATTTTATATAATTTTTACAAGCGAAATATATTTTCATCTCGGCATAAAGCTTTTATTAAAGATATTCATCAAGTCGTGGCCACTCACATAGTTTTAGCTGATACAATAAGACAAATTCATCTACTGCACCAAACTCAAACAAGACATCATGGTTTATGCAGCACATATTCAAGTCTCTCTTTCCCCTTCGTGGCAGTTTCCACACTGACAAAGCTGCTTCGGCTGGTCGGACGACATAAACACCCTGTAATCAGTAAAACAAATGCAATAAATATATGTCATCCATAGATATGTCATTCTAAAGCGTATCTACTGAAAGCTTTCAAATTGGGATTTCATAGATTGCGAGTGTAATTTAAAAAACGAATAAATGTTTAACAAAGGCATGAGCACGCCAAGCTAATGATTCAAAGCTTTGGTTCTGGAAGTTTAAGATTTGCATTGATCAATCAATTTTTTTTACTTTCTACAAGTGAAAAGTGAACACCTTAAGTCAAATCATCAATCTCATTTACTAGATAAAACTGCCACAGAAAATTTGAAGCAAATGTAGCTAGGTGAACCAATAAAAAATATAAAACGATGATTAGTGATAGGAAAAAGTTATAATTTTTTTAATTAGTAGCCTACATGTATTAACTCATTCGCACCCAGGCACCAGTTAACTCGCATATTTATAACGTTGCTATGCACCCAACGCGAGTTAACTCGCGTCTGAAATTTACCCACTCCTTGCATCGTTATTTTTAAACTATAAAATAATATTTTTGATTAGTTAGAAATAAAAAATTCTGGCCAATCAGACAAACTTTAAAATATGCCTCTATGACGTCTCCAGCGAAAGTTATAACCAAATTAGTACACCCATCTAAGTTTCTACCAAAACCGGAAATCATCATGCCAACTTGAAATTTTATCTTCGTGATAATTTTTTTTTCTACTTCAGAAGTGAATATGCAGATTCAGAAGGGGTAAGACATTGAAAGACTGCATAAATCAAATCAAAAAATTTTTTTGAGTGTTTCAAAGTTTTTATTAACTTTTAATTTTGCCAATTTGAATTGTTGTGCTAGAATAAAAATGCACTTTTCACGCTGCCAGCCGTAGTCGGACTAACGTTATCTTTCAGTTTCGATAGGATCATATTGATTCTTAGAGCTATCTATGAAGTCTGAAAAGTCAAGAACAAAGTTATTGAACATATTTGTATTATTTGAAACATTTTCATGATGTTTTATTTGAGTTATATTGGCATATAGATTTGATATGATTTTGTTTGAAGGATGATGCTCGTGAGGAAAAGTTTGAAGTTAGAGTTTCATGATTTTCATGTTCATGACTAACTGCATATGTATAAATAATAATCATAAATATGTATTGTCAGTAATAAACGAGTAACTTCAGTCAAACTTTGTATATTTTGTAATTTTTATGGTGCAAATCTAACTTTGTTTCAGCAAATAACAATTTTTTCAAAATTGGAAATTTCCTGAAACTACCTTTTTTGAGGCACGGATCTACATAAAAGAAATACGAGGTGTCTATATGAATGTAATATATTTTGAAAGAGGAGACTTGGTTGGTTCTGTTGAAATTTGATTGAATAAATTATCTCAAGTCTGTCTCCTGTAGTACTAATTTGAGCTACGACAATTTTCTGAAAAATTAGCGGTATCTTGGGCTAATCGCCTAGGAATTCGTCGGCTGCGAATGAGCTAATGAGTACTAAAATTTTACTTTTAGTATATTCATCAATCTAAGCCATTGTATTGCTAGATGCCATGGATTAAAGAGAAGCCGTCAAGAAATCACTGTACATACATATATCGCACGCAGGAAATTAAATTTTAGCCTCAAACAGGGAAATATAATCTGAATGTAAACTCAACAGGAAACCCTATAGGAGACTCAAAGTAAGAGATAAATTTACCTCCATTCTCCGATGTTCCTCTGATGTTCCTCCGTTGAACTTTAACCACCTGGTGCCCAGAAAACTCGGAGTCACCTGCGCAGTAACTTCACAGCAATTTTTACAATTATCTTGTTCGCCAATAAATAGTGTCGATCGAGTTATTCATCAAAATAACGATGTTGATTAATATAGTAAATATCAATATCCATGTGATTTAATAATAGAGTAAAATCTCTAAATTTGAGATCACAGACAACATGTTTTACGAGTTATAACTTTTATTACGTACTATATAAAAAATTCGCGCTGATGATTGGCTAATGAAGCAACCTTATTTTTATTGCTTGTGGTTTTTTTCAGATGTATTACTAGTGACGTCACAAAAAAGTACCTGCTGAAACATGAGCTTTTTAAACGAGGGCCTCATTCAAATGCATATATATCTGGACAGGGTTGTTCTACAAAGACAAAATGGCATCAAAATGTAGCTGATGTTTTAGCCTTTTATGGGTCTTAATTTCATTAAATCGAATTTTTTGATGTAACCACATCTTTATTACATGTATAAAATAACGGCAATTGAAGTTATTTTTGCTGACTTTCACTTTATTTTTAACTTTAGTCCCGGTCTTTAAAACCAAATAATTTATGTACATAGTACGAGGTGTAATTTGGACTTCATTTGTTCTGAATATTTGCAATGTGATAAACTGGGTTTGATGTAAAAAGGAAGTCACATGGTGGTAAATTTGTTTTTCTAGGTATTTTCAAGTGTTATTCTTGTTCAATTTTTTAAATGACATTTTCTTTGTTTTAAGTTTTTACCAGACCTTTTTAGCCGAGCAGTACAGAGAACTTGAACTGTGATCTGTAACATACATGTAGCAAGAGACTATTGTAGGTGAACACCCTTAGCAAGTCAAAATATTTGTACTACCCACAGCTTGGGTAGGAAATACCATGATTTTTTTATTTTATGCTTAAAACAAGGAATCAATTTACTAATTTCTCATCAATTTACCTGTGTTACCGTTTTTGTGTCGTGTGAGTTATTAAATAGAAAAAAGAAGATTGCAAGCCTTGAAAAGGCTACTTCGTAGCTTGCATATTTGAATGCAGGTTAAGTCTATCAAGCATATTTTGTTAGCAATCAATGTTTATAAGATTGTTATAATATAATAAAATAAGAAAAATTCAATGTTTGGCTGGGATTAGCTATTTTAATGATGGTAATAAAACAACTGTTTGGGTATTTCCAATCTGAAGTAAACAAATGTAGCTAGTACTACGGATAGTTTTCTGGAATCGCTGGAGTGCTTCATAAAATCTCAATATCAACCTTCATGTCAATTATTGTCTCTTTGTGTTTTTTGTGCCACAATAGTTACACGCATCACCATTGCGAATGCTTGTATTTTCACAAATTCAGCTGTTCAGAGTTTCGAGTACCATAGAACAAAACCGATAACTTTATTATCATCAAAGAGAACCATATAAGCCAAAAAGTTCCAGCAGCTCAGCAGATTGCGCTTTACTTTAGTAACCTTATCACACTCCAATACTAGCCTTGTGTATTGCCAGGCTAAAGTTACATTTGCTCACAAGGTATTGGACTGATCCCTGAATTCAATTACACCTTGAGTAACTGCATTCAGTCCACTTCTAACTAGTGCTGGGACGATTTTACGATATTTCGGTATATTGTCGATATCACTCTCTGATACCGACCGTACCAAGTGCTTTCTGCCCATATCAAAATATCGGATATCGACGATAATATAGATAAAGAAGTTTTTTGACGTCATCACCTTGTTTGCATTTGCGCTCATCTACAAAAAAGCCGCCATCTTTGTAGAAAACTATCGTCATTCTCTTGATAAATAGTATGTTAGTTATTAATATTTAATTTTACTGATAACAAAATAACAAAAAGCCTCTATTTGGAGGTATATTATCAAATGAAATGGAAATTGTGAAAGTATCACAAATGCGAGATAGTAGTGAACAATTCATGTTTAGTTTGAGATTATTAGTGTAAAAATTGAAAGAAAATTTACATGAGATGATGACTTCAAATAAGTAATGCAGGATAACGTTTACAAAAATAAATTGATTGATATTATATACAAGAGTTCAGGTCTGAAGAATAGATCCTCTATAAATATTGATTGTGGCAAGATTAATTGTTATTAATAATTTGGTGACTATAATATGGTCTCTACCATCTGACTGTGTAAGTATCTTTGATGTTTACATGATTAATAGTATTTTCCGATGTTGTTTTAATAGTATGATAAAAAATTTGCAAACAAAAGCTTTGTTCGCAATAATTAATTGCAGAAGCTTTGTGTTTTTAACGATAAAAATTCTCCATAAAGATGGCGGACAATGATAGACTGATGTCACATCAACTGAAGGATTATCTATTCTATCTGATACCCAATTCTTCAAATAATTATACTGGTACATGGATTAATTAGGAGTTGTTCTCCCATGGCAGCTTTTTTCGACAGGTAAGACAACTCCGAATAACATAACCGATATATCGGTTGGCTTTGCCATCATATCATACCGAAATGAATTTTTGATATAGTCCCAGCACTACTTCTAACCGGTCGGCCGCAGTGTGTAAAAACCACTCTGCATAACTACAAGTAAAAAGAGTGCTAGTTACATTAGTTGTGTTACTTCCATGCTTCTAGTCATTGTAGTTAAATTGTAGGTTGATCGTCACATATTTAATTGTTTCATTTGGTCCAAATATTGAACATTTTTGTCAATTATAGCCTAAATATTTAGGCTACCGGTTGTTGTTAGATTATCCCCTTTGTTACAGAGTGTTGTGTCTTTGAGTCTTTCATTCTAGATATTTTTTGGTTAGTTTTTAAACTGCAGTTATGGCAAAGATTTTGCAATACTCTTATGCGAATTACATATATTACCAAAGTTGCATCGGTCCAGCTACGGATGAAATATAGGTATACTAGTTTACCACCCTACAAATGAAAACTTCTGTTTACTCTGGTCGGTAGTTTTTGTGCCAGTTGTCAGTAGGGTCCTGTGACTCAATGGAAAACTTATCAAGTTTATTAGGCTTTTGCTTCAAAGGAGATAATGACCCACGTACAGATTAAAACAGTTTGTCTAAATACAAGCACTTTGCAAATTAACCAAAGACTTTGAACTGTAAAGTAAACACAATGAATGCTAACACCACTTCCGTTAAGTTAAGAAGTTGCCTAGCTAAGTTACCTGGCTATGTAAGAAATTCAGTGCATCTATATTTTGTGCATTGATAAAGCTATGTTAAGCTCTGATTGCTTCGAATGTAGAACGATCCTCCTTAATGTTTTTTAACTTTATGAAACTATGACTTTCACCACAATCAGAGATATTGCTGCTATTTTAATTGTCTGTTTAATCACCAAACCTGAATATGAATCAGCTATCATAGTTAACATAAGTAAGTCTTAGTTTCTAACGCAGGAGGTACTTACCGAAGCCAGATAACACAAAATAGTTCCAACATCTTAAAGAAAAAAAATGTTGGTTTAAAATTTGGAATGTCCCAAATGAAAGTTTAAAATTGCTTCGTTATTTTTGGCTAATTTTATGAAGAACTTCTCGGACAACACTGTCAATACCATAAAAATCCTAAAGATCATTGGTTATGTTATCAAGGGTAATAAATTTAGGTTATTACACTATTGCTGGAAAAGTCGCAAAAATGTGTCTACTGCAGTTGACCATAGAAGACGCATAAATGCATCTACGCCAGTGAAAGAGTTAAATCATCAACTTTTTTATTGACACAGGTCTATGCACTATGAACGTTGCCATACTTGGCAGCCATTGCAGGTCCATTGGTCGGTTCATGCTTGTATGCAATTTAAGGGTGAACCACACTGAATCTTAGTAGATTTTAGCAGCAATGATTGAAATTTTTCATTGTTCACGATGGTTTTTAAAATTGGAGGTAACTTGATTGCCACCATGTTTGAAGACTAAATTACAGTTTATGTCTTCAACTCTTTTGTGCTTACTCTAAGTGCTTACAGTAAGCCGATGTATCGGCTTATCACTAGCCTTTCTATTTTCTTTTCATTACACAACCGACACATTTGCTAGACCAATCAAATTTTGTCTCCAAAGGAGCACCCTTGTTGCCAATCGTGCGTAACCAAAAGAAAATTTTCTGGTTCAACATTTCCAGTTCTAATTATTCTTTCATACAGGAAAACCAGATCGTTATTGTCATGGCATTGAGAAGCACACCACATTTGTTCATCGCAAATAAAGTGCCATAGATTTTGCCAAAACAGGATTCACTAATCAATTTAATACTCATCTTGTAGATGATATTGGTTTGAATAAAACACATTTTAAAGTGAGACAATAACTGTTTGGATTATTGAGATATTGCTTAAATACTAATGGCAAATCGGTTTTTCGAAAAATCCTTTCGAATTAATTTGGGCAGAATAACCAGTTGGTCAGAATTTTATTTGGCAGTAAAATACAGAGTTAATACAGAGCTTGTTTTGGTTATGCTTATTTATCTGGGACTTATTATGTTTTTTTTTGTAAAAATAGCAATGCAAAGAGCTTCAAAAATATTAGTAAGTCATTAATGGCAAAAAACATTTTGGTGGTCGAAAACAAGTACATGTATATCAAGAAATATAGGAAAACAGTTTCGTTTTAGTACAACTAAGAAAACTCTTGTTAATTCATTTTTGTCAACATAAGGCATATTTTATTCGATTGAGTGCCCAAAATAATTGACCACATTTTTGGTTCACCACTAAGATGCATTTCAAAAGCGTTCGAAGCTGAAGTTTACGCTCTTTAAAAAAGCATCTGGCAATATAGCACTCTGAGCTTATGAATTCATTTGCCATGTACTAAATTATCTAGACAAATATATCGATCTGCAGCTACTTGTCATATCATAAATGTTCATCAATGCCGAATGAACCTTGTTAAACTTTTGAAAACTTGTATAATCCCTCGTCAAAGAGTTGTTGAGACTTACTTCTATGTTTTAGAGTAGTTTGTGGCGTGCCTCTGGATAAGCTTTCATCGTATGATGTAGCTAAAAACAAGTCTCGATCATGTGATGTCTGCTCAAAGAAAGGAGAAGACGATAAACAGGCATTTTCATATTGTGTGTCATGTGATAAGGTTTTTTGTGCAAAGCACCACAAGGTAATTATTGGTTTATATGGTTTTTATTTCAATGATATATGCAAAATGTAGCTGTTAACATTTGTACCATTTGTTATTTAATGTGTGATTCATGTAAGAAGTTTCCTTTGACAGACCTATTTTATGATAGTTCATACTCTCACAATTTTGGGTCTATCATGATCCCAATGCCTTGGAAATATATACAATTTTGATGTGTTACTTTGAACATGTTCCATTTTCAAGCTATGCGATATTAGCCTTCAGTTTTGTGTATTTCTTGAAAATAGAGTTTTGGCACAAAACCAGTGTTTAAGGTAGAAATTTTGAACTTGTTCATAAAAAATGAGTAAAACTTCTGAGATTTTGGTGCAACAAACCAGTGGATCAAAACATGAAATGAAGTTTTAGAAGAAGTAGAGTACTTTTTTATTTTATCTCAGCTATTTTAACCCTTTAGTTGGGAAACGAAAAAAATGCCATTTTTCGGTTGCATTGTGAAACGACTCATCTGTCGCTTTCGGTTGACGTTTATAAGCTGTTACTTAGTAACAATCAACGTAGAATGTAAACGCTAGTGAATTTTAAATATCATCAACAAGATACTAGTCAATGAATTACAATATGAAGCAGTTAACTGAGGGTTGTTGCCCTGTTCTAAAAGCTCAAAAAATTGCAAATCCTATGGAAAAATAAAAGTTGAAAAAAAACAGTCAACATACGGCTCGACATTCAAAATGGTAAAGTAATGATTTATTTGATCGTGTGATCGTTGGTAAACTTTTGTCTGATCAGTATGAAAATAAATCAAATGATGTAAGGGTTGTAAACTCTCAAGGCTTTTGGTGTACCGAGAAAAGTGATTGTTATGGTAGCTCTGACAGCTACGCTGTGGCGTTGAACTCTACTGAATGGAATGCTTCCAAACACTTCATACAGGGGCATTCGTACATAGTCGCAGCTTATTTGTAGTTGTAAATATATGAATGAGTGTTTGTGTACAAAATATTTGGTTGATGAAAATAAGTTTCAGTTTGAGTTGTACATGATCTTAGAATACCGATTTTGTTGAGTTTAAAAAAATTAGGAACTTAACTTTCAAGTGTGTTTGCGGCGCTTTTACCCAGCCAACACTTAAACTGGTTTTTATAAGCTTTCCGCTAATCGTTTCGCAGCCAAGTGCATACAACTCTGAATGGTTAAGCAAACCTTGCAAATTATTTTAGCATTTGATGCATATTGTGCCAATTAGTATCGCATTTTGAACCATTGCCATGACAATAAAAAAGCTGCTGTAACTTAGCTACTTTTAACTGCTGGCACAAAAACCATTGCGATTCTGGTAATTTCTGCTACAATTCGATATTCATTGCATAAAATTAGTTTCTAAAGATATTTTAGTTGGTCCAATTTATCGAAGCTCTCAATTTGTCAACTGAATTATTCAAAACTTCGCCACAGGTTTTAAGGTCATGAGTGTATTAAACGATGTTGCATGTGAGTCGATCACATTCAGTGATATTGTTCTTCCGCAGGCAACCAAAACTGGTTTGTGTGCAACGGAAGATGATTTATGAGCCGTGATCTATCAAAAGCTGAGTTTAGGCATCGATAATGATGTTATCAAAATGTATGCTACCAAGCTGGAAATTTCTAATTTATATAATAACTACTTGAGTATCTAGCAATGCATACCTATTAAAATGTTTTTCATACAAAAACTTTTGTAGTTATCACGTAAAAAATTGACCATTTCAACTTTTGAATGAAGGAACTTTGCTTATTTTTCTGTACTCTGTTTCTTTCTGCGTGTTGCATCGATTTCTTTTTATCTCATACTGTTCTGGCTGCAGTGTCTATTACGCAATTATACCGATTGCAATTATCTTTTCAGCTGTGTGAGCTCAAGCATATTTCTTCAAAATGGTTCATTCATTTCTTGTATGGTTTCTCGCATAACACTAGCTGCATTGTTAAGTATGAAAAAAAAAAGATATTGATATGTTTAATCATTATCATAAAATAAATAATTATTATTATTTATTTTATGGCACAACCAGTGGAATGGGTATTGTACTGAATAAATGAAGGTCTTTAGATTAGAGGTTGGGAATTTAAATCCAGTATGCTTGGAAATTTCCGATTCCATACTTTGTCGCCATATTGAGATCAAACCGACAGACCAACCAAATTTAGAGAAACAGTGAAATTTATGTTTATATAATCAAAAAATGCTACAAATGAATATTAAAACTTAACTAACATCAATAAATCACGTTTATAATGCATGCAGAATCCAAAAATCAAACTCTCAGTATAACTTTAACCTACATTTACACTACAGTTACACAAAGAGTTCTATGATGAGTTTGAAGAACCTCATTCAACTGTTACTATGGAGCAGTATGAGCTGATG
Source organism: Watersipora subatra (assembly GCF_963576615.1). NCBI lineage: Eukaryota > Metazoa > Bryozoa > Gymnolaemata > Cheilostomatida > Watersiporidae > Watersipora > Watersipora subatra. The sequence continues at coordinate 9,977,294 of NC_088713.1, forward strand.
AAAAGTCAGAAAAGCGGAGTCTGTACTGATCATAACAACAAACCAATCAACATGGGATGCAGAAAATGCTTTAAGATGGTTTATCTCGGATGCCTCGCTTCTCTTGGAGGTTGTACTGATGGTAACAGCTTAGTTTTTCAAAGATTTTGTATCAATAAGCAATGCAGGTGCTACAAAGGGTTCAGCTATATTATATTTAAAAATGTACATAAACAACCTCTGAACAATTCCATTTAATTTACCTGCTTCATTCTATCTGCTGTTATCTTTCAGGGTTCATTAATTGTGAGACTGCATCAATAAGCTTGTGTGAAGTTTGTTTATGCAAACTTGCCATCTCTTACAAAATTATATCCTCAATCAACCTAATACTTGAAATAATTTTTTAACACTTTAATAACACGGAAGAGAAATTTTTGTGCCATTTTTTATGCCGTAGACTAGTTTCATCAATAAAGGTCGGATTCAGAATGTTTGCGTAAGTATTGAACAGTGATTACCTGGTATTTATTAGTAATTTAAGCATCTTTTGGTACATTTTCGATGCAGGAGATTCCCACAAACTGATTTCTTTGGATGACCTTGTTAACCTTCTGAATGATGAGATCAACAAGCTAAAAAAAGAAATGATTGAGAAGGAAGAAGGTTTAGAGAAAATCTTCAAGTTCACCTCTCAAACAGTTGCTGAGTATGACCAAGAAACAACAGAGATGGTTCAAAAGATCCATGAGAAAAAAGATGAGCAGGTCATCTTGTTAATAGAGAAGTTTAAAGTTATTTTTGGATTAATGAATTTATCAATGATTAGATTAATTGTGAATAGTTATTAAGAAATTGCCTTTTTCTTCACTGAGTTTGCAAAGATGAGGTTATACAAAACTTCAGTAAATGTTATCAGAACATATCAATAAGTTTCTATCATTAGCATGAATTATTTAATGTTGGAGGTGGTCTTATTGTCAAAATTGTTCAAGAAAAAAGTCTGCAAACTTTGGTCATTGTTAGAACACTCAGATTCAGCAGAAATTCCAATATAACATCTGAAGTTGCAAAGAGACTTTTAGAGTACAATCATGCAATGCAGTAGGAAATATCATTTATCATGATGATAGGAACAAATGACGCTGTTTTGCACAAAACCTTTTTCTGAGCTTTTAAATAATACCGATGTTACTTCTGAAACATTCTGGCAATTGGACCACTTTAAACATTGAAAACAATTGCAAATAATAAAATAATTCTGATGATTTCAGGTAAAATATTTCAATTTGTTATTTAATCTCATGTTTTACTATCAAGTATAATGCTTTTGCTTTGCCACTCATGTTTACAATTGTTACATTGAGTTTTATCAAAAAAATGTTGGGTATATAAAATGGTAGAAAAGTTATAAATTATATTAAGCAATAATTAAAGTAAGCTATGTGTTGGTCATAATTTATTGCAGAAGTTAGTTAGCAACCTTTTTAGGTGCCTGTGTCAAATAAAATTGGAGCTTCAACACCGGTTTCCTATTAAACGTTTAACAATCCATATCTTTTATAGAAAAATATAAAAAAAATATCTGAAATAACTTCACCATAATGACATATCTTTTCCACATTTTGTTTGTCTCCCTGAAGCAAAAATAATTTTGCAAAATTATCAAGAGTTTTGCTTAATGCCAAGGTATCATGAAACACAACATTTGCAATGAAATATTTGCTTTGTCAAGAAACATTATGATCTTATTAGATTGTAATAATGTCAATATAATTTTTGGTATACCATCCCTTGCTTCATCAATTTCATTTGCTGGAGCTTATGATTTACCAAAGATACACTGCTACCAAATATAATGCTGGTTCCTGTAAAGATTGGTTACGATAAAACACAGTTAACTGTTTTGACAAATTTATGTGAAACATGAGAATTTTTTTCTGTGGTTAAACTGAAATGAAGTTGTAATTTTTTTTAAAGTTTTAATCGATTTTAATCTTGAATCATTCTAACAGTCTGCTCACAATAAACATCAACATAATTTGACAGACAAAATCTGTTCAAGGTTTGTCTAAATTAATCTTTAGGAGGACAGTAGGAATTAGTCTATTGGCTACCAACAATGGTTAAACACAGCATACATGTTTTTAGTTTCACTATTGGTAATATGGGCAGTATAATAACCTATTTTAAATCACATTATTTTTATTCAAACTGCATTTTTACTGCTCGTTATGTTTTATTGTAAGTTATATGTTTTTAATGGATAGTATATAAAAAATTCTAACCAATAATCTTTCATAAACGTTTTTGGTTACTTTATTGGCCAACAAAGTGTAATTAGTTAATTTTTTGTGTGAAGAGTTATGCTAAGGTCTCGCACTTATCAAATCTTTTCTCATAGTATCGAACGGTGATTGTTGTCAAGATTGAACATTTTTGGAATTTTTTTAATTTATTAACTACCATCCACTGATAGATTGAACCATAATATAAGCATATTTTAAATGGACTACTTCTCTTTTTTAGAGTTTGAATAATTTTAATTACCTGTTCACACAATATTTTTTCTCAGTTTAAAGCTGCTAAATATACTCCATTAAAATTCTTATATAAATTGCCTGAGTTGTTAATAATCACTATCTTAACTATTACGTTAAAATACCTAAAGGGATGAGAGATTGTATAATAAGAGTGTCCACCAATATTCCTCAATTTTAAAAGGTGGTGGAGTAGTACTGCATTTAATTTTAATATTAATATATACTCAGTCTGGATTCCGGTGAGATGTTATCTTTTCCTAGCGCTCTTGGCTTTAATTGAATAGAAACATGTATCTTATTATATTAAATGGTAGCTATTTCCTTATAGGTAATTTATGGTAACTTTTCAATAGTCCCTGTCATTACTTAAATGTTTTTTACTTCATTGGTTTTTAGATGGAAATACTTGCTTCAAAATACAATCAGCTCGAAGAAGATTTCAAAGAAGCCCGGCTAAAGACTAAAACTCTCTTCACTGATTTTCTGGAAGATGAAATACTTGTTAAGTGGAGTCAGTTGAGGAATCTCAGGCGTAAAGCGGATTCCAGGGCTCAACATGCTTTCCAGGTATAAGTAGGATTTTGGACGCCTCGTAACATGAGGTCACACTCTCTTGTGTTTTTAGTGTATCATCTACTTAAAAAAGCTTAAAACTTTTTTGTGTAACTAAAACAAGCGCTCATCACTATGGGTAAGGAAATTAATTTATGCATGCAATCAACCATGTTGAATCTCGCTGTTGTTATCGATCACCGATTAATTTGTATGGTCTCGCAGCATTGACCCAAAAAAACATTGATATACTATTAGTACAAAATGGAACTTTTGACACATGCTGCAACTGAACTAAAAACATGACTGAGTAATAAAATTTGTTTGCCATGGTTTTAAGTAACTCATAAATCACTGACAAATCCCCTTTTTTGTCATCTGGAGAAAAAGTTCTGAACTTTTAAAAGTTCAAAAATTGTGAAAATATTAAACATTCTTAGGTTTACAATTTGCTAACACTAATATTAATAAAACTGGAAGCTAATTATTAGCAAAAGTTGTATCAGCTGACATCAGTATGTATAATTTTCCTCATGCCGCTGCAGGTGTGTTATTCCCAGGCTCGTTCATTTTACCTGGTCTCTGAGAATATTGGTTGGTAATGAGCCCAGTAAACATCCATCTGCAGACTATGTTTCACAATAGAAAAAATATATACATGTACCTTACCAGGTATACTGCTACATTGGCAGTAAGCTAGAAGGTTTTTAATTAGTGTGGGTAATTGAGCGTCGTGTACCGCGTTATCTGCCATGCTTTCGATTCTGCTACCAAGCAACATTTTATGGACCACTTTAGTTTCCATTAGTTGAGTTGTTTCAATTTTATAGTTGCAAGTAAGTTTACAGAGTTTCAAAGCTTTTACTAAACTTACAAATAATTAATCGCCTTCTGACTTCGCAGCATAATATTTACTCTCATAAAAGCAATTTCCTATGTGTTAAAAAAGTTTTTCTGTTAAGTAGTTTTACTAAAACATTTTTTATGTTAGGAAAGTGTTATACCAGCAGTATGTCAGACCTTTATGAAATATCTGTGGCTTGTTTAATGTGAAAAGGCATGCCCCTTCTAAGCCTGTCACATTCAATTGAAATTCTCAGAGCTGTAGTTTTTATTATAAATGCCCCACAATCTACTTGATTAAAAACTCAACAATGCCCATTTGAGCTTGTTATGAACATTTTATTCAGTGAATACATTTATGGATTTTTGTCAAAATTAGTGCAGTACATTGTAATAAAAATCGACATGCGTGCACAAGCTTGCATTTACTCAAATAAGAGAAATCCTGGACCGTATCTGGCTGAATGTTACACATTTGTGGTATTTAAAAGTGTAAAATAAGTCTACCCGGTGGTACGAAAGACGTTCAGGTACATTCCGAGACAGAATAAAATGATGAAAAGAACTCGCTGTGGCAAAACTAGGCTAAGTCCATCTTAAGTTGTTTTATATTTTTAGTACAGTCAAATATTGATCTACAATCTTTATGCAATCAAGAACTTGGCTCGTCTGTCGATTTTCTTGCATCTAAAATCAATATTTTCTGCAGCAAACACCTAAAAAAAACATTTTCAATTTTGGATTTACAAAAGACTTGCTAAAACAGGATATTTTGATGAAAGCATGTTTTAAGTTGTTGTAATTTATTAACTACGCAAATGAAAGGACAAATACATGTTTATCGGTAACGATCTGCTATAAAGCTTAGCTTTACTACAGTGTGGCATACATTACTGTTTGAAAATTTTTACCTGTGATACAGGCAGGGTGCCTTGTAGCTACATGACAGACATCAGCGCCTTCAAAACACTAGACTTTTGTGATGGGGCGAAACAAAGCATATACTTTGATTTCACTAAAATGACTTTAGCTTACTAAGCACACCCTACAAGCTAAGTTTAATTTTCCACTAAACTTAGCTCCAAGTTTGTTTTCCTTTCAATTTTTTCATTAGCTTTGTTCAGGTTGGCTATTTAGCCTCAGTTGCACTATGACTTCTTAATACCTTTTAATTGTTTTGCAAAGCATTTGATTATAAGTACAAATAATAATTACTGCGTAGTTGCGGCATCAATAACCTCATCGTATGCTCATGTCTCCAAATTTTCTTGTATTTCGAGGTAGGAACTTGCTCAAAATTTTTAGGTATCTCGATTTTCTCATATTTTGTGGAAGCCATATTTTGTAGTGTGTATTCATTTGTAATAGCATTAAAGTATTTCATTTGTTTCATGTGATTTTGCAGTGTGACATTTTGTCAAGCTACAGTGAGATTAAGAGTAGCATACAACAATTGGTTGAAGAAAGTCTGCCATCAATAGACATTCCCTCACTCAGCAAAATAAGAGACAAAAGTAAGGTCATTGAGCAATACCCTGCAGGATGAATTTATTCCCGAAGTTAAGTTTTGCGCAAATTGCCTTTTTCATGTAGATTGGCGGACTGATTTATTCCTGGTTGAACGCAATCACTCTCTATTAGGAGTTAACTTTTTTGTGGTTAGCAATACAGTTAACCCTTCGCATGCGCACACCTCGTCTTTTGGTTTCTATTTAGCTTACACATACAAGTCGATCATGCTAAGCTATAAATTTATTGCTGCGTTCAGAGGTTTTCACGAACATTAATCAATTTGGAGGTTTTTGGTGAACCAACAACTTGTGGTAAGTAAGGAGTTTCTTTTCAAAACCATTTACTAAATACTAATTGAATTTTACTTTGGTTCTTCCATAAAACGTAATATTTATTTTTTCCATCCTTACCCTTTGTAATTTGTTTTAGTGTGTGAGAGAGAATTTTCATTATACACAGAAGCACAATGACTGCAAGGGTGGTAGATGTCATTCCTAGAAAATCACCAATCATTCAGGGAGGCCTAGAAATAGAGGTAGAAGTGACCACAGCTGCTAACGAGCAGAATATGACTGTTTTAAAACAGAACAAAAACGCCTTTACTAGCACAAATTTTTGGCCAACCAGCAGAACTTTGCAATAGTGAACCACAAAGAAAGTTCTAATAATAACCCACTTACCAGCTAAGTAGTAGCGAGATAATCACATTTAACATCTACCCAAGACAGTGACAACGATATAGAGCTGCGTTTTTGTTACTCCATTCATCGTTTGAAACCTTTTATTTGTATTTGAAATATTTTATTTGTACACTCACGTTTGTAATAAATTATAGTATATCTATACATTAAATAGAATATATAATATAATCATGTTTGCTGCAGTGATATCAAGGAGTTGTTCTTGTTGATCGACGGGGTCTAGGTTGACTGGTTGTTTCTCTGCCGATATTCCTGTCGGGGTGACTATTACTACTTGTCTTTTTCAATCTGCAGTAGACACAAAAAAATGCTAAGTAGTGTGAAGAAAGTACAAAAATAATCGCTGATGTATTTAATAACAATTATAAATTTTTAAACAAAATAATTAACTAACACAGTTAATTATGCAAATACATTTCTGCACTGCAAATCAAATAAAGTACATACCATAATGTCCGGATCATTATCATCCTCAACTTCGTTATCAGAGGTTGATGGAGTTAATTTCAATGTAAAAAGACTGTAGAAGAGATTTTTGCGATGACGACACAATGTCGAATAACTTTTAAAAACCTTGAATACTTTTGTAAAGAAATTTGATCCATTGGCAATAGTGCTAACTCGAAGCCCCGGCATTGGTTTTTAAAAGTTTTAGAACTCGGCTCTGTTTTGTACTTCTCCCTAGCGGCCATTTTTGCAATGACACCGTTCTGCATATCTTGGCACAACCTTAAACAATGTTGTAAAGAAGTGTCATGCATTGGCATAGGGGTTAACAATAACCCCTGGCGATGATTATAAAAAGGTTTTGGAACTCAGCTAAGTTTAGTATTCATGCCTGGCGGCTAGTTTTTAATTTGAGGCAGTATTTATTCCCCTTGTGATTAAAAAATGAACTAATTTTTTGCGGAATTTAGTAGTTCGAGGAATTGACTGTTCACGAAATAGCGAATTTTTATATCATTTAAATATTTTCATCCTGTAGGGTATATCAGATTAATAAAAGTTGTGTATGCTTTAAAATTACTGTTTTTAAAGATGTGCCTGCGTCAAATTTGAGTTGATTTTAAAATAATGCACTTTTTTCTGTCTTTCAGTTGATATGTGGTTTGTTGTGTTAGACGATCTCATTGTCAAGATATTTGAAGATTAAAGTCACAAAAATTTCATAGCCGTAAAAATTCTCAGGCTAACAAACATGCCCAGACTTGCTTTAAATGATGTAACGCATAATACAACCTGTCTCTATCTCTCGTATTCACATCGGCTAATGTAATAAAAGTCTAGTCTTACGCGGCTCTATTGGCATGTAATATATTTTCTATTGCTCATGTTGACTAAAATAAAATTTGTAATCCAGCTACAGATATATTATTATAAATGTTTCAAACGCTTCAAGTAAGGGAGAATGAAAACTTGTCATAATAGCCTCTTCTAAATGCTGTATAAACATTTGAGTACCGAAAACAATTATGTTGGTCTATGGTAATTACATGTAGGTCGTTGAGTTAACTTATCTCAACGCGGCCTCTGGGTCAGCTAAGTTCTCAGTTGCTGCCTAAACCAGAAACTAGCTATTGAATATGCACGCCACCATCTTTGAAAAGAACATATTTGAATATATGGCAAAACCAACTGCATTATAAAAGTTCAGGTATAGTCTATTTTATCTAGTCATTATTAGTATTTTTGTAGAAAAATTTATTGATCCTACTCGATTAGTTTATTCAAGTACAAATACAAATTGTTTTATGAGTTGATCAAAATTGTGAACGTAATACAATGTCAAGTTCATTGAAATCAATTAACCCACCGATTCTAGCAAAGGGGTAGTAAAACCATTTTTGCATTTGGTTGATGGTTTGTGGACTCACCTGTTTTCACATAGTAGGGTGGAGCTTACCATCTTGTGAACTTAATATTTTTTTTAGGTGGAGTTGAGTCGAGCTATTCAAAAGTATCTGTCAATACAACTTTTATTACAATTCATAAGTCCATCCATCAAAAAAGATTTTAGCACAGATGACAAAAGGGCTATAATGTACTCAATATGTTCTGCAAATCATGTTTTGCATTGTCTTCAACAATATTATTTAATTTTTTAGTTTTTATAAGCCGAAAACTTTCATCACCGCACAAAGCTTTTGTTATAAACATCCATCCAAGTCGTGGCTACTCACATAGTTTCAGCTCATGTAATAGGACAAATTACTCTACTGCAACAAACTCAAATAAAACATATAATGGCTTGTGCAGCACACATTCGTGTTTCTCTTTTCAATTTATGGCAGTTTCCAGACCGACCTGCATGACTCCTTCGCAAGAGAACCTGTAAACCTAAACATTGTGCAACATTAATACAAAGCTAGTAAATATCATTCATATATATATTTCGTTCTAATGCATCTCTACTGAAAGCTTTCAATTTGAGAGTTAGATAGATTGTGAGTGTAATATTCAAAACGAATAAATATTTAACGAAAGCATAAAGATTCCAAGCTAAAATTTTGAAACTTTGTTTCTGAGAGTTCGAAATGAACATTGATCTACCAATTTTCCTCAATATTTACAAGTAAGAAATGAACATAAATTCTAATCATAAATCTAATTTACTAGCTAAAATTTTAAAAGAAATTGCTATAACTAGAGAAATAATAAAAAAGTTTTGAAACGATTAAAAGATTATGCAAAAATGATTCGTGATAGCAAAAAGTTATAATTTTACTTACTAGATGTATTCATGAGTACTAAGATTATTACCGTAAGTTTAGAATAAATGTATAGTATACTCAAAGTTAACAATAAATTTACCTCAATTTTTCTTTATTCCTCCGCAGCATACCGCTAGCTGCTGACACATTGCAGTTCTAACCATAAACTGTTTGCCCCAATCTTTATATCGTCAGTAATTACTCTAACGACGAGAATCTTTGAGATCACAGACAACTCTTTTTACGAGCGATAACATGTATGATTTATCATAATTTTATGATTATGATTTATTCATAAAATAATTCATTTATAATTAACAATTCATACTAATGATTGGCTAATGAAGCAAAATTGTGTTTATCGCTCGTGGTTTTTTTTTCAGATGTATCACTTGTTATGTCACAAATGAAGCACCCGCTCGAATCTGAGCTTTTTATAAGATGGCCTCCTTCAACCGCATATAGATCTGAACAGGGTTACTCTACAAAGACAAAAATGAGATCAAATATTTGCTGAGGTTTTAGTTTTTTATTAGTCCTAATTTCATCAAATCGCCTTTTTTGATGCAGCCACATCTTTAACCCTTTGACCAGGTATAAGCCCCCCAAAAACAACCAAAACTCATGTAATTTATTTTCGAAAATTCAATAAAATCTGTATTTTATGAACATGCATAACTCAAATCTCAAACTTATTTTTATGAACATAAATTTTTGTACATATACTTTCATTAACATATGTACTACTAAAAAATACAACCTTGAGCAATTGGCCCTGTATAAAATGCTTGGAAGCATTTTTTTTTCGGTAGTCAAACGCTATAACGTAGCCGTGCGAGCCACCATAACGATAGTTTTCTCTGTATGTTACAAGTATATTAAAAGACCAAAAAAGTTTACATCACTTCTATCATTTGAATTATTTTTATTCTGATCAGACAACAAATCACTAACGATCGCAGGATCAAGCAATCTTTTATTTTACCGTCTAGAAAGTCGAGCCGATGTTGACTGGTTTTTCCAACTTTTATTCTTTTCCAAGGAGGCGCGATTTGTTTAGCTTTTATCACAAAGCAACGCCTCTCAGATAATCGTTTCATATTGTAAATCATCAACCGATACCTTGTTGATGATATTTAAAACTTACTAGTGTTTATATGCTTTGTTTAACTCTACTAGGCGACAGCTTTATAAACGTCTACCGAAATAGACATAAATTTCGTTTCCCGACGCAACCGATTAACAATATTTTGGTAGTTTGCCTGCCAAAGGTTAAAATCCAAGTTATTTCAAGGAACTTTTTTCCAGTCTGAGACACAGCCTTATTGAAAGTCTAAGCACTTTAATTATGGCCAGAAGCTATAACTGGGCTTACAATAATATGTAATCATGGTGATAATATTACATGTGTTTGTAAAAAAGTGTATTATAAGATAGCATTTTGGTATGTCACAAGCATTGCTACTTAAAGCACATAAATTACAAATTTTTTTATTATATATTTCAATACATCAGTTTTGGCTTTCGAATGAGCCTATATTCAATATGAAAGAATAATAGAACTATGAAAAACAAGGTGCCAAAAGTATGTTTTCCAAAAAAAAACAAACATTTGGTTCAGGTTCTCTAAATGTGATGTCACAATTATTATTTAGCCATACATGTAGGTAGTCGATCATTTTCGCTGCCATTCAGGCTGCGCTTTTTTGTGAAAATCGGTGCTGCTAAACCCAGAGAGCGCTAACAATAAACTAGGATTCTAGACAATCAACAATGCCTGGGATCGCGCTAATGCCCGACCAATACAAAAATATGTTCTGGGTTAGATTAATATGCTTCAATAGATGTAATGTCATTGATAAAGGTAATGAAATTACATCGATTAAATTGTGACTTGCTGTTGCGTGGTTCTGGGACTACATGTCAATTGCACTTTTGCTAGATCACTCAATGCTTGAAACTAATTAGTCTCAGTCGCGACCGTCAACACCACTATAAAATGAGAGGGCTAGTGCATAATGTCATCCGGAAAAAATGGTATGGTGCTTGGAATCTGAGTTATTTATCATAGGAATAATCTGTACATGAAAAACTAATGACACTGATTCCTTTGTCATCTTCATTGGTTTTTTGAAGTTGTTCTATCTTTGCTTGAAACTAGCGTCAGTATTGTAGTTGATAAATATAAACGGTAAGCAATAAAATAGGCTGTAAGAGCACACAACACCGCATAAGAAAATTGTGACGTCACAATTTCTGTGCTTATGCCAGTAAAAGTTTTTGCGGTAGAGCTCTGGAGAAATTATATAAACACTAACCAATGTCTGTCTCACCATGGCAAACAATAGCTCATTCGAAAGCCAAGACTCTGATGTATTGAAAAATACAATAAAACATTATGTAATTTATGTGCTTTAAAACACACAAATCAATGTCTACTCTTTTTACATATTTGGGTTTGTGGTAAGCTCGGCCTTTCAACATTGGTGGATCAAGCATAGAGGTTGATGAAGGATGATCCAAGTCATCAATAACGTAGTGATAACTTAGGTTAGTGATGGCTTTTAGAAAAAGCTTAGCAAAATTGCTGGAACTACCCTGCAACTTCTACCACCATACTCACAACTTTTGACTCATAATGTTTCACAGTAGATCACAGAGTTACCAAGTATATAATAAATGCACCTTATACATTCGGAACTGTTTTAATGTTATCTACTTCAGCAAATGGTGAACTACAAAACATTCAAGGAAATTAATAGCTACAAATTTTGGGGAGTTTATACTAAACTGAACAATTATAAACATTATAACAATTATCTTTTTTTAAAACATCCACATTCATTTATTAAAATTAATAGGTAAAAAAAATAAATATTTGCAATTCAAACATAGATTTATTTTGTGATAGGTTTTTGTCTTAATTAATTCCTGCACATATTAGTCTCCTTTGTTTAATTTTCATTTTATTTATTTATTCGTCTATTCATCTTATCTCTTGTTCTAATGGTCACTGGTTTTAAAATTATCTGGTTCTCTTGTTCTATTTACTTTTACAGTTTTTTTTTCGGTTTTTCTATGTCTCTGCGGTTTTTGCTATGTAGCCATAACGTTCAAAAACTGGTTTATGCAATATCATTGCAAAGTTACAAAAATTAAGTCAAAGTGTACTATTTATTAAGTAGTCCAGTGAGTAAAATGTGGCATGGACGAATTGCAAGGCAAATATTTTACGCTTCAAAGTAGGCCAAAACAAATATTTTACTATAACATATGACTTTACATTATTTGACATTGCTATATGTTACATTGTATTTTGTTATTATGTTAGACTGTATTATATTTTATCAAGTTATGTTTTGCGGCTATTTTGATTATAATTTTCATACCTTTGTTTATTATATTGTGCAAGAGATTAATTTAATTGATTTTTATATTTAAAGTTAGTGATTAAACATGTCATTATAAAAAATCATACTATATCATCCATAGTTCATCGCATTGTTAATTGATTGATTGTCATGTGTAGGACAACTACGTATATTGTGCTATAATCATAAACTAGTTTTTGGATAACCTGAATCGGCTCTCGTATCATGGTCATGTATTAATTATAAAAAATGACACATCAAGTGAAAATTCACATCCACCTCATTGAACTCTCATCTTATTTGGTCATATGATGTTGCTTTTCCTCAAATCATATTATCTTGTATAATGATAAAATACATGGGATATGATGATCATAGTCTAGTTAGAATGTAGCGGGAAAAATGAGCTTTAGTTCAGTGTAGTCTTTTTATTACCCTTTTAGCAAGGACAATTATGGTTTAGATTGCACAGAGCAGTGATTCAAATAGTAGCTTTATGTGAACACTAAAATTTTTCACAACATTTACTATTATATCTGAACTGCCATTTTGTATACTAGAAATTCCCCTCTCATACAGACCACGACCAAAGTGATAATGGAAAAAAAGAAAGGTTACTGCTGGATGAGAAAGGCAATATTAGCAGTCAAATGGCACTGCAGTGCAATAGGAGAACTGCAATGGTAGCTGCAATGTACCAGGTGTTATTATTAATTATTATTATTGGTGCTATTAAGATTTGCTTCAACAAAATCTTTACAAAAATAATAACTGTAACATATTGCACCCCATCGGTCACTATATACTTCAATCTTGTAAATTCAAATGATTATAATTAAATCTTATAATAATCTTAAAAAATCGAATAATTATTTTTATAATTAAATATTGTAACTATCTTACAAGAATCAATAGAAAATATTATCATCATTACCTTTTTAGTACTTTCAGTATTCAATACGTCTTCAGCAAGTGGACAATGCCATAGACTGTTGTGATGGAAACATGCATTACCATCTCCTTTTTGGTTATTGTCATTAGAGTTGTGTTCTCTTGTGTTATTTTATATAGTCACGCCCCTAGAGGAGGTTGGCCCTAGCCACCTCATTTGCATATCTGGTTATACTTAAGGCCGTGTTTCGGCCTAGTAAGTTCGTTCAATACATGCTTTGCATTTGGACCCACACTCTTCTGTTACTTTGCGCAATAACAGAATCACACTGAGCACTTACGTACTCCAAGCCTCAGTCTACGGACGGTGCTTTGGGAGTAGGGTTATAGAAACACTGTCGACCCCGTCGACCTCAGGTCGACCCTGTCGAACGAACATAATATCCCCCAGGGAGCAATTCCTGGTGTAAGGTGGTTGTAATAGGCCGGTGGTGTAAGTCGACCCAGTCGCCTCCGCGTGTTGGTCTACGGGCAACCCTTACACGGCCCCCTGTGGAAAGTGAATGCAGACCGGTAGAGTAAGCCGACCCAGGTCGCCTCTACGTGTTGGTCGCAGGAACCAACACACTGGTGGCAGCAGTGGGATTGAACTGCGGTAATTAGGACTTATAAGACGAACCTAGTAACCATGCCAAACAGCCGACGGAATGCTACCAGAGATCTGGCTGAGGCAGAGTTACAGCAGGTCGACCAGATTGGTCAACTGACAGAGGCTATCACTAGAGCCTTACAGATACCCAGAGGGGGAGCCAGCTTCAAGCCTCCGAAGTTCGATGGGAGTGAGGATGTAGAGTTATTCATCTCCCAGTTCGAAGAGGTTGCGGAAGCAAATGAGTGGAGTGAGAAGGCCACGCTCCTCCACCTGCGGGAGACCCTGAAGGAGGGAGCCAGAGGTTGCAGTCGAGGGGACTCACCTGCCTCCATCTTCTCGGCTTTACGCATGAAGTACGGGCTCTCCCCGAGAGAGGCTAGGAGTAGACTCCACCTAAAAAGGGAACCCAAGACGAACCTCCAAGAACATGCCACAGAGATGGAGCGTCTGGTGAAAAATAGCATACGCTGACCTCCCAGAATCCTACCAGTCCAGTATGGCCATGGATGCGTTTTCTCTGACACTGGGAAATACGCCCCTCCAACGCCACCTGTTGGCAATGAAGGCACAGAGCTTGGAGGAAGCAGTGCAGGCGGGGAACGAGTTCCTGCAAATTCAGCCCACTCTTCCTCGGCCTGGTGCCCGACCCCTAATAATGACGGTGGAGGAAGAAGAAGTCACCCCCGCTACAGTCGCCCCCGTCCATTCGGACCCCCCATCAGCCACCGTGAACGACGTCCTGATGGCTATAAAGGGGTTAGCAGATGGACTGAGGGAAGGAAAGCTGTTGGGACAACGGGGCGTGGACAAAAGGGGACCAAATTGTTGGGGTTGCGGCCAGGCAGGGCACACCCAACGCCGGTGCCCCCAAGCCTCCCAAAGACAACAGCCTCAAGTCACGAGGCCGGGAAACGGTTACCATCCACAGCAGTAGGGGGAAGTACTGACTGTGGATCAAATATACCCTTGCAAGGACAGTGGCAACAGCCACGACGGACTAGGCGACACAGGCTCCCCCCCTGCTCGCCACCGGTCCCCTTGCATAACCAATATCAACCCTTACCTGAGTGTGCAGGTCTCCCACTCTCAGAAGCCAAGGACGAAACCTACGTCTGGCCAAAGCCGTCTCGGCCTTCCAAGAAGGGCCCCCAGAGGACTAGCAAAGCCAGACGGACCCACGGAGACGAGTCATGGAAGCCGCATAATAGCAGCTATTTCTTACCAGGTCGCATCGGAGGCCAGCCCGTCCAATTCCTCGTGGACACCGGATGTACCTCTAATTTGTTGGGACGACATGTCTTTGAGCGGTTACCTAAAGATGTCAAAAGCAAATTGGAGGTCCGGGAGGACTATGGACAAATGGCAGATGGTACCCGGCTGCAGTTCCACGGACTCATCACTCTCCCGGTCAGAGTCAGGAGTGTCCAGGTTACTGTGTCTCTCGTGGTGTGTGCCCTGAAGGAGGATGCCATCCTGGGCATGCCTTTCCTGGTCGACCACCACTGCGAGATGAACTTTCAGCAACCCACGTTGGTGTTAAATGGACAGAAGTTGACTTGCACTGACCGAGAGGGTCGACCTCTGACAAGCAGCGTGCAGATAATGCGAGCCACAACGCTTCCCCCTCGAACCGAGGTCCTGGTTGCCGGACGTCTCACGTCCTCCTCCTATCAGCCAGTCGGGTTAATTGAGGGAACGAAGAATGGATATATGGTGGCCGCCAGCCTACACCAACCCGGTGAGAAGGGGAGAGTGGCCATCCGTTGTATGAACCCCACCGACCATCCCGTCAGCGTGACGGCAGGAACGGTCGTGGGGCAATACACTGGGGTCGGGCCGGACGAAATAGGGGCCCCCTGGACAGCGAAGGGAGACGCCGAGGTTTCCAAAGAAACTCCCCCTCCTGTCTCCAACGTACCTCCCCACATGCTGGACCTGCTCCGACAGGCGGCACCACATTGCTCATCCCCTACCGAGCACCGAAGGATGGAAGACCTTTTGACCCGTTATGCGGATGTATTCAGCCGAGGGAGTGAAGACATGGGGCGTACCACCCTGGTACAACACGAGATCCCCCTCCTCCCAGAGGCGCAACCCATCCGTCAACACCCGTACCGTGTAGGACACAAAAAAGAAGCCGAAATCGAACGACAGGTTTCGGCCCTGGAAAAGCAAGGCATGATTGAGCCCGCTCACGGGGCCTGGAGCTCTCCGGTGGTCTTGGTGAGGAAGAAGGACGGGGCGTGGCGATTGTGTGTAGACTATAGGAAACTTAATAGTGTCACTCGCCAGGACGCCTACCCCCTCCCCCGGATTGATGAGAGCTTGGACGCCTTGTCCGGTAGTAGGTTCTTCAGTACCTTGGACATGATGAGCGGATACTGGCAGGTACCCCTCTCCGCCGAAGCCCAGGAGCGGTCGGCGTTCGCCACACGCAGTGGGTTGTGGAGGTGGAAGGTGCTCCCCTTTGGACTGACCTCCGCCCCAGCTACCTTCCAGCGGCTGATGGAACGTGTCCTCCAAGGGCTACACTGGAAAACCCTGCTGCTGTACCTCGATGACATCATCGTCATGTCAGCCGACTTCTCTAGTCATGTCACTAGGCTTGCCGAGGTGTTGGAGCGATTGAGGCAGGCCGGGCTGAAGTTAAAGCCCTCCAAATGCAGCTTGTTCCAGACCCAGGTCAAGTACCTGGGCCACATAGTCAGCAACACGGGGGTGGCTACCGACCCTGAGAAGATTCAGGCCATAAGTGGATGGGCAGCACCCCAGGACGTGACGCAGCTAAGGTCATACTTGGGTACCACTGGGTACTATCACAGATACGTGCCGGACTACGCCTCGATCGCCAAACCTCTCACCTTGTTGACCAGCGAAGGGGTCCCCTGGAAATGGAGAGAAGAGGAACAGGAAGCTTTCCTTAGGCTCAAATGGTCGCTGACACACGCCCCAGTACTGGCATATCCCGACCCCTCCTTGCCCTACGTGCTAGATACCGATGCTAGTAACGTAGGGACTGGGGCTGTGTTATCCCAGGTCCAGCAGGGCACGGAGCGACCCATAGCCTACTATAGCAAGACCCTCTCCTCCGCCGAACGCAATTACTGCGTAACCAGAAGGGAGCTACTGGCAGTGGTACAGGCTGTCCGGCATTTCCGGCCCTACCTATATGGCAGAGAGTTTACCATCCGAACCGATCATGCCTCCTTGGTTTGGTTGCACCGGAGGAAGGAACCCTCTTGCCAGGTGGCCCGGTGGCTGGAGAGCCTGGCCGAGCACAAGTACCGAATTATCCATCGAAAAGGCGATAAACACGGGAACGCCGATGGATTGAGTCGACGACAGTGCGTCGACTGCCGGCAGTGTGCTGCTATTGAGAGGCGGGATCAAGGGCCAACGAGGTCGCAAGTATGCGACTCTCTAGTAAACCCAGGAACGAATTGGGAAACTGCTGTGCCAGTGGACCAAGTTCCGGTACAGCCGCCAAGAGGCACCGGAACATCCAGTCCCAACCCCCGTCAGCTGGATGAGGATGAATGGCCTCGACTACCGGGCAACAGACCTGTTTTAGGGCACGGCCTCCCGACTCCCACACCAACCAGTCCAGTCCCAGTACGGCTGCCGGGCGGTGCAGGGACACCCAGAGTGTCGGACCGCCCTCCCAGAAGGCCTCAGGATCCTCAGTTACAAGCCGTCAAGGTAACTAGCGAAACCAAAATTGTGGATGGAACTGGTGAAAGTGTAGTCCAAAAGGTTCCAGAACAACTGACGGTGGTACAAACTCCGCTGGATGAAGTACGGGCACTACAACAGAGAGCCGCTACCGACCTAGGGGTCATTTACCAGGCCGTCAGGAACCGGAGAGGGGTGGAAGAGGCCGTGCTACGAGTAGGCAGCCCCGAGCTGCAGCGATTGGCCCGGATGTTTCACCAGCTCCGGCTCGACGAGTCGGGCGTGTTGACCCTCCATCTCACCCAGAATGGGCGAGAAAAGGTGGTGGTGGTATGCCCGAAAACATTGAGACAGGAGATCCTGTGGAAAGCCCACGAGCAAACACACTGCGGTGTGGAGAAGACCTTGAAACGCGTCCAATTGGACTGGTATTGGCCGGGTATGGCCGGAGATATCCGGAGAGCAGTCCTCTCTTGCGAAGTTTGCCAGAGGGCCAAAACAGGAAAGGGGCGGACCTCCGGGAATAGACAACGGCTGTACGCCGGGAGGCCATGGCAACGCCTAGCCATAGACTTGGTGGGACCCCTGCCTCCGACCCCTCGAGGAAATGGTTGGGTGTTGGTGCTCACTGATCACTTCACTAGGTGGTCAGATGCTTTAGCCATTCCCGACGCTACAGCCCCAACGGTAGCCCAGATCCTAGACGAGAGGATATTTAGTTACTTCGGGCTACCCGAGATTATCCATACCGACCAGGGGAGCCAATTCGAGTCCTCGTTATTCCAGGAGCTATGCGACTTGTGGGGAGTCGATAAATCTCGGACCACCCCGTACCACCCCGAAGGGAATGGGGTGGTTGAGAGAAACAATCGTGTGTTGGGTGACTCCCTACGAGCTCTCTTGCTGGGCAGAGGACAGGAAGATTGGGACCAGTTACTGCCACAAATCATGCGGACGCTGCGAGGGTTACCACACTCCGCCACTAAAGAAACACCCAACTATCTGATGTTGGGTCGGGAACTACGTCTTCCTGACCAGTTGCTGTATGGGAATAGACTAGAATCATTCGCAAGCATACATGAGTATGTGCAGACCGTCCACGACCGGTTGATACAAGCCCACACTCTCCTCCGAGATAGGCAAAAAGAAATTGTGTCAACTGATGCGAGAGAGCCTCCGTTATTCAATGAGGGTGACCTCGTGTGGTTGCTAAGCAAGCGGCGGAGAAGGGGGGAAAACCCGAAGCTAGCAGCCAAGTACTTGGGGCCCTATCGCGTGTTAAGGAGTCACGAAAACCATACTTACGAAATAGAGAGGTATGGACAGCGATCTATCCAAGCGGAGGGAAGGTTACGACTCTGTCGCCCCAGTCCGGTGCAACAAGGACGAGCCCCGGTTGAAGTCGAGCCTGCTCGCCGTCCCAACATGAGGGGTCGACCCAGAAGGCAAATCGCACGAGGAAACGATAACCCAGAAGTCGTTATTCCAGAGTTGCCCCTGCCTAGCCAACTGACGGAGTTGCGAATACCTCAGTCGCCAGGAAGGTCAGAAGCACTTCGATTTCCCAGGAGAGATTCCTTGGTCCCCCCAGGGGAACACAATCCTACCTCGATGATTTACCCCGGCCCTGGCGGCGAGTTGATACCCGAGGAGGAAAGAGCCACGGAAAATACGGGAGCCCAGGCTAATGATACCGGGGCTGGGGATGCGCCACGGCCCCAACGAATCAGGAGGCCTCCCGCGTACTTGACCGATTACGACACTAGCACCGTCCAATCGGGAGAAGCCCTCGGAGTTCAAGGTCAGAAGGCGGCCATTTTGGGTCCCAGACAGAACGCGCTCATTACTTGTTACCAACTCGAGGCGCACACACCTATATCTTTTCTCAACATGGAAGTCACTAAAGAAACCGTAAAGAAGGCTGCACCGATCATCGGAGCTTTACCCCTACTGCCCGAAGTAAAGATCATGCCACTGGAGCTCCACCCAGCGCCGGGTGAAATCCTAGGTGACTCAGAAACGGATTCTTTGGATAATCACGTTCCACACTCCCCACTACCGACCAAATGGATCGCGGCAGAGACAGCTAAAACGATCTCGAAACTATGTCGAGAGAAAGGTACTAGCTGTCCATTATGCCAACAACTACTCTCTAACCCTCGGCGGCGCAGAATTCACATCGCCCAACATTTTACACGCTTCTTCTGCAAATGTGGGAGAAACTCCACATCTTGAGATACTATTGCAAAACATCAGGCTCGGATTAAGGATGCCGAGGTACGGAAGGCTCACGGTGGAAAAGGAATTACTATATACGAGGTCGACCGAAATAGCTACCCGGCCTGGAGCACAAAGGTACAATTAAATAATCCTCCAGCCTTCGAAAAGCCCACACCCTACGGGCCAGTTAAAACCAAGCCGCCTACGCGAAGAGGGCTCCAGGCACCTCTCCCCTCTCCCCCGAAGAAGAAGTGGTGCAGTCCGCCCAAGCTGGAACGACCGGTCCCAGCCCCTAGAAGATTGACGACGATAGGCAGTATCCAGAGCCGGCTAGGGGACGTACGACCCCGGGTCACAGTGGACGCTTTGCGAGAGGAGGCCTCCAACCTCCGACGGGCGGCTCGTCGTCTGGAGGACCTGGCGAATCGCGTATCGACCTCCTAGATGACACGGTTGACGTGGTTTATCAATATTTCTCTTGGTATGTTTAGTAATTGGGGTCTCTCATATTATTATACTTCCTTTTTTTTGTTTGTTTTGTTGTAGCTAGTTGGTGTGTTCCTATATTCTTGTATCTTTTTTTCTTTTCTTGTGATTTTTATATATAGCCGGTAGTCGTCTATAGGGGCGGCGTGTGTGATGGAAACATGCATTACCATCTCCTTTTTGGTTATTGTCATTAGAGTTGTGTTCTCTTGTGTTATTTTATATAGTCACGCCCCTAGAGGAGGTTGGCCCTAGCCACCTCATTTGCATATCTGGTTATACTTAAGGCCGTGTTTCGGCCTAGTAAGTTCGTTCAATACATGCTTTGCATTTGGACCCACACTCTTCTGTTACTTTGCGCAATAACAGAATCACACTGAGCACTTCCGTACTCCAAGCCTCAGTCTACGGACGGTGCTTTGGGAGTAGGGTTATAGAAACACTGTCGACCCCGTCGACCTCAGGTCGACCCTGTCGAACGAGCATAATATCCCCCAGGGAGCAATTCCTGGTGTAAGGTGGTTGTAATAGGCCGGTGGTGTAAGTCGACCCAGTCGCCTCCGCGTGTTGGTCTACGGGCAACCCTTACACGGCCCCCTGTGGAAAGTGAATGCAGACCGGTAGAGTAAGCCGACCCAGGTCGCCTCTACGTGTTGGTCGCAGGAACCAACACACTGTAGAAAATTGCATTTTTTTCTCGGCAAAAGCGCACGGCTTTGTGGTTCGACTATCTGTCGCATGGTTTTATGGGCGTTTTATCGGCGGGTTTTAATTTTAACTAATAAAGGCTTGTCAGATTTTATTGGCGATTTTAGGCCAAATAAATCTTTCTAGTTTTACATAATCCACTCAGATGGGTAAGTTTTAGGATATTGTCTGCACTTTTAAAATACTTGGTAATGTATTTAAACATGTTTATATGTGTTTTGTATCATTATTATACTCAAACGGCTCGACAGAAAATGGTTAATTTTCTGGATACGATTTCTGTACAAGGGTTTTGGGATCGCTGTGGTTGTGTGGGAGTTGTGCAGATATGCATTTATCATAAAGCTCCCAAACACTTGCTTTGCTCATGTTTGATCGTTGGATTACAACACAAAAATGCATGAAAATATTTTTTATGCTAGTTGATATACATTTCTTGCAAATAAGCTGATAAAATCATTAGTTTGTCCAGTACTTTATTAAAAGTAACATTTTTTTTCAAAAATGTTCAGTATGAAAATTTCATTGCATTATTTGATGTTTGCTAAATCTTGTCACTGAAACTGTTGTTATGCGTAATAGAAGATGAGTTAGCAGCCTTTCTCTATCAAAAGCTGAGTTTAGACAATAGCCACAAAACCAAGAAATGTTTCCCAATTATTTATCCAAATATGACCGTCTACGTGTATATGGTAATAAATGTATCAAATGCTAGAAATACATAGTTATAATAAGGAGCATGATCCTAAAATTTAATAGTGCATGCAAGAGGCAAAGTGAAAGCATTTAAATGGAACAATTTCGAGTTTTGTTTTCTCGACACGTTGCAATCTCCTGGTCACTTTCTTTTTGATTTATCTCGTTTTTTTCTGACGGCCCAATACCTTCTAAAAAGTATTCTGACTTTTAATCATGTTTTATATTGCTGATTTAAATTCTATTCATGTTCAAACATTTTTTTCAAAAAATAAAATCTTTTAGCTGTCTCTACTTTGAATGCATACTTTCCAAGTGAAGAATGATAAACCTTTAGTCATGTTTAGTGCTTGCACATGCGTGCTAAGCACAAAGATATTTCTTAGAATGGTTGTATCGGTTTAATTTTATCTAGATAATCATTTGTTTTATTACAAATAAATGAAATATTTTAAAAAGGTTTTTTAAAAACTTAAAGCACACAGGCTAGCATGGATTTTTCTCGCTGGGACAATCACTTAGTGAAGTATAGTTGACTGTGGCGCAGAACAGGATAATGGTCTGTTACTAGCTGGTAAAGTTTAATGTGCTATTGATCACTGTCAGACTATTTACACCCACTGTTTTTTTTTAGCGCAAGCAAAAAACTAGAGCTCGTTATTCATCACCCACTTTGGCAGCCACTTTTTGCAAAAGTATAGTTTTTTTGTGTCTTTTGCCTGTTCCCCCTCTTGCCCTATTTTCACCTTAGTCATGTGTAAGTTGACAAGAAGAATATTTGCTTGGGAGTGTATGATGATCTATCGATAAGCCTTTGCGTACATACATGTAAATGCAAAGTTTTCCTGCAATTGCTTATGGCTAAATCTGATTTTCTGTGAGCATCTTAGTCATTATAAGCATTCGTAAACTCAACCCTGTCTAAAAAAAATTGATGAGTCGGTAAAGATTTGCGGCTTTCGCTTTGACAGTGCACCACAGTGACATTAGCAGTAAAATAAATATTGAAGACTACTTTGGGAGTACAGCAGAAGCCGATTAATTATACAATAAATAAGTTTAGATGCGAATAACTTCCCAGATTGCATTGATTCACTTGATGGCAAAGACGATTGTAAAAAGATGACGAAAAAGCTTGAAGAGTTGAAATTAGCTTATTTTAAAAAGTTTCAAAAGGTAAAGTCATATGAGCAGCTCATATGATTTGGTAACTATAGAAAAATTCATAAATGCTATAAAAATAACAAATCGAGTTTTTAACAAGCAACCAATGTGATTATGAACTATTAGCTGATATTATACAATGAGATATAAAATTTAGAACGTCATAATTTAGACTTTTAAATTCAATATGAAATTATGTCCTAAAACCTACATATTTGTATGCTTAAGGTTGAATGTGGTAGTATTTGTTATGGTGGGTATAATTGTAAACAGATAATGACATCACTCAAAACCTACAGTGCGATTTTCTAAATTTTGCATATCAGCCAATCTTTAATTATCTATATAGCGTAGATTTTTAGTCATAAAATCAGTTTGAGCCAGAATCAAATATAATTCTGTTCTCACTTTAAAATTTTATAGAAATTGTTCTGTTTAGCTTGGCCACAATGTAAATTTTAATAACTTCCACCTTAACACCACTTTCTGGAATGAATACCCTTATATTGTGTGAAAGAATACTATCTTATGTTATGATGCACTTGTGTGTTTTCAAGTCAAGGATCTCTTTCTTTTTTTTTAACTATCTGTGTTTCTAATGTTGAACTTCTTATGCTATTAATTTTGTTTTAAATGGATGGATGGTCATGGCTTTTATTATAGTAAGTATGAGTTGAAACTTTTTCTGAGTAGCAATATCAATAATTCTTTGTTCATCAGCTTATCAAACTGACTAGTGTGAGTGTGTTTATTAGTAAAGCTACCTCTGGGTAATCTGATAAGGAGACTTGAGGGTTTACTTTTCTTTCTCAAGCTCTGTAATTGGTATAACTAGAATGCTGTCATCCTCTGCTCACCTTCACTTTTTATTAAACTGAAAAAAATTTAAAAAAAATTTTAAATAATAAATGCCAAAACAAATTAAAATTTCCTAAGTAAACATATATAAACTGTGTAAATTTCCGTTTTTTTTTAAATTAGAAATATTTTAATACCTTTTTACAATAATGCCAGTTAACCACAACTATGCATTTTCAGACATAAAAAATTAAAATATGCCTGCACTATGTAAGCACATTGCTTTACTTAACGCACTAGAGCTTAAATTGATATATAGGCTGCAAGTCAATCAATATAGATCTAATATAGTTACCTAATACAAAGAAAACAAATATCATCTGTTTAGAAAATAGATGACTTTCTAAGTATTTTGCATTATTTTATTTTAAATAAAAAATATTATTGTGAATATTTTTACATTTTTCCACGTTTTTGCAGGTCCAAGTTGTCAGATAATGCTAGAAGTGGTCTCCACTGATGGGTTTCTAATTGATGAGCAGCTTAAGCTTCGACCATCAAAACTTTTTCCAAGGTCCCTCAAATTTCTTCACACAGTCTCTTTACCATCATATCCTATATCAGCAAGAGTCTGGAACTCTCAAATATTAACTGGAAGTGAGAATAAAACAATAGCTACTATTGACAACAACTACCAAGTAAATGGCTCATTCATCACATTCAATGGCCCTCCTGGAGCAATGGAAGTCTACAAGGACAAAATATATACAGCCGTGCAGGGCAATTATTGGACCATATATGTGCATGATCAGCAAGGAAAGCAAGTCACTTCATGGAGTCATAGTGATTATAACAGCCAGTACACAGGACTAGCAATCACTTGTGATAAAGTAGTTGCTCCAGATAGAAACAACAAGCTTCTCATCATCTACTCACTCACAGGGAATAAACTCAAAGACATTCCTTGTCCTCAGCTTAGCCAATGTTATGTCTCACTCTGTGTTTCAGAATCAGACAAGGTTGTTGTGTCTGACCACAACTCATCTCAAGTCTGCTTGATAGACATATCTCAAGGTCAACTGCTTTGGACTTGTAAAAATGTGCCTCGGCCACTAGGAGTAGCTTGCTATACAGAGAGATATGTTCTTGTGGCAGCGGAAAGCAGCAGCACTTTAAGAATCCTGGATAGCTTGACAGGTTGGTGTCCTTATGAATGACATCCAAAATGTGTGTGACCGATTGTGTTGACAAATGTGCTGCATTATTGAGTGATTAATAGACATACCAGTAAAAACGTAGTGTTGATGTAAACTAGTGTTGGGCCGGTATCTAATTAAGTGCCGGATCGGATATCCTTGCACACTTTTATCGGTTTTTCCGGTATCGGTATCTTCGGTATTTACCATCTTCGGTATCCTTTGCCAACTAAGAAAGTTCGGTATTGTCTGTACTACTCTTCGGTATGTGGTTATCAGAGTGTCTTTAAATGGTTTAAACTTTGAATCATAACTGTCTCTAACAATTTTTATCGTTGTGCAAAAAGCAGCCTGTGCAAAAAACATTCTTGAGTCCGCAGTATATTGTTATGGCAAAGAGACTCCTTGTTTTAGAAAGCCAAAAAAGAAAAGACAGATGGAAATATAATTTTCATGATAGATGTTTTTATTGTTTATTCTATTAAAAAGTATAGTTATTGATACAAACGTTATGTATAATAAAGAACAGATAGATAATGGCAAGGGGCTCTCTTTGTTAAATATACCAAAACAGTTTAAAAAAATCTTACTATCACATATTGTAATCAGGTAATAAAATCAAATAATTATACGCAGTCCAATTAGAGTCCAGTCATGTTACAGTCTTTATACATTGTCACATCTGTGTAGAACTCCCACACCTTCGAGGCTGGTGGCATTATCAATGTAACGTAATATAATAGTAGATACAGTAAGCGTGGAAATTGTCGTTGAACTTGTTCGCCAATGCGTGCTGAGATTAGCATGTTTGCCATGAAGTGTTTTAAAAATCTCTCCGGATATCCGTATAACCAATTACCGGTAGGCTTTTACGGATAAATACCAATTATATCAAACCGGCCTAGCTGACACCGAAAATGATTGGTTTCATCGGATACCGAGATTCCCTCGGCATCGGTAAGAGCGGATAACCCAATACCAACCCAACACTAATGTAAACTCACGTAATGCTGCCCTGCCTACTTTTCATGCTCGACTTGGAGGCAATACCTATTATAGACAAACTTACACAAGACTTTTGTAGATTTTTTTCAGAAAGCTTTGAAGTTTTCGCATCATTTTGAATTGTGGTGTATGTTTAATGGGGTCTGACTGCCCGGGTATTTCATGAATATAATCAACAAAACTTCATCACAGGTAGATTTGTCTGAAAAACGCATGCAAAATGATGTTTCTAGTTGCTATCCTTACTATAGTTGATATCGGCTATTTTGTTTAAGCTGCAGCGCTATCTGTCTCTATTATGTTAGTATTTTTGTGACTGTCGACACGTTAGTCATATTTTTGCTCTATCAGAATGTTTTAATTGTGATCACTCTTTGTTGATTGTAATCTTCAAACATTTTAGCATTCATAAAACTGCAAACATGAAACAACAGTACAAATATAAACAGAAACCATTGCTTTGTAATAATATCAACTAAAATGTTGTGCAAGTTCAACTTTAACAAAAAAAAAAGTTAAAAACTGCTATTAATTACCGTCTTACTGTAAAATACCTGGATAGTCATGGATGATTTATAAAATAATCAAACGTTTAAAAATAATTATGACTTGAAATTTGAGGCTATTTCATCACTTGAGTTGTGTAATCATTGTAGATTGTGTTTTGCTTTTCAGATAGCACACTGTGTAGATTGGATTTCCATGGTATCTGTGGCTCACCTTGGAGCTCTTGTTTAAAACTATTCAATGTACATGTAAAATTATATATTGGCAGTAAACTGCTGTGTTTAGTGGTTACCTCTTTGTTAGTTATGACATTATGTCATTGCCTAATTGTAGTTAGCAGTCAGTATTGGACTTCAAGTCACAAACATAATTTATATGTAAGAGCCATTTACGCTTTTCGTTTTATCTAATCTTATAGCTGTAATTTGCCAGCATGTCAGCATTTATATTTCTTTAAGATGTAGCATGTTATTAGGTACTAAAGGTCAGCATTGTGTTTGTCATGTTCAGCTGACAGGCGTGTTCAGCTGCATGACGGGTTTTTGAAGGGCAGCCTGTCCAAGGAGCAGATATTTTCTCTAGGAGTAGTGATACTAAGGCTGTATTCTCAGCTTGATGTAAACATGACTCAATAAGGTAGAACAGAGTTAGATGGAACAGTTGAGGTTAAAGTTTGAAACTTTTCATTAGCCAAATTTTATTACATTTTATAATTATTTTGGAGAATATTGTAGGATTGTCTTTTGAACTTTGCCAGTTATTTTGTCGCAACCGAATCTAAGGCATTTTGTGAGATACTGTCTTCTAATTATCTGTAAAGAACAATAGTAAAGCTCTCAGATCTCAAAATATGGTGCCAATCAGATATCCTCAAATACTAAAGAAATAGCAATTGATGGGAAAATTCCGGGACTTTCTGCTTAAATTAACGAAAACTTCATGTAAGTTCATCTTATGATTACTTTACAGTGAGTTAGATCCATGAACAGGTTGTAACTTTTGATTATACTTGTAGGTGAGATAGTCTCAGAGCTTATGGACAGTGCTATTGACAGTGGTCATGTGTTTGACATAGACATCTCTGGAGACAGACTAATTGTAGCAAACTACAATAGCAAGAACATAACAGTCGTTCAGCTACAACCATAGCTGTTGCTTCATCAGTTTGAGTGTTCATATCTTTGTTGTTCGTGAATACAAGGCCACTCTACAAAGAAGAGTTATATCAAAGTTGATAGATGCACAATTATTGTCAGAATGATGATGATTTTGCAGAAAGATGAAATAAAAAGACAGCAAATTTCTGCATATATCGAAGTTTAATCACATATTGTATAGATTTATTTCCTCGCTACACTAAAACTAGCTGATTTTGATTGAATAGTTCATGAAGGCAGTCACATTTTATAATTTTGTTTTAGAACTTGATATAATAAATATTTGTGTCAGGTTCTAAACTATTCTCATTGTTACGATTAATATTTTGATAATCATTTTGATGAAAACATAATGGTCTAAGTGCTTTAATGGATAAAATCAAATAGTGCGAATGATTTACAATGAGCGGTTTACTTGTTCACAATGAACCAACAAACTTCTACAAACATCAAAAATTTATATATTTATAAGAAATGAACATAATATATACATATATGTAGAGGAAATATACATACAGTTATGTGTATATACATGTATATATGCAATTACAGTCATTATGCACATACAGTAACTGCGATTGAGAGGCTTTTTGTGCCCCACCTTCCCGGAAATTTGTATAGAATTTCAAAATTGTAAGCTGTTTCTTTTGTCGACTCAGGTGATTATGTGTACATAATAGCCGTGATATTTGGATAGCCATATTAGGCAGTGATAGCTGTACATGTCTTTGCAGGGATGGTTGTGCTTAGCTGCCTTATCATAAAAAATCTGAAATTTTAACGCCTCGCTTTAAAGCCACTATGGAAGACAGTTTAAAAATTGCAATTTATTATATTATATTTTTCAATGTGCATGTCTTCTGTTTTTGGTATGTCTAGCTATAGCTATCGTTTTGGCATTGCGCCCAAACGTTACCAGTCCCCAGTTTGGAAATTTTGATGTACGTCGTTATCATATTTGATATATCGTAACCACAAGCTAATTATTATAGCAAAGCGTCCACACGTTACGAAGCCAAGGTTAAGAAATATTTTGGGACCTACATGTAAGTATATGCAGCAGATTCGCATTGTCTTACTCTGCCATGTTGCAGGTTCACTATATGGGGAAATGTGATCACAAGCTCTTAACAGCTAAAAAATGAACAGTTAAAAAAAGTGGTTGTAGGCTGGAATCCCATATTTTGACGACGTATTCAACTCAACAGGGTTATTGTTTTGACGCGCAATGTTATCATGTGAAATCAAATGCTAATTAAAGGCTCAATATAAAACATATCGTAGCACTAGTTTATGACATACACTTTGGGCTCTACCAAAAAGCCCTTATCAACTATAGATGCTCACTACTTAAAATTTTTGTTTCAGCTCGATCTAATCATCTAGTCGTAATCTGACCATGTGACCCATATTTCCCGCTATATGGTGCGTACAATTTCTGCAGCATTTGTCGACTGTCACAGGTGACCAACAGGCTCCTCATGTTTATTGGAGGATGATATGCACCCGCTTGAGCTAAGGTTAAAAAATTAAACTGATTTTTAGGCTAGGCTTTGAGATATCTGTGCTCAAAGTGACAGCATTACAATGATAATAAAATAGATGTGTAAGGACAATAAACATGGTTTTATTGAATACGTGAAGTATATTTGTGACAATATTTTGACAAATGAGGTTGCATTAAGGTGTGAACAGAAACACATTGTGTTCAACTTTGTCACATTTGAGCCGTTTGAGAGGGATTCCAACCTATGGCCATTTTCATGGTGGCCGCAATAAGCTGTTAATTTTTGAGTTTTAAGAGCTTGTAATCACATTTCCAAATATTTTGCACCTACGACACAGTAGAATAAGACAAAGTGACTCTTTTGATACCAATAAAATTTAATGTGAATTTTGTTTCAAGTCAACCTTTACGGTTTAAGTTTGTTTCAGAATAATATTCCTGTCTGTTTTTATTTGTATTTATGTTCCAAAAACATTTAGTTTTAGTGTGTTAAATAAATTTTCATCCTGTTCGGCCCGCAACCTCAAGTTTGTTTTGATTTTTGGCCCCTATTTAAAAGTTGAGTTTGTCACCCCTGCTCTAGAGCATGCTGACTTTCAAAGATTTTGTCTAGGCTCAGCGACTAAGGCCATGTAATAGCATCTTATTGTTTACTCTATCAAAAATGAAGCTTTCTCATCTGGCCAGGAGTCTTAATCATCATGGTTATTCATTAGCAAAAGGTCCTTTAATCAGTGTGTTCACTTTAAAACGATTGTAGTCAACATGAGGAGCTCTCATAATTGAGTTTTTTGTGGTGTAAGCAATTTATGTGCGCTCACTAGATATCTAGCAATAAATTCATGGAGAGACAGTTGCCACTCAGCTACATCATGAAAACTGTCATATCACTGATTAAATCTAAGTTAAAATCAAGTTATTCAACAAAGTTCAATGCTCTTTAACCCATTCAGGCCTGTTCTCGGTTATTACGGGAAGAGTTGTGTTCTCCTAGGGCCTGATCCCGGATTCTCCGGGTTAAATTTTGATTCACTATATTGCTTAGCTGTTTAGGTACATCGGTTTTATTTATTCACCAAACGAAGTTTGAGAGCCTGGGAATCATTTTGATACTAAATATGTGATTGGATATTAGATTTTTAACTAACAAATTACGTGATAGATATTAACTGTTATGAAAATTTGTTGATCGCCGTTTTGGAAAAAGTTTATTAGAACGATGGCAAACTTCTTAAGGGAATCAGATGTGGTAATAAGCTCAGAGGAAGAAAATAGTAACAAAATCAATGGTAAAAAAAAATTGAGAACTTATTCATGGAAGAAGGTAAGTTTTATGTGGCTATATATAGAATTTTACCCAAAAAAAAACGATAAAAAGCCGAAATTTTTGTTGTGAATTTCAAACAAACTATATTTTAACAGTGTAAGATATGGATTTTTTTATGATACACATGATTATAACATTTTCAATCAAATAAAATTTCGATTTTTATCGATTTTTAGAACTCATCACTTGATTATCCTATAATAAATAATAATTTTATGATTTTCTTGTAGAACTACAAGAACTACCAACTTCAAGAAAATACTGCATCAATAAATTTATAATGGGAGCAAATGTGCATGGGTAGTTGGCATCAAATAACTCTCAATGTCTCGTCATTTTTTATGAATACATTTATATATTTATATATATTTTTTTTTTTTTATACACATACATGTATAAAATGTTCCTTTTTCATGCATCCTCATTTTTACTGCATTTTTTACAGTACATTTTACTTTATTTTATCATATTTTTTCTTGCTGGTGATTGTCTGATAGCTGGTAACTTATTATCTTGTTTTATGCATAGTATATCCATAATAACCTCTGCAATGCATTTCAATATAAATTAGCAAGCTGTTCGATTATGTATTTGATAATACTGTCAGCGACGCAGTGTTAGTTAGCAGCTTGTAACACCTGTTCTATTACTTGGAATTAAGAAATCTTTTCTTTGATTTGCTGCTGATAAAGCTCCCTATCAATCTAACATAATTCAACAATGTCGCTATCAAAAAACTGCTTGATAGCTGTTTTGAAACATAAGAATTCACTTTGATCAAAAATATTTTTCCTGGAAGTATTAGAAATTGCGGTTAGTAGAACTTGTAAAGCTACAGAGATATTTATACCAAATTGTAGCCTGGAATGTTTCAGTTAAGCTGCAAAAAACTGAAAAGTTACTGACAAATTAATTAGGCTTGGGGGCAGTCAACCGATAACTAATTAGTACTGAATGGGTTAAAGAGACTATCAATTCCTGGTTTTGACTTTAAAAAATTTTGTTTAAAATTTGACACTTTTTTTCTAGCCAATATTCAAAATTGAAATACAAACACATTGCCAATTACCTGCAACTTTTCAATGGACATATTAACATGTTATTCTCATCATAAAAACCAGTCAGGCATTCCAGGTAATGTACATGGTTGCAGGTAAGTTGACGAGGGTTGGGGAGAGCCATTCCCGTTCTCAAACAAAAACCGCATTTCACAGTGGATGGGACAATTTCCTTCATATTGGCCATATCTAAAAGTGCAAATTATGCACAATTTATATGATCATTATTTCAAATAACAAAGTCAATCAGTTAACGCCATTAAACATTCAATTTGTGGTCTTTTCTCTTAATTTGTAGTTTGCCACAATTTAGCACTTTTTATAAGCTAGATTAAACATGTTCAAAGCAGATGGCTTTTATATACAGATTATGTTGCCTGATATAAATGTCTTCATAAACATAATAGCGACTTAATTCTGAGAAACGTGTTGGTAGCCTGAGCATTCAAAGATTTGGCAAATAGCTAAGTGCAGTTGTAACAAAATTCATAAGATAATTGAGCTTTTGCAAAACTAGTGAGCAGTTTATCAGAAAGAATGAACATTTTTTGTCATTTGCAATCGGTTTTGATGTTTGATGTCATTTAATAGCCGAAATGTTTAAAGATTAAAATTGACAAAACTTAGTAGTGGTTGAATGCTCTGAAGGAAAATACGTTTAAAAAGATGTCATTAGTTGCTATTTTTGCTGGAGTTTATATTGCTTAACGCCTTTAAATTGCAACATTAGCGCCTATTATGTTCGTATCTTTTCAAGTATACAATTCATGAGCACACTTCTGTTTGATCTGAGCATATCAACTGCGATCAAGAGTTTTTTCATGTTGATTCTTGAAAAATTCTAGCCGTAAAATCATTTCAAACATAAAAAAATCAGTTATAATAGAAAAATTATGATAGGTTCGGAAAAAAAAACTGTAAAGTTGGGTAAAAGGCTAACTTTTGATGATGCTAGTTTTAGAGTTAAGCATTGTTATAACAGCAAAAAAGGTCAACTAACTCCGAGTGCCTATTGGAACACATGCTCCATTCTAACTGCTCACTGTTAACGAGTCTTTTTCCAATAAATTACTTATAGCATAAGGTTGCTAAAATGAGTTTTAGCTTCCAATTTACATTTTGATGTCTTTTACACGGCTAGCATGTTTACTTAAATTCAATTTCATATATTTTGTAATGATTTTTTTTTGAAATACAGACATTTTTATAAAAAATATTAGCTCCCCTTCTTTATAATTATTATACACAAAATGCATGTAAGGGTAGATAACTTTGTCTACAAGATGTGCAACTAGAAAAAGCACTCCAGAGAATGAACTTGTATAACTGTATGCCACTAAAAGTAACAGACATACTATTACATCTCAGGAAGGTGTTCATTTCTTATCCATACCAGCCAAATCAGGGCTCTAAAACAATGCAGACAGGTAACCTAGTGTTGCACTGAAAAACCTACCAATCAGCTCAATAGTGCTTGTTTATTAAAGTCAAACACGTGTCCGCAGTGAAAAATAGATATCAGTCATAACATGCAAATTATCAAATTATATTTGTACCAGGGTAGTTGTAAGTATTTAAAAAAGTTTGTGCCATCATGGAATTGCTATCATCATTGCTATCTATCATTTATGGATTATGAGTTATAACTTGGTTTTGGGAAAGCGGATCCAACTCACTGTCCAGACTGATTTCATTAAGTGATGACATGCTATTATCCAATTTAATTGTTCACACTCCCCATATAATTATTTATTAATATGCCATGAACTATTATGTAAAGTAGTGGTATATCTCTTTGGTGCTCTATCGATTGGTTGTTGTCGTATAGATCTGAATAGAGTGGGTCCGAGATATTTTACACTCAAACTTGTCTTGATAGAATTTCATTACAATAGAGTTACACTAAAGCTATTTCCACTTAATTAAATGTGATAATATTTTTTCTACACCATCACTGTTGTTTGAGATATAATTGACAAATATATTTACTCACCTGGCAAAATTTAGTAGCGTTCACTTCTTCCTAGTAGTACCGTAACATAACATATGAAATGAAACTGCTCTGACAAAGCTTTCCAATTAACGTTAGGCTCAGCCTCAGCGACTACATCTTCCAACTCACACAAAGCTTAAATATTGATCAACGCATCTGTGATATCATCGACTCGACTCGCGAGAACTCCGGCTTGACCGGAAACGAGAAAGTCGCGAGACCGCCGAGGGAAAACCGGGGTTCGCTCTCTTACGACTAGAAGCTCGGTGAGTGTTAACGTGTTTGTTTTACCTCCTGCTAAGTAGATACTTGTTAAGAACCCACTAAACTAGATTAGCACTAGTTTACATGGTACCACGAGTGTTTACTTACAGGAGAAGAGTAATACGTTTGTGATTGAGCTAAGTTGTACGATAGTGTAGTGCTAAATAAATACGATAATACAGTGATAAGTAGAGGTGAGTATATTGAATTGTGTTGGACAATTGTGGAGTGTGTAGACGCTCGGCGAGGTGCATTGAGGTGTGGTGACACCATAGATACACGAACGGATCTCAGTTGACCGTTCTATCATTGATACTGTTCAGTAGATTCTGTTGTAATTTTTCAAATTAAAATAGAATTATGGCTGGAAGAAGGGTGGGTGCAAATATTTTTGCTAGCTTGCCTGCGCTGGAAATTTTGGCTACTGATGTATTCGGTAGCTGGAAAAAGTTTAGCGAAGAGTTTACCCTATGTATTGAAATGAAGGACTTTGAGATGGGGGATAGTGAGGCTACGGTGGAGGGGGAGGCCGTCGTGGTCCACAACTTCACTCCTAGGGCTCAGTTGCTGGCACTCTTAAAAGCCATAGGCCAAGAGGGTAGGGAAACCCTAAGATCGTTGGGTTTTGAGTCCAATAACCCGGACTCAACATTCAACCAGGCTTGGGGTCTGCTGAGAGGGCATTATGAACGAGAGGAGAATGTTTACGTCAAAACTCAAAAGTTTGTTTCTGCGAGACAACTTGCGGGAGAAGACGACAGAGAGTTTCTCCTCAGAGTAGAACGGCTCAGTAGGCAGCTCGATTTTGGTAGGAATGACGATTCACGTAGGAGCTTTGCCCTAGTCATTGCCGTGAATGGACTGCGCGACATAAAATTGAGTAGAGAATTAATGGCCCAAAATGATCTGGATTGGGAGAGGTTGACGAACCTTCTTCGAACCAGAAACGTAGCGCAAGAGGCTTCAGAGATGATCGCGGCGGAGTCTAGTTCGACTCGACCTGCTGCCGCCCAACTTAGTGCGACACAGGATGCTGCGGTGCCGACCCCAGGGGCTCGTGTCTCTTCGGAGGCGACAGGCGGTGGGGCACAGCAGCGTGTCAAACAGGAGGTTGGCGAGGTACGGAGGCGAGAGGACCGGGACGGTTGGCGAAAGAGAAGGGATGGTAGCAGAGACGGCTACAAGGGTTGAGAACGTCAAGGGCGTTACGATGGCTACGGACGCGGCTCTAGCAGCCGTGAGGGTAGTCAGGAACGCTTTGGGCGTCATAGTGGCTACAAAGGCGGCTCTAACAGCCGGGAAAGTAGCCACGAAGGACGTTATCGCTATCGCCGTTACAGTGTTAACAGCAATTCAGACGACCCCAAGGACCGTGTGGGCAGGAATAGTTACCGGCGGAGGCGCCGTGACTCTCCCTACCGGAGAAGCGATGACTGTTGTTATGAGTGTGGCGCAGTGGATCACTTTGTTAGAGATTGCCCCCAAGTTAGATGCAATGTTTGCAAGAAACTTGGGCACATGGCAGGTGCGTATGGCAGACCAAACAGGTGCCGTACATGCGACGGTAAATATCATGCGGAGAGCGAGTGCCCCTTTAAATCAGGGAAAGGCCGCAATAGCGATAAAAAGGTCAGGCTAGTTTCTAACCGGGACTCTAGTTGACTGGCTGGTGATTTCAGACTCGCGCTCTCGGTCCATGGCCAAAACGTTCCTTTCTGTCTAGACACTGGGGCGGATGTCACTGTGTTGACAGAGGGAACTCAAAAGTCTTTGGACTTGCCGCTCTCTCCTAGTTCCACAATTTTGGTTGGCGCAGGTGGAAAGAGGTTGAGTGTGGCAGGAGTTGCTGATATTAAGATCAACAGCAAGCGAAAGTCCACTAATTGCAAAGCACATGTGGTGCTAGGTGCTAATAGAAATTTATTAGGAGCACAAGAAATTATAGACTTAGGTCTTTTAGCAATTGTCAATGCTATAAACATGGAGGCATTTGATCCAGTAAAGGAGTTTTCTAGGCTCTTTCAAGGGCTAGGAACGATGCCAGGCTTGTTTAGCATTGAACTAAAGGAAAACACTGAACCTTATCATCTTTTCTCTCCGAGGCCTATAGCTGCTGGTCTTTATGACAAGGCAAAGGCTGAAATAGAGAAGATGTTAGCGCTGGGAGTTATTGAGTCAGTAGAACAACCAACTGATTGGTGTTCGGGACTGACCATAGCTCCAAAACCTAATGGCGCCATTAGGATGTGTGTAGACCTTACCCACCTCAATAAAGGGGTGAAAAGGGAGACATATCCACTCCCAAGGGTCAGTGACATGTTGTCAAGACTGGCCGAGGGTCGGATTTTCTCCAAGGTCGATGCAAATTCCGGATTTTGGCAAGTCAAGCTCGACCCTAAGAGCAAGCTACTGACGACGTTCATCTCTCCATGGGGGAGGTATTGCTTTAAACGAATGCCCTTCGGCATATCGTCAGCTCCTGAGTATTACCAAAG
This sequence comes from Watersipora subatra, assembly GCF_963576615.1. Taxonomy (NCBI): domain Eukaryota; kingdom Metazoa; phylum Bryozoa; class Gymnolaemata; order Cheilostomatida; family Watersiporidae; genus Watersipora; species Watersipora subatra. The sequence continues at coordinate 10,013,302 of NC_088713.1, forward strand.
GGGCATGGAAAAGATATTAGGCCAGATGGACGGAGTTATCTGTCTAATGGATGATGTCTTAATCTTCGGTAAGGATGAGACCACTCACTGGAAACGGTTGAGAAAGGTTCTATCCAAGATCGAAGCTGTTGGAGTGACACTTCGCGAAGACAAATGTGAATTTGGCTGTACTTCGGTCAAATTCCTAGGACATCTTGTCAGCGCTGAAGGTGTAAGGCCAGACCCAGACAAAGTAAAAGCAATTTGTCAGTTAAATCCCCCAGAAGATAAAAAAGCTGCTAGGCGCTTCATCGGCATGGTTAACTATTTCGGCAAGTTTTCCAAAAATTTGTCGGGTTTAGCTATACCTATTTATGCAGTGATGGGAGCGCGCAGCATGTGGCTGTGGGGCAGTAGTCAACAGTTGGCTTTCGAACAGATCAAACGGGAACTGTCACGAGCCCCTGTGCTATGTGCATTCGACTTGAATAAGCTGCATCGCGTGTCAGCAGATTCAAGCCAGTATGCTCTCGGTGCTGTGCTATTACAGCAGACCGAGCTGAATACTTGGCAACCAGTCGAATACGCTTCACGCAAATTGACTGAGGTCGAAACTAGGTATGCAATGGTCGAAAAAGAAGCGCTGGCAGTCACATGGGCCTGCGAAAAATTCGATTATTACCTGGTAGGTCGATATTTTGAGGTAGAGACAGACCACAAACCTTTAGTCTCCATCCTTGGTGACAAAGATCTGTCTAAGCTACCTGTGTGGGTACAACGGTTTAAAATGAGGATGATGAGGTACGGGTATTCAATTTTTCATACCCCAGGACCTCAAATGTACTTAGCAGACACACTGAGTCGGCCTAGCGCTGCTAGCAGTGAAAACATAGGTCACTGTTCCGCAGTGGAACAGTACGTCGAGACACAGGTTGCAGAGATGCTAGACCCGTGTAGACGAACTGAGTTGTTTGACGCCACTCGGCGAGACACAACATCCAGAAAATGTTTGGAATACCTTGCGAAAGGGTGGCCAGACAAAAAGAAATTGGATGCAGAGCTCGCTAAGTTGTATGGTAGTCGTGATAAGATTACGTCATACCAGGGTCTAATTCTGTTCAAAGGCAGAATTTACATTCCGAATGAGTTGAGGCCCATTTACCTGGCACGGTTCCATGAAAGCCATCAGGGGATCGAAAAGATGCGAGTAAAAATGAGGCAATTCACTTGGTGGCCCTCAATGAGTGGTGATATAGACCATTATGTCTCTCGATGTAATGTCTGTATTAGACACTGTTCTATCAAACACCAGCCCATGGAGCATGCTCAGCTTCCAGCAGCTCCTTGGTTGGAGATTGGGTGTGGTGTTATGGAACATCAAGGTAACTTGTACCTAGTCATGATGGATTATTACTCCAGGTGGATCGAGGTACCCCGGATTCGAGCTCAGACTTCTTGTTTTGTAATCCAGGCAATGAAGCCGGTGTTCGCCAGGCTGGGGGTGCCAAAATTAGTCAGGAGTGATAACGGACCATGTTTTGCTAGCCAGGAATATCGCAACTTTGCGCAAGCATGGGGTTTCCAAATAGCCACCAGCAGCCCAAGGTATGCGCCATCCAACGGACTAGCAGAACGGGCAGTCAAAACCGTCAAACGGATGTGGGACATGTCAACGGACAAGGACAAATCACTCCTCGATTACCGATCAACACCCCTCAAATCGGGTTACTCCCCGAGCGAGTTAATGTTTGCTAGATCGATCAGGACAATGTCAGGAAAACCCGTTTCCCGAGTTGTAGACTACGATCTATTTGAACATAAAGAACTCGAAGCCAAAGAGGCTAAGCGTGAGAAATGGAACGCTAAACACAGGGCTAAGCCTCTGCCAGACCTCCTACCGGGGCAGCGGGTATGGGTTAATGCTCCAGCCGATGTCGGTAAAGAAGGGGTTGTAGTCCGGGCGGACAGCTCTCCAGAGAGCTATTGGGTTCGCGTAGGACAGAGCGACCTTCGGCGCAACCGTAAGCATTTATTTGTGCTTTCTGACTCTGATTGTAGAGAGGATGATTACCTTTTCATACATCCTACCAGTGTGGGGAATGCCGAAGAGGCAGCCGTGAGTAAAAGGGTCGTAGATAGACCAGCTTTTCCCGCTTTACTAACCCCTAGGGTGTCTAACTCTACTAACCCCGCTTCGATTAGTGATAACACTGGTAATGGGGAGGGCACAATAGACGACGAGGCTCACGCCAGTAGTGATAACTCTTATAACAGTGGCACTAATGCTTGGGGGGATGGTATCAGCAGCAATGGTGGTTATAATAAAACGCTACCTGTTAACCTGAGCACAACTGATAGTGTAGAAAGCGATCTAGCTTTAGATACCTTATTTTCTGACCGCTTAACAGAGGGTGAGGCTTTGCCTGACAAACCTGCAGAAGCGAGACAAACCGGTAGTAGCAGCCGGGTTGCAAACCCCGTTGCTCAGACTGGTGACAGAGTGACCAGAAGTGGTCGGACTGTCAAGACAAAAAGGCAAGATGGGTTCCTCTATTATAAATAGTGTTCTCCTTTTGTAGATTACTACGTTTTACTACATCCAATCTACGATTCAATTATGAGGTGTCCCAACACACTGTAAGGAGGCAGGAGATCACCTGGGAAAAGACTGTCCGAGATGCTGGAGATGTGGGGAGACCTCCCACGCGACCGACCGGTGCACCCGCGTCAGGTGCAAGAAGTGCAGGCAGGAGGGTCACGAAAGGAAACGGTGCCCCCGCATAGTCTGCAACATGTGTGGGGAAAAGGGCCACACAGTAGAGGTCTGTCGGAATGCGTCGAGAAGGAGAGGAGGAAAGCCCTCCAGGCCTCCAGTACCTGCGGGCAATCCTTCAAGATCAGGACAGGCCTCAGGTCAACGGAAGGTGGAAAGACGGGAGGAAAGTGGGAGAAGGCGGCACACAACATCCCGTACCCCGTACAACCCACCCGTAGCCAGACAGGCTGCAAGTGCATCCGATTTCTTCACGTTGGAAGACATCCAGGCCATGATCAGGGGGGACTCCAGTCCCCAGACTGATAAAGTCTCTCCAGTCCCTCAGAGAAGAACGTGCTGCACTAAAAAAGCGGTACGACAGGGAAATGAAAGAGCTGGAGAGACGGGAGAGTGAGCTCCACGCAAAGAGGCGGGAGCATGAGCGAGTTCGCCCTCTTCGGGAAGTTCTAGCCTCGGCTGGCTCCCCTAGTCCCCGGATGGCTCCCCAGACACCCGCGCCTCAGAAAACACCTGCGGCTACCGCCATGCCACCGCCGTCCCCTGCCAAGGACAGCAGCGAGGCATCTAGTGGAGACGATGGAAGAGACCACCTCAAAATAGAGAGTTTTCCATTGGAAGGAGGCGGCTCCACGTCCTCCCCCACAGCCGGAAACCCCGCGACATTAGACCGCGCTGAACAGGCGACTGCGGCCGGAAACCTGCTTGCAGGAGACCGTGCAGAGCAGGCGACTTCAGCCGGAAACCTGTCCACAGGAGACCGCGCTGAACCTACCAACGAAGCCAGAGACCTTTTTCTGGAAGGAGACTGTGCGGAGGAGAAAGAAAACATGGACACCGCCAATGAGGACCTGTTGCTCGGTCCAGGCAAAAGTGCGGTGTGAGCTTCACAAGGGGGAAGCCACGTCGGAGAGATTCCAGACTCTCGGCGACATTTGGAGAGATCCCAGACTCTCAACCCTTTTAAAGGAGTTCCCAGACTCCTTTTTCCGAAACCTCGCGTTTCCAAGGATACCCGGAGTACCAAAGCGCCCTAGAAGCAAAGTAGAATTACCAGGCTCTACTCACAGAGACACCAGACTCTGGGGGGGAAAACTCAGGTTTACCCATGTGCACTTGAGAGTGCAGAAGACCAGCAAGTAGTCGCCTACAGGCTATACAGGCTGCTGAGGGTTTGGCCCCACGGGATCTCCCAGAATCCACTGAACACCCCCGGTAAAAGATCAGCACCAAACAAACAAAAGGAGATGTGATATCATCGACTCGGCTCGCGAGAACTCCGGCTTGACCGGAAACGAGAAAGTCGCGAGACCGCCGAGGGAAAACCGGGGTTCGTTCTCTTACGACTAGAAGCTCGGTGAGTGTTAACGTGTTTGTTTTGCCTCCTGCTAAGTAGATACTTGTTAAGAACCCACTAAACTAGATTAGCACTAGTTTCCAGCATCAGTCATACAAACGGCTCATATCGCTGAGACTAGGCGTTGAACCCACCGAAAGAAATTATTTGAGTATGCCTACTTTTGTCTTGCATGCGTATTGCTTGGCCAAAAAAGAAACAAACTTTTTCTAAAGCATAAAAATGTTTACTCGCAAAATCATAATACTGGAAATAATAAGTGATCAAAGTTTGATACATAGTATTACTGATATACCTTTCAAATACAAATGTTTTCTTGTAGTAGGATAAACATAATAGGAGTAATTTACTATTCATCGGGTCAATGCTGATAAAGGTTGGCTATACGTAAGCCCGGCTTTAGCCATATAGCATGCACATATATGGCGCAGATTCTTTAGTTCTAGAAACTTTAGTTTTGTCAAGGGAGAAATTTTGTTATTATTGAATATTTATTTAATGATTTAAAATTATTCTAATTAATATCTGAATTGTTTCGTTTTTTTGTTATAATATTTGTTGTATTGATTATTTGATATTTAAATAGTAATATAAAATGTATTGGTTTTGTGTGTTTCCTTTGAGTGAAATACTACAATGGTTCTATTGTTCTATTTGTAAGGGTTAGCCTCTGGACCTTGAGTTCAATTTTCCCAAGACAAATTTTGACCGCAGACAAAGTGGCATTTCTGCCCACAAAAATCAGACTGTTGCTATAAAACAAAATTGAAATAAGGACTCAATCAATGGAGATGGGTGCTACTATAGTTATCCTTGCAATTGGTTTTAACAATAAGGCACTGTGTTGTAATGATGATCCCAAGTATCAAGTATTATTGAGATTGCGAGACCTACTATATCTTGTAGGCAACTGTCTGCAGGTAATTATCTTATAATCAACAGTAACACGCCAGTTGTTTGTTTCTAAGTGTCTGTGAACTCTATTTTCCTCCAAAGGTCAAAATAACAATTATTCTGCCAAGGCTTACTATCTCAAGCAAAAATAACAATAGGCTTATATACTTATCCCTACTTGTTATGGCTTTCCTAGGTTCAATGAGTATGTATCTACATGTATTAGGCGTGCAGCGATAGCTCTCGCTGTCAGGGGCAGCTGGATAAACTCCCTTCTCCGGTCTTTATGGCTTCCTGGTTTGCCACCTCTTTGGGTGAATCGTATCTGCTATATGTATTTCCTTGGCAAGCTGTTTGCTGTCGGCTCCTTAGCTATCTTGGGCTTCTGTTAGTCTTCTCCTGTTTTGGCTTCTTTCTTGTGCCTCCCCTTTGCTGCCCGGCTCGCTGCCAGATCCTCGCTTCTCTCTCGCTGATTTTTGCCCCTCTTTTATACTTGTCCTTGAGTCATTGCCAAAGGTCATTGATTGGTTGTGTTTTGCTTGTGGTTTTTGCATCATTTCTTGCATAATTTCTGTCTCAGATTCTCTGCGGTGAGCTAAAATTATTTACTGTTCTTGGAATCTCATAAACGACAAGCGAAAAATATTTTAAGTCCGGCAACAAGTTGTACAAATCTGGCCATAACTCAAAAACTAATAGGAGTAGCATTGTGAAATTAATTTTGCAGCAATCCCCATTCTAAGACGCTACTAGTTAACAAATTTATATAAAGCAAGAAACATGTTATCATTTTATGCCATTTTTTTTCACAGTCATTTCGTCAATATTTTTGCATAAAATACAGTATCTTAGTTAACGAAAAATTATGCTATATTTTTCTACTGCTGTACAATACAACATTTTCTAGACCAAAATGATGCTATAAGCTATATCTAAATATACTAAATAAAGTGTTGCAAATTATTGTCTTGCTGATTATTGGGTGCTGATCTGGTGTATGCTGACTGCTACTTCGCTCCAACAAGTAATAGATCTAGCTGGCTCCTGTAATATTTGTGATATACCTCTCCTGTGCTTGACTCTCCGTAGAGTTGTTTGCTTCACTGAATAGCTATGAGTAATTGTTGTAGCCAGTTAGTCTCTTTCAGATTAGGTGGTATTGGTCAATAATAATCATGATTTAGTAGCAGTTTTGTGCTGTTTTTCATTCATACGCTTTTCATTACAATGATCAGACGACTCCCAATCCAACTGATGTCCCATATATTCACATTGTATCAGCTGTGATGGTTGAACAACTTCCATGCTTGATATTTCTAGCAGCATAGCAATTGCCCTAGATCTTCATGTTTGCTTGTTGATGTATCACAATTCTTAGTGCAATGTTTTGCAGCAGTTGTGGTGTTCCGTGATCCCACAATTTATTTTTTTTTTTGGACTTATTGGTCATCTATCGTTTCAAACCCTGACAGTTTATCTACATTCATTATACTGTAATCTTTTTTGATAGACAGCATAATTGATACAATTACGTGTAGAACAGTATTTATTGAGGGAACCCGGATTCCTTTTTGTACTCCTAACTTGAATGATGCTCTGCGGTAGGCTTGTGAGAATGTCTATTTACAACGTACTGCATTGGCATTCTTTCCTTGAAATATTCTGATGTCAGAAAAAGATAGCCTAAGCTTTTCTTTGTCCTTTGAAAATCAGCTTGTGATTGTTTTTCCGGTATTTGGATCACTATGTCTGCCTTTAGTTTAGTCATTAGGCAGCTACATAATTACATATCTGCGAGAAATGCTTTAGCGGCCAACTTCTACAGCTGTCACAGTAGACATTGTTGTTTGCTCTATGTTTATTATTTGTTTGTTTTTATACTGGCAGATTGCATGTGCTAATATAGCTTATAAAATAATTAAACTGCATCTAATCATAGATATTAATTGCAAATTTTTGTTTTTTTATTATAGATAAATTGGCTCTTTCTTTTATAACATGGTATATCTGATAGCACGCTTAACCCACCAGCAGCAGCTTTGACCGTCCAGACAAATTGATGGCTTGACTCAGCTGGGCCAATAGGGAGCTGGCTCGGCTGAAAGCGCAATTGGCTGATCACCGAACGGCGAAGAGACAGATGGGTGGCTGGAGTGTAGGTACAGACAGAACCTGTGAGAAAACGAAAACAGGGCTTCACCTATATATTAAGTGGAATGATGACTAAGAACAGACAGACAAACGAAAACATAACTTTAGGTAGGTAATTGCATGCCTAACAACTGACTGTATGTTACATACTTACTGTAAGTATACACTGAAACAGAGCTGCTTGGTATATATGTAAAAGTAAAAGTTCATGTCTAATCCAATAAAAATATACATAAACTATGTTGTTTATAGATGCACAATTTAGTACATATATGTACATGTAGGTACTTCTTTACCTTCTTTACCTTTACAATAGTATTTATATGTAGGTACTTTTTTACGTGCAGTTATGTCTGAATTTATTCATATATCAGACTAGCTAAATTACTATGTGCTATTAAAGTTATGGATTTGATTCTACACATCATTTTATATAAAATATAGCTTACTTACTAACAGTTGAGTTGGGGCTTGTCGAAACAACACTGGTGGGAGACATTGTAGGAGAAATTGAGACACTGTCCTAACTAGCCCTTTGATATGTATCAGATAAAACTGGTATGGTCATTGGTCAATATGTCAAAACACTACCGGCTGTTCTAGCCCTTTAGCGACGGTCGGCTTACGGCTTGGAAAGTACCAGCGGACGGGGGCAATTACTAGGGCGATTTGACCCTTCGACATGACTGCATAAAAACTGCAGTAACTTACATCACAACTGCGGTAGTGGCATAAATCAACATGCATGAGAAAGCTGAGAAATTATTCCACAAGCTCAATGTTTTTGCATGCAATTAGCTTGCAAATGCTTTCCAGCAAACGTGTCAATTTGTTGAAGAGATGATTTTTTTATTTTCATGTGCCAACTTCCATTGCATTTTCCAAATTGATACGAATAATCGACAATGTTGTACAAATACTACTTGCAAGGATTCATAGGTTCACAACAGTTTGCAAAAAAATTTTGTCGTCTAAGGGCTTTGAAAGTAAAGTTATGAGCTCCGATACATTACGGGAGCGCCACTCGAAATTCTCAGTGCGCGACCTATAAGACAAGCAAAAATTGAAGGCCTGACATGGCCGCCTAAAAATCGCAATAACTTGCATGCAAATTGACATGAAGCTATAAATTAATATGCATTGGACAGTTTAGAAATTTCTCAACAGGCAGCCAATAATTTCCTAGAAATAGTCTGTGATTATTTTTGACAAATAATCAATTTGTCCAAGTTTTCACTTCTTTTTCCATAAAATATCAATAACAAATACATTTTTAAAAGCAATAACTCTGTGAAAATGATTTATAATAAGCATCTGCACAGTGTCATATGTTTGCAAGAGTATGCAACAAAAAAATATGTTTAAGTGCATTAAAAGTAGAATTAGGAGCTTCGGTGCATTGCGGGTGAAGACCTTCAAAATGCTCATGACGCCATGTCGATAACCCTGCAACAGTCGCCCGACAAGGCAGCTCAAACCTTGCTATAACTCTCGTTCAATTTGGCATAAAGCTGAAAATGAATATGCATCTGAAAGCTGAGATATTTTTCTACAGACTGAGGTTGTTTCCTCCAGACAGCTTGTGAAAACTTAGCATCTTGAGATCTATATGTTTGCAGTTATGATTTTTTGCATTCAAATTATTATGTATTTCTTGAAGCTATATATGTATCAATTTTGCATATCAACTCATTGCACAGACTCATATGCGCTGCAGCAAAGATTAACTGTTTGTGTACAAGAAGAATGGAGTGATGGGCCTGTATTCACACATTTGGTGAAACAGCAACAGACAAGAAGCAACATTTATTATGAACAGACACAGCAAATCATGGAGAAATCAATCTGCTACATTGCAGAATATGTGAACTGAACTCTTTGATTAGTTGGCTGCCCTGAAAAGGGCAATGGACAACAAATACAACATATCAATGCAATGCAGAACAAATACAACATATCAATGCAATGCAGAACAAATACAATAGACTAGATGACATTTCAGCAAATGTATGTACAAAAGCTAAAAATACAAAGCAATGAAACAGTTGCCAAAACTAAATAAATTACAATTTGTAAAGAAATTTATCTAGCATGGTAAGGAATAAAACATGACTCGCACAAAGATACTCCACATGCTAGGCATCTAAATTTAGTTTCGCTTCGTTTATGGGTGCCGTCATCATTTCGCCTTGAGCAGCACTTACGAACTCTATATTTTGGTTTTCTATTTTTTCCTGGACTATTTAGCACTAGTCGATGAGGGGAAGAAGTTGAAGCGCAGGAACTAGTGTATTTGCGGCAAGATCCAGTGTATTCAGATATCTGTTCAATTAATTTATTTCGAAACTCTAGGTCAGTTATTTTACAGCCGCTATGTACTCTATAAACTATGACTGCATTATACACAAAAATATCTAATAAGTGAACAAATAATTTTTTGTACCATTTCATGGTTTTACGCGCAGCGTTATAATAATGCAAGTTTTAATCTGATTTGTCAACTCCCCCCATGTATTTGTTGTAATCCAAAATAGCAGCTGGTTTGCAAATTTTACCCCCTTTATAATTTACTTAGCCTGTATCTACGACTTCCAAGTTTTTATGCATAGTTGAAATTACACAAATAAATTTTTTATCTCTCCAACAGCCAACCATACTATCACCATTAGAAAAACTCGTTGTTTCACCTTTTTTAATAGCTTTTCCATTACATAATTTTAAATCTTTAGGAACACCTTTTCTGTTTGGACGCAGAGTTTCGCAAACATGAGTGTTATTTTTTATAAGTTCAGCAGCTAACTCTGGCGAATTATAATAATTGTCCATATATAAGCAACGACCTGTATTCAGCAAACCATTCATTAATTTCATTACCATATTGTGGGTGACTCCTCTGCCGGTAGCTTCAGCTTGCTCTCGCTCATCACCTATGTACACAGACAGCTTGTGCACGTAGCCAGAGACAGCATCGCAGAGAGCAAATATCTTAATTCCAAATCTGAATCTTTTAGATGGAATATACTGTTTGAAGCTAAGCCGTCCTTTCCAAGCCAGCAAGCTTTCATCTAAAGATATAAATTTACCTGGTATCAATTTAACAGTGGCAGTAAAACAGAAGATAACCGCTCACATATCATGGATAACACATTGCCTAGCTTGAACAATTTATTGCCAGCAGGGTTTTCCGAGTTGTCAGTGAAATGTAAACAGTTTAAAATCGTTAAAAACCTGTCTCTTGAAATTATTTTCCCAAATATTGACATAGATAAATGGGGTCGAGTAGACTAGTAAGATTTTAGAGTAGGCTTTTTGACAATACCCATGAGCACAACTAAACCAAAAACTCGCCAAATATCTTTGTCATCGACAGGCTCCCAGGCATCGCGATGTTTTTGAAGGCCATATCTATTTGTTTCGTTAACTATTACATTCATGATGGCCGATGTGATAAAAAGTTTTAAATAATCAAGAATACTTATCTGTCCAGGAATTCGACTTTTTACTCCTGCCAAGCTTTCATCAAAATGCAAATCTTTGGGTTTTAAGTCGGCTCCTATTTGAAAGCCGTAAATACTCCCTGTTTCATCGCCGGCCGTTTCACTCTCATTTTCGCTATCAGATTCACTCTGTTGATCTTCTATTTCACATGCATCGTCTTCCCCACTTTCTTCTGACCTGATATCCTCTTCTTCATTTTCGAACCAGTTGATGTCTTCATCTAAACGTACTTTTTTGGCTGAGCTGGAGCAATCCCGTCCGTCCATGTTGACTAGCTTTCCAAAAAGGAAGAGCAATTTTTTGCAACGTGTTCTTCTTGCACATGCGTATTAGGGATTAATTTTCAGTCTCAAAACATTACTACAAAACCTACTGAAATTGATGAAATAATTAATTTTATTTTTAAACGCTATTTTCTTAAAAAATAAAATATTTTAAAAAATGTCTATTGTAGACTGATTTCTAACGGGCTTTCACGTGATTCGGCCTCTGAGACATTGCCCGTTTGACGGGCTTTCACGTGATTCGTCCCCAAAGAGCTAGTAATACTGCAAACAATTTGTATTTTTGTGTTTTTAGAAAAAAATATGGTTCGAACCTACAAGGAAAACATCAGTAAAAGTAATAAGACTGTTGCGAAAAATTACAATTTAATTGATAACTGACAACATCCTCAGCTTTACAGAAGCAGGAAAAAGTTGATATAGACAAACATGTGTCTCCTAATTTAAAAAAAAAAAGATACATTGTCAGGCGACGTCAAATTTTTGCCAGAGAAGCGGGAGTTCAGCTCGAAAAATAATTGGTTATGTATGCTTGTATTAACCTTTGAACCTTAGCCCTTTTTGTCAATGCATGTCAGTAACCCTAGGCAATCTGTCCAGCGATCCAGAGTTTTTAAAATTTTGGTAAATATGTCTAAACGTGCTCATAATACAATGATATTTTGTAAAACTTTTGTAAAAAAGTTGGGCAACCAACAGCTAAAGTCATCAGCAAGAAAAAACAGTCCTTCAACATTATTCGGGCTGAAACAATAAAAGTTTGTACAATTTTATAGAACTCGCAAAAACATTTACAGCGGCATCATATCTATTGTGCATTGGTTTATCATCATTTCATTACTTGAAATATACCGAAAAACTTTAATTAGCATCTAAAAACTCTTTATGTGCATCACAATCCTTGATGACATACCGACAAACAAATCGTATCGATTCTTTTGCGATATCCTTCTAAAAATCTGTTATTAAAACCAACGCAGTGGGTATAGATATTTGAAAAAAATGTTACAAATGGAGGTGAGTATACATTCTAGGGTACAAGCTGGTATACAACATTCTGGGCAATATTTAATTTGATTGGTTTCTGCTTCTACTTAAAAACCTAATTTGTAGACAAAGCCATGTGAATGCCGCAATAGCGACTTTTTGGGAGTCTGACACTCCCTATGCAATGCCGCAAAAGTTAATGTTCAAAGCTGTTAGTGTTCAAAAGGTTAACCATGTTAGGCCTATAGCAGAAACTTTACAGTGGACTTTTTCTTTCACAGCAGATGCAGTATAAGAGCTCGATGTGGAAACAGCAGTGAGCAGTAGCACAGTTTCAACTACAGTGCTCACTACCAATTATCTCGTAGCAGCTTTTGACAGCATCACCCCTAGAGATTATTCAACCATTTTTGCAACTAAACTACTAAACATTAATTCTCACCAAAAGGCAAATGAAAAACATTATTCGATAGAACCAAACAACATAAACTTTATTCAGCAACGCATAATAAAGGTCAGAAAACTAAAAATCAGAAATCAGGGTATCTTTTTTGAGGTTGAATCATCAGCTAAAGAGCCTGCGCCCGTTGACAATGTTTCTTCTGTGCTTCAGAAAATAAAGAAATGTGTTGTTGTACTTGAACATACTGAGTGAAGTCTGTGACTACAAATATCTGGCAAACAAAATATTTACAGGAAGCCCACGAATCGTTCACATGCTTAGCATAGAAACAATTGTGAACTTGACGACTGAACTTCAAGCTGTAACTCTGACTTCACGACAAATCATCTAAATAAAATTTTCCAACACGCTCCTCTCTTGGAAAACAGGAGAAACAGTTCGCAAATAATGACTATGTTTGAGCAAATAATTAATGCAGAAACAGTTATATTATAGTATTTACCTACAAGCAAAATCAATTACAATTGGAGAAGAAAAAACTAAAGCAATATCGCTGAGAGAGTTTAAAAAGAAATCAGCAACTTGTCGACGCCTCGGCAACAATAACATTTGTTTTGAACTTATACCTGTGTTACATTACTTAACTTTACAAAATGTTGACACCTTCATTAGTCAGATTTTTATAACTGAATTGTTTCATGATGCTTCTTTCTTGTGTTTTTATTTCAAGTATTTGTGTATAAATGCATAAATGTATAGATAGAACTGAACAAATTTCAAAATGGTTTTGTTGAACAGGCTAGAACTCTTTGGCAACAGATAAACACCAACTGTTCAATAGAAGATAAGAAAGTTTGAGTTCCAACCTACAAAATGGTTCATGTTTAATGAGCTTCTCTCATATTTCAAATGTATGTCTCTCTATCTATAGATGCTGAATTATATTAAGCGATATTCTTTAAATAAGTTATCTATCAGAAACCATTTTAGTGTTTGAGGAAATCAAAAGTAGTTTGACTGTAGATGTAACTTCACAGTTGAGGGTAACTACTTTTTTGTCAAAGAATTTACATGGCTAAGCAAATCTTTTCTGACAGTCTTGACTGAAGTAATAACTGATTGTCATTCATTTGTATTAACTGTTGTATATCGCTTTATCAGACTCGCTACATGTGTTATATATATATATATCATTACCGTATAGTTATTAGGCTCGCTAGATTGTGAAGAATAAAGAGAGAGTTCCGTTTCCTGCTACAAAACATGATGACTGCGTACAATTAATGTTAGAACACAACTTGATAGTAATTAATATCATCACCGTATCATACATGGTGGCAGCGTGAAAAATTCGCAGGATGGGTGATGAGGAGGATGTTGCCAGTCAAAGAGCTGTAATTGTCCAACGTAATGCACCAAGAATCGACCCCCCAGGTGAACTTGTTCTAGATGGGGAGCGTGAGGTCAATTTTAGAAGGTTTCGGAGCAGGTGGCAATCATTCTATGTGTTGTCTAGATTAGTTGAATAAGAGGAAGAATATCAACGTGCCTTATTATTATATACCTTGGGTTACAATGCTGCACGAATTGTAGAATCAAGGGAGATTTATAATACTGATAACTCATTGACTGCCATTTTGAACATTTTGGAACAATATTGCATAGGGGAAAGAAATGTAGTTCACGAACGTTACAAGTTCAATGTGCGAAACCAGTTACCCGATGAATCTTTTGATACTTTCTATGCAGAACTGCGAGCTTTAGGTGAGAGATGTTCATATAATTATCGTTCAGCTGCTGGAAACACTGAGGGTGACACTCCCTACAACGAGATGCTAAGGGACAGAATGGTTTTGGGTGTCAAAGACGACACTGTACGCAAAAAGTTGATTTCACATGGAAACACATTGACCTTAGCTCAAGCAGTGAGAATTTGCCATAGTGACGAGGTCACCTCTTCGGTGATGCAGACAGTGAGGAAGAGTGGTTCAGGGACCATAGGGGTAGATGCAGTCAGTAGGACGCACACGAAAACCCAGGAGCACAAACCAAGACCAAGCCAACCAATCCATGAAGAGAGAAACCTAACCGTATATAACCAAAGATATGGTAGACAATCGAGTTGTTCAAGGTGCGGAAGGGAACCATCACACCCAAGGAAAGATTGCCCAGCTAAAGACGCTGAGTGCAGGAAGTGTCGAAAAGTAGAACACTACCAGAAGCAGTGTCGTTCTAGGACAATTCAGGAGGTCAGAGAGACCCAGGAGACCTATTATTCAACGATGAGTTTCACCTTGGCCAGTTAACAGTAGATGCCTGGAAAGCAGAAATAGAGGTAAATGGCCACAACACAAGTTTCAAACTAGATACTGGAGCTGATGGGACGGTGATTAGTGACAAGGTGCCTTGGCTGAAAGACATACAACTCGAGAAGACTAATTCGCACCTTTGTGGGCTAGGAGACCAGGAGCTCCACGTCCTAGGGTCCTTTGATGCTGAGCTCAAATACAAAGCATGGAAACACAAAGAAACTGTGTTTGTGATTCGCAACCAGGCAACCTCGCTGTTAAGCAGAAAGGCTTGCAAAAAGCTCAAACTTGTCACATATAATGTAAAGGAACAAGCTGAAATTACAAAGGACATGCTGAGAAAATTCTCAGAACTTTTCAAAGGACTAGGAAAACTGAAGGACTACTCATACAGCATATCGCTGAAGAAAAACTACCGGCCAGTCTGCATCTACACCCCAAGAAAGGTATTACTACCTCTACGAGAAAAGACAAAACGGAAACTTGAGGAGATGGTAGTCCAGGGAGTGATATCACCAATGGCTGAAGCTACCGAGTGGTGTAGTGGCATGGTGCCCGTCCGAAAACCTTCTGGAGAATGTCCGAATCTGCGTGGATTTGACTGGATTAAACAAAGCTGTGAATCACAAAGTTTTCCCATGCCATCAGTAAATGAAAACTTAGCTCTTTTGGGGGCAGCAAAATACATGTATTTACTAAACTTGATGCCAATAGCAGATTTTGGCATATCGACCTCGACCAAGACTCCAGAAAGCTTACTACCTTTCTGACACCTTTTGAGAGATATTCATTCAACCGTCTGCCGTTCGGCATATCCAGTGCCCCGGAGATATTTTCACGAGCAATGAGCAAGCTCCTTTGCGATTTGGAAAATGTTATTTGTCACATGGATGACATCCTGATTCATGGCAGAGATGGAGCCACCCATGACGAAGCTCTGAGGAGAGTTCTGCTGAGACTTCAGGGAGCAGGGCTCACACTAAATCAGTCAAAGTGTGAAGTTGGAAGATCGCAAGTCAAGTTTCTGGGACATATTGTAGATGGAAACGGCGTCCGCCCAGATCCTGCTAAGACTCCTGCTATTCAAGACTTCCCTCCTCCAAAGAGCCAGACTGAGCTGCGAAGAATCAATGGGATGCTCTACCCGATGGCTCGGTTCATCCCCCATCTCGCCTCAGTGAATGCCCCCATGCGTGAGCTGCTGAAAGAGGGCAGGGATTGGATATGGGGCAAGCCCCAAGAAGAGGCATTTCAGAAGATTAAAGGCCTACTTACTTCCACTCAGGTCATGGCCCACTACAATCCCACTCTAGAGACAATCGTGAGCACAGATGCTAGTCAGGCTGGACTTGGGGCTACAATGTTTCAAGTACAGCCAGATAGTAGCAGACGACCAGTTTATTATACATCTAGATCTCTCACAGAAACAGAACGAAACTATGCTACTATTGAGAAGGAAGCATTGGCCATGGCCTGGGCCTGTGACAAGCTGGACCAATTTTTTCAAGGACTGTCTTCTACTGTTGAGACGGACCACCAGCCATTAGTCAGACTCATGAGTATTAAAGACTTAGATCAAGTGCCCGCACGAGTACTTAGAATCAGACTCCGGCTTATGAAATACGCACCAACCTTGAAGTATGTTCAGGTGTCACACAACCACATAGCCGACGCTTTGTCTCGTGCACCAGCAGAGGAATCTTCATTGGTAGACACCCTATTCATCCTGGAGGTGGAATCAGTTATAGCTGCTAAGCTGAGTGAAGATCTTCTGATCCTGGAGATGAGAAATGCCCAACAGCTAAACCCTATGTGTCGAGAAGTCCTATCATTAATCAGAAAAGGTTGGCCTACATACAAGTCGGATGCCACTACGGCTATTCACCCGTTTTGGGATGTAAAGGGCCATCTCACAGAAGTGGATGGGGTCGTGGTTTATGACCAAAGAGTGGTTGTACCTATGGACTTAAGATAACAGACTCAAGAACGGATTCACCAAGCTCACCAAGGAATAGTGAAGTGTCAAGCCCGAGCCAGGAGAGCCGTCTGGTGGCCAGGGATCTCATCACCGATCAAAGAGATGGCCCAAAATTGTCATACATGCCGAATCAACACACCAGCACCAGTAGAACCCTTGTGTCCCACAAGCTTCCCAGATAGCTTCCAATGGTCGAGAGTAGGTGCTGACCTTTTTGAGTTTTGGAAAAAACTTATCTTCTCTTTGTGGATTACTACAACCGCTTCATTGAAGTTAAACGACTGGAGTCCATGAGGTCAATAGCGACCGTAGGCAAGCTTAAAGCAGTTTTTGCTGTGCACGGAACTCCAGACGTTGTTATCTCAGATAATGGGCCGCAGTTCAGCTCCAATGAGTTCAAGGAGTTTGCCAAGAGCTATGGGTTTCAACATGTCACCAGCTCACCAAAATCTCCAAGGTCTAATGGTGAAGCAGATCGTGTTGTTGGCACAGTCAAGCGCATGTGGGAGAAGACTAAAAACCCTTATCTGAGCCTCATGACCTATAGGGCTACTTCGTTAGAGAATGGCTTTACACCTTCAGAGCTGCTAATGGGCTGCCTCATCCGTACGACCCTCCCAAGTATGCCTGAACAAAAGTTTATGCAACACTCCAAGGACTCCCTCGTAGACAAGGAAACATCTATTAACCTAAGAACTAAGTTTAACTATGGCGTCCGACATAGAGCGCACCAGTTGCCTGAGCTAAAACCTGGATGCCCAGTATACGTGAGAGACATGTGTCAAGAGGGATGCATTATAGGACAGTCTGCACCTCGATCGTAAAAAAGTAAAAATGGATAAGGGAGTAATCAGACGCAACAGGAGTGCTCTATTTGACGTCAGGGAGGAGGGCCCCGTGGTATCTACACCACAAGCCCCTCTGCCAGTTCCACGGAGTGTAGAGGTGCTACAAAGAGCCAACTCATGTAGAGCGCTGGCACCTGACTCACCTGGCACAGAGGGCTTGGGTTCGCATCTAACCCCTAGTATAGCCAGCCAGCCGTGGTCAGGTAGGTTATGTGCTCTACCCAGAGAGCGGAAGAGGCCAAAGCGCCTAGAGGACTATATGGTACCGGACATAATCAAGTAGCAATACAAGACAACCAACCTACAAATACTCGTCGCACAGACTAGTGATCTAACACTCAGTAGACTCTAGTGTTTGCACAAAATTTATATACACATATGTTATTCATCGGCTTAGCCTTAGTGGAACTGCTCTGGAGACTTTCCTATATGTTGCTTAACCAACCTGTAATGTCTGTTACTGTTGCTTGAAAGGGAGATGTTGTATATTGCTTTATCGGACTCGCTACATGTGTTATATATATATATATATATATATATATATATATATCATTACTGTATAGTTATTAGGCTCGCTAGATTGTGAAGAATAAAGAGAGAGTTCCGTTTCCTGCGACAAAACATGATGGCTGCGTACAATTATTGTTAGAACACAAATTGATAGTAATTAATGTCAACACCATATCATAACTTAACCTTTTCATTGCCGTAGACGCATAAATGCGTTTTTGTGGGACCACTGCCATAGACGCTTTTTTGCGGCTTGCCCAGCAATTGCGTGGTTACCTAATTTTATTATTCATTGACAACATAACCCACGGTCTTTAAGACTTTTATGAAATTGACACTGTTGTCCGAAGATTTGTCTATAAAATTAGTGAAAGTAGCTAAGCAGTTTTAAACTTTTGTTTGACATTTTACAAATAAAAAACGAACATTTTTTGCGTGAGTTCATAAATTATTGCGTGAGTCAGAAAACAGGTAATTAATTATGTTGATGACATTATAACCAATTCAGATTAAGATTTTTTGTGATTATACAGATAATTAAAACAGTAGCACTGTCTCTGGTAGTGGTGGGATTAATAATTTTGTAAGAGTAAGGAACATTATGGAGGATCGTTTTAGCTTCACATCGATCGCAGCTTCACATAGCTTTATCATTGCACAAAGTATAGACCCATTGAGTTTTTTCATAGCAATGTTGGTTAAAACGTTGAGAAAACAAATGTAACAAAAATGTTCTAGATTGAGATTGAAATTAGAAAAAATACTACTTACATATCATGAAGCAATACCGGCAATTTTTGGTGAAATGGCTGGCACTTGGCAGATACCCGAATTTGTACACGATATATTGTGAAAAGGTTGATTTTCAAAAAAAATTGTTTAGTTTTTATGCAGCTGACGGAGAACAGGCGGTTACAGTTAACGTTTATTCTACGTACAGTAGGGCTAAGTTTAAGAAGTTAACATGAACCTCTTTGGCCATGGAGGCCAGTATGGAGCCGACAAGTCCATCTATGTAATACAGACCAACCACTTATAGTAAGTGCTTTTGTAGGAAGGTTTTTGACACTGCTATCTAGGGCACTCAGTTTGGTCTGGGCCTACTTTAGGGAGAACCCGACTCAACCTTGCCAACTGTCGACTACAACCTCTACTCCATCAGCAACATTTGCAGTTTTCTGATTTTTGTTGAGCGGCTTTCGGTGATGCAGTAAGAATGCTTTAATTATCCATTAAATGGTTTTCTTACTTTTTAGACGTGCTTCCTAAAGTGTTGAGCATTTTTTATGCCGGTGTACTGGAGGGCTTTTCATTAATTTGGTGAGGCTACTGGGCAACATCATCAGTTACTCTGAAATTTTTACCAGTTGGTCAATACCTGGTTCTACATTTTTAGCACATAGGTACCCCATACCATTCGTTGAATTTAGGTTTCTTGCATAATATTAGGTTTGACTGGCGTAAAGCAAAATATTTTTTTTCATTTTTCAAGTTGTCCAAGTGTGAAATTTCTCTGAACGGTTCTCCATTATAAAGTCAGGTCCTTGTAACTTTTTCTGGTATCCCCAAATGTTAGCTTTTTAAAATGCTAGAGCCAAATATAACCCACAGTCTCGCTCTTTCCTTTCCTCCGAGTGTCGCATGTGCTAAGTTTCTCACACTGTGTGGGGTCAGACCAAACGCGAAGCCAGTTTCCTATGTTTTTCTTCACATTTGAAAGTGCAGCGTTTTTTCAGGCAATTTATGTTATTTGCCACATTGGATTACTATTTGGATGCACCTTTTAAAGCAGTGTGAAGAGGCCTATTCAAAGTACCTTCTGAGTTAGTAGTAGAACTGGCAGCCGAATTTCACTGATGCGACTAGTGTAAACGGATCTATATTCTACCCAATCTGACACTGGCCTTGATTAAAAACCCAAACCCTATAGTTAGTGCTGCCATCTCGGTGTGCGTTCACGACGAAAAGTGGTAATGTTTGAATGTGAAATATATTTGCTTACAAACGAAAACAGCGCAAAAAAGTTTAAAACAGTAGCCCAAAAACTTTCTCTGTCCAAAGGTAAGTGTTGCATCATATATTAATCTTATTGTGCCAGGTTCTTCCTTTTTTCCTTAGTAATTTTGATGGCGCTTGGCAGATTCGGTAAACAGGTTTCTGTGGCTTTGTTTTTGCACAGATCTATTATTTGCAAATCTATGTAGAAAAAAGGGTAGGAGGCAATAATTCATGTTATTTGACCAAATGGATTAGCGAAAAATTCAAATATAACTTTAATGATACATCTCACCTAACTATCAAACTCAAGCTGTAATATTTTCTTTTGTTTGTCAACTAAGTTGTATAACTAGCACGTTAAAGAAAACAATGTAAACACTGATGCTGTCTACCACTACATTCGACCAATTAAAATGTATGTCACTGTTTACAGATCATTTGCTATAATAATTCTGGTTCTAGTACAAATTAATATGAAAAGGTTAAAAAACCATTTCTGCCATCCCTTATCCAAAACCTCTCAAAACAGTTTTTTGTATAGCCATTGCTTGAAGTCATTTGTGCTTTAAAAGTAATGTCTGAAAAGCATTTTTTGTGGACTTATTTTTACATGAACTCAGATTTTTTTTCTGCAAGTCTTGATAAAGAACAAGCGATTTGAGGTAAATCGGTGTAGCTAGTTAAAAGGCTATATTGCAGTCACTGCCACATCAAATATATTTAATTCATGAAGATCCTTATTTCTGGTTTTGTTAATTCTCAACTGATTGAATATGTTTGTTGTCAATAAATCCTATCCTAATGTTATCACGCAGTAGTCAGTACTCAAATCAAGGAACAAGCTAAGCATGTTTTAATTATGTGTTTACTCACTCAGCGTGATTTTTTGGGTCAGTGTATACAAGCCTCAAAGTACTGCTTTAAAAAGTCAGCTTTGCTAGCTAATGCCACACCCTAAAAAGGTGTATACACAGCATGTATAAACAATATGTATAAACAGTGTGTATAAAGACTGTGTATGAAGAGGAGTAAAAACACTGTGAATGAACAGTTGTATAAACGGTGAATAAAAGTGGTACTGATCGGTGACACCAGTTTAAAAATATATGAACAAGTTATTTGGAAACTTGGAGACTTGCCTAAACATTCTCCATAATAAACCATTCATTTCTTGACAGTTGTTGTTTGGTCAAAGATTTATCAGAAAATAGATGTCATGATTTTTAAATTTTGTATTGAAAAAAACTTTCTTTTACGTTTTTCTAAACAGCACAATGGTAATTTTTGGCAGATGGGAATCACCTTTCATCAGTTTTCAGAGGCGCTTATAGTCGTTTATATTATGTTTGTGAATAAAAATATTTCATGCTGACCAACTGACTAGTGTTTGTGCGTACATCTGTAAAGGTACATCCGTGTAATGTAATTAGCTGACTTGAGTTTTAACTTTGCGATCAACTTAAGCTCAGACATTGGTATAAAATGAATACTGTCATTCTTTGCTACTTTGCTACCGTTTTCAGTACTTCAAAGTTATGTGATTAAAAACACAAACAAATAATCAAAAAGACATGGCAAAAAATTTAAAAAAAATAGTCATAAATATAAACGTATAAAGCATAGAAACCGCATAAATGTCTAAAATTGAAAGCATATGACTTCCTTATTAGAATATACACAGTTAATCACAAGTACAAATACTCATATCAGATGAAATCAAAAAAACGCCCGTATCACAAAAGCGCATTCTCTGGCTTGAAATAATGGAATTAAAGTTAACATGTGAACTGAAATTTAATCAGGATAAATTCAATTTTCTTTGTTTTATTGCAACTAAATATGCTGACTAGAAATCAGCTGACCATAAAACCTGTATTTTAGCGCTACTTCTATTTTACTGTCACTATTTGATGTTAACTTTTACAAAACCTATAATAGCAAGTGATTAGTAGAAAAGGTATCACTAAACTATACCAATAACGAATCAATTACATCAATAACATTTTGTTTATTTTATGTTTTTGTTCCTATGAAAGTTCCTTTTCCCTCTTGAAGTATTTTTTTACTTTTTATGCTGAACATTTTAATGCAACATCATAAAATTATAAAAGAGTTGTATCAGAATATTGGTGTTTTTTTAACGTGATCTTGAAACTTTGATGCATGTGAAAAGCATTTTTGCATTTGCAATTGAGTCAGTGCTACATATTTTGAAGCAGAAATTTCCAGGCTGCTTTGATTCATGTGTTTTCTATTTATTTGCACGCAAATTATCTGCATCATACAATTGGGTTATTTTTATCAAAGTGTAATATATTTGTGGAAACACGTGATTTTTTTGAATTTGGTATTTACTTGTTGTTTAGCTGGTTTGACTGACAGGATCTTTCAGGAGTAATAATGGAAAAACTTGATCACAGGGAAAAACGCTTATAATTCAATGATTTCTCAAAAAATGACATCAGCAGCCACATTTTCTGTTTAACTAGTAACTTTGTGTTCTTTTTCAGTTTTTCGCTAGATTATATCTTTGTACATTCAACTTGTTATAAAATCTGTTAATGGTAATTCTTTATAACCCAAAATAAAGTTGCAGATAAAGGAATAATACTGTATAATTGAAGTAGCTACTAACATTTTCTCAACTCTGTAATAATACCCAGAATACTGTAATTCTTTAACTCTGGCATAATTTTACCAATAAAGAATAAACACAGTTCATGATATTTCATGTATTTATATAGGTGAATTTAAGTCTAGGAAAAGTTTCCAAACATCAGCAATTCTTATTCCATTAATCCTTCGAACCCTTGTCAGTGTGGGCTAGTAAATCTGCCCATGTTCTCCAACTATTGCAGGTTTTTAAACTTTTATTAATTGTAATACAATGACATATGATCAGGCAATATTGAAACATTTCACAAACTCACAACAGTTGTCATTCAACAGAAAAACTTGTGTTACAGCTATTCAAGGTAAAACCTCAAAATGTATTGGCATCTGAGCTTAAATTTGTTGTTGGTGGATTTCTCAATTCTGTGATTACATGTAGATTAAGTTAGTGGATGAAGCTGGTAGAGAAAACTAGTGTATTGGGTAATGTTAGGCAGTAATGGGTAGCATAAAAGAAAGTGAACTGAAACACAGATTCCTCTCATTTTTTGCTGCAAAACATTTAGGATCTTTTATTTATACAACAAGCAGCATTTGTACGCCATATTAATAAGCCATTATTACAAAGGTTAAAGTTTCAGACACATCGTATGCACTGCCAAAATACTGACCATTAAGAATCCAAGGGTTAAATAACCGAATTGAGCTAATAGACCAATAGCCCTTCTGAAATGGCTGGTTTAGCGTACACCTCTAATAAACAATTGGCAGGAATGCAATTTTTGTTGCATGTACCAAGAGAAGGCAAACAAACACAAATGCAATTTTCTGCTCGGTCAGTATTAGATGGAAAAAATAAAAGCCTGACTAAAATTTGTAAGCTGAATGTTTTCTATCTAACAGAAAACTGATTATTAGCTTCAAAACGACTTCTTATCTAGGGCTTACTTGTGGATAACTTTCTCTTATCATTACAGCTATATCCAAGTTGGTTAGTCCTTAGTTTATGTAGGTATCATACATACATGACAAAACAACAAAAGTTACTGCTTAAGGCTTTGATCAAGAGTGTCGAAATGAAAACTGTTCAGGCTTTAGATTATATTTTTTACTTTCCAAGCTTTAAAAAAACCAAAAACATAACATTAGAAAATGAAAAAAATAATAAATTAGGTCTGTGACAAGTAGAGAATATCATCAGTGAAACTTTTACTCCTGCTTCTTAAATGATGGAAATCATTGAATTTCAATTTAAAACTTCATTCATATTAGTAACTGGGAAGCTTAGACACTATGAGGCGAGGAGCCTGTAATACTGTTAGTATTGTAATGATTGTATAGCAATCAGGCACTGCATGCAGCCCTTAGAGAGTTACATTTGTTTTTTTGCTAAGAGTCTAAATGCTCCATTGAATCAAGGGCTTTGGTTCTGTCAAAGTTCAATATTGGTTTTGACTTATTTCATAAGCTAGCGCTAGTAGGTGCAATGTTTGTTTTTTCTTAACGACGCAATAGAAGAAATGTGGGACTTAGGTCGTGATTGTTCCTTAGTAACCTAAGAACATAAGTGAGTACTGTGAATACTTGCTTAATATGTATACAGATTTTTTCTACTTCAAACCTAATATAGAACATTTTTGTTACAGATTTTATTTTTCCAATATGTTAACAAAACGTACTACACAAAATATCAAATGCATCTATGGTTTGTGCATTGTTAAAGCTACATGTATATGAAGCTTCAATGGCTACACAGCTAAAGCAATCTTCTACTCTGTTCCTTACTCTTACAAAACTATTACTTTCACCACCATCAGAGTCAGTGCTGCTACTTTAATTATATGTGTAATCATTAAAACCTGAATCCTAATGGGCTATAATGCAGCAACATGAAGAATTGTTTGTTTTCTAACTCGAGGAGTACTTACAACAGCCATAATAGCACTAAATAGTTTGAATGTCAGAACAAAAAAATATTGCGTTTTTGAGTTGGGCAATCCCAGACAAAAATTTTTAAATTACTTCGTGAAATTAGGCTACTTTCATAGGGAAATCTTCGGACAACACAGTCAATACCATAAAAGCCCTAAAAATCATTGATTATGCTTTTAACGAATAATTAAATTAAAGTACTATTCATCTGCTGAGAAATTCGCAAAAAATACGCATGCGGCAGTTGACCATAGATTTCGCTTAAATGTGCATACGGCCGTAAAAAGGTTGATATTACGCAAACTTAATATTTTGCAAGTGGAGTATAAATACCGATAAAATATTCCCACCTACGTTGTGGCAGATAAAAACTGCAGAAGGTGTATTGGAAACTGTTTCTTATTGTACTACAGCTCCGGAACCAAAGCTGCTACTTCATCAATGACTGCTCAGACCTTAGGGCGGTAAGACTGACTGCATAGCAGCCAATCAGAAACAAGTATGCTTTGTGCTTTCCTTTTAGTATGACAACTGGCAGCTGTTGTTTTAGTTTAGTCAACAGATGGTGTAACTATTCACTATTAGAAGATTTGGTGTAGCTAAAGTTGATTTGTAGTGCTTCACTACTACTGATGAGCTGATTGCAGGAGAATTGTCTGGATAAAGACCTGCTTAGGAGATGGTTAGTGACAAGCCAATAGATCATCATATTAGCTGACATGAACTCAGTGAGTGACATAATTATTTATTGCAGTTAACCACATACTTCATTAGCTTGTCATCTTTCATATAAAATCTATCAGGTGTAATAAACCTGATAGAAGTTAGCAGAACTGATATGCTTTATCAAACCTGTTAAATTTTCTTTAAGCATGGCTTAGAATGAGTCTGCTTTTTAAGCTAAATAATTCATGGACCAAAATTGAAGCTCTGGCAGTTTGCTCTTATTACACCTTCTTCACGAAAACAAAAAATTTTCCATGTCCTGGAACACTGCTTTTATTGTAATAACAACTATTGTTTAGATTGATGAGGTTGAGGTGGCAGAGTTACAGCCTACTAAGCTGAATTGAGTGAAATGAGCAATAATTCTTTTATAAAAAAATCGTATCAGCAGCGCCCTACTACACGCACATGTGTCTGCCTGTAGCTATTATAACTGTAGTTGATGATTAGTTAGGGTACAATAGACAAGCAAACTATAGTAACTACTGTAGTACAGTAGTTGGTCCACACATGCATGCAATTTACTGATTGACTTAAGGTCTATTTCAGGACTGTTTTTTTGATTAAGCACTACAGTTCCAAGAAAGATCCTGATAATGCTTTACTACTCTTTTATTCACTCTAAAGTATGCTTCTCTATAAAATCGTGGGGAAATGCTTCTTGGGTTCACCTTGACAAATTAATTCAGTTTTAAAAGAAAATACTGCTTATAATTTATGGAAAGCCTTTTGTTTACCAACTTTTGATTGACTTCACGACTCTAAGATTTTGACTGCTGATAGAATGTATCATTACAAATCACCTATTAGAGCACACAAACTGTATCATTCACACAAATTTCAAAAACCTTCACATGATAACACTCGATTTCAATCATCCTCACTTATTACTCTTTTTTCTTTTTCATATGCTGGTCAACGAACATAAAACTTTGTGATGTCTGCACTGTGGAATAAATTGCCAGCGTCGTTGAAATTAATAAAGCCTATTAGTGAGTTTAAGACGGAGATAAGGTTCCACCCTAGCTCTGCTCGGTGAGCATTAGTGTCTACGCCTTATGTTGTCGACTTGGGCCTGCGACCAGTTTAGCTCTGCTATTTCACAATGGCCCCATCATCTCAACTTTTGTTTGATTGTGGGTACAGAACTGTTTGAAACTTTTCTTTGTTTTCTTTTTTGAATGTATGCAATTGTATGCACTATCTATTTGATAAAATAAATCACACGCTTGCACACACACACGTATGCACAGACACACACACACGTACACACGCACACAGGCACATACACACGCACACGTGCACACGCAGACACACACTCTCACACTGCTAGAGTAATTTTCTGTGGATAAAGGGGGGATGCTAGGTGCAGATGCATATCACAGATTTTTTATCTTTAGGAGGTTATTTACATGTATGAGGCAGTATTTAACTCACAGGCGTCAGGCAGCAGCACCCCACTACAATGCCTTAAAGCTTACGAGAATGATTCTTTGTTCATCACTCATCACGTATAAATACATCACATCCGATATATAAATATGTGATCAGTTATGAATCAAGTAATAAGGATGCGCACCCTTGAACATAGTGTGAGGAGAAGGATTACGTGAACTCAAGGTCATAAATGTTTGGGAAACATAAGCAAAGGAGGGTAACATAATTTTGTAACAGATCCAGTGCGACCCTTTACCTCTCCAAATTCCAGAAACAAGCCATCTTGAGTTTGCTCATTCTATATATCTTGTCAAACAATTATCAAAATTTTATGAGCTGTTACCAAGCTATCAACAAAGACTAATACTGTATTATAGTTGTGTTTGTATGCCATTCTGGAGCTCTCCATTTTACCTGCATGCCAAGGACGAACATCACGGTTTATTATATAGCCTATCATTGTGCCTAAGTCTCAGAGAAGGTCGGCTAGTGCTTTCTCAACCGGCTACATTGAGACCATTAGGATTTCATATTGAATTGGCTTGTCTGAAAAAGGTGACTTGCTGATTTGCATCACAAAGTAAGCAATTTAATCCTATAGGCTAATAGCTCTTTGGCTGTGACCAGCTTAGTCAACACTTCTAATAAAAATCAATAGAAATGTGATTTTGTGTGTCTGCGAGGAGAAAGCAAGCAAACAGAAATACAAGATTGGCACAAAAAATCAATATACTCCCGTGGGGTTGTGTATTGTGATTCCTTTTGCAAACAAAATGCTGATCTCAACATTCAAAGCTAAATATAAAAAGTTACATGCCTATGCTGATAGAAAAATAAATTAACAAATCACTAACAACTAGTACTGTGGGTGTGCCTCAGATAAAGAATAGATATTGATAACTAATATATTTACTAATAGTGAGTCCTACAAAAGACTCATGAAATACATGTACCTACCTGAATAGTTAAAGAAATCACATGTTTTAAGCAAAAGTTCAAGTCCATTTTAGTGTTGACATGCATGCATTTGGCAGATCTACTGCCACCAACATCGCAACCAACCCAAAACTAGGAGAGCTATGTAAAGATTCACAAAATCGTTATCTGTTTAGTGGAGAAAGTCAACAGATATTTTGGTTAGCCGTGTAACTAATTTTAAATTTGCATAAATTTTACAGATGCTCTGACAAAATTAATTTTAACTATGGAAAAAAATGAAAGACACTTTTGACTTGGAATGTAAAACTCATGACCACAGAGGGTCTTCTGTGATAGATGTTATGCATGTTTCAAATTAATTTTTTGTTATATTTAACCATTACTCGATGAACGCATGGCTTCGATCAAGTAATAAAAAAGCACCTCATAAACAGTTGCATGTAAAGTGGTTGCCATTGGATGATTTGACTACTTAGCTAATCCAGATATCAGTAAAGTGATTAATTTTAGTAACTTAACTCTTTCGGTTTCGTTTAATTAAATCTTTCATGAGTATTTAGTTGCCCAATTAGGCTTTTTGCTGGAGAAACGACATAAACGTCATTTATTGGTTGGTTTGGGAACTGCCGTATGCATTGTTTTTGGTAAAGGTTTTTTTGAAGTCGTTGCCTAGTAACAATAAAGAAATATATAAACGACTTGAAGTTTAAGATATTTTTATTAAGATATTTAACTATAAATTAAAATACAAAGCAATCATCTGAATGATCTTTTTTGCTAAAAGCCAAACAAATACAAAACCGCGATCCCATCTTAAAAATAAAGAATCAAAAAGCCAGTCAGCAAGCAACTTGGCTTTCGAAACAAAAAACTAGTTTTTGTTTGATCCTGCATTGATCAGAGATCACTTTATTAATCAATACATAAATAATTCAATTGTAGTGGTGACATTAACTCTAAAAACTTTGAATACTACGAGAAAGGTAGTTCAAACGACGATAACGCTGTATCTACTTGTGAAGGTGTTGTGAATACTAAAAAAGTGCCTCACAATATCAATTTCACTACAAGCATCCAATCTATGCTACTAGCTTTACTACACGACTTAGTATGTTATAGAGATGAGAAAATTAATCATATGCAATTGCACAGGTTTTTAACGGTAGAAAAAATGTTACCGACGTAAGTGGTGACGAGTCTTCATCGCTTTACAATTTATCCTCTTATTCAGGGCCCAACTTCAAGTCATCTGCTGATACTCCCCCATTATAGTAATTTGCTTACTTCTTCCTTTTCAGTGAGCAAGGCCGAAATAAATTTTAGAATCTTTTAGAAGCAGAATCTCACAATTATTACAAATATACACTTGCAAAGATGGTGGTTCTGCAATCACAGCCTAAACTTCAATTATGGGAAAGTGCTACTGCGGAGCAATTAAGGTAATTATTGGACCTTCTCTGAACAAGATTTTGTGAAAATATCTAAGGAAAGTAAATTACTTTAAAAGAAAGCATCACCTCAAAACCATCGAGTAAATATCAGCTCAAGCCATGCAGGTTCATAAAATACTAACTTTTTTGAATTGTCAACAAATACTTACACAACTTGTTGACATTCTTTGGAGACTTTACCGTTGAAAGGGTTAATCAATAGACTGCTCAGGAAAATAGACTAGGTGTTACTGAATTATCAGTATCTCTTTTTCTAGCTACATTTAGCATCCGTCTTGAATTATTTTTTTGCTTCAAAATAACAAAGCTATTTGCAAAAATAAAAAAACTTGAGAAACAAAACAAGAATATGTTTCAAATATTTAGACAAAAAATGTCAGCAGTGACAACCCTGAAAATCACAACTGAATTTAGCAAACCATGTTTAGGTTTCACGCACATATGATAGGGTGAACATAAAAAAATAACGAATATCCAGGTACTAGAGCTGATATAGTTTAAATTGCATAACACATGATTGGCCAACTTATGAATGTATTCATCTGCTATTTTTAATTATTATTTTAATATGCCTGGTTTAGCAGCAAGTAACATCTGAAAAAAAAAACTAAAGATACATCTCGTTATACTAAACTCAAAAAGCTAACATCTTGAACTATTATCACAACAGTCAGATTTAGTCAGATAATAGAGAATATGATTGTTAGTTGATGTCTTGCTCCGCCTTTATTCAAAGGCAAGTACTTCATGTAAGAAAATCTTAAAATTACAGAATGTCTTCAGACTTACAGTATTTAAAGATAGTGGGAAAGTGATTAAAAAGTAGAGTTGGAATCTCAGGTTGAAATTATACTGAAACTGCTAGAAAATGAGCTTCATATTTTGCCGATTTATTGGATTTTTATCAAAACCACTGGAGAAAAAAGCCTTATCGCTCTGTTTTACAAGCTCTAACTTATAGCATTTTAGTTTTCATTTAAGAGCCTAGAATGTGTTATTTTGTAATATTAAAACAGAATTGCGATACAACAAATGTCTTTTGCACTGATCACATAAAATTTTCTTTGGTTAAATTTGAGGTTTGGCTTAAGAGATAACTACGACTTTATGAATGGTCTAAAACTAACCTGAAAGAGTTGAGCTTATAACTTAAGCTTGTCCAAAAATTTACTATAATAAGAGCTGTAAAACCACCTCATAACCCTCACATTCCAAGCCGTGATCTTTGATGCATTCAAGAGCTACAAGCAAGCAAGTAAACACTATTATTTTTACAAGTGCTGTAAGTGTACATATGTAAACTGGTGTAATGAGTAAGTGCACAATTATTCAGTACCATGGCTGGTTGGGTGCATAGTCTAATAAACAGTACACCTGCCTACAGAACTGGGCATTTTGAGTGTAATTTTAGTGCAAAGCAGGCTTTTTGATTTTGAACTTTATTTTTATAGCTGAAAACATGATCGACAAACCGCAAATGGAAACCATTAAGATATATATGTTATCATTCATATATATCATTATACAATTATTTCAAGTAAAAGTTTTAGTTTATATATGTAAATTAAAAATTTTCCTTAAAATAATAATCTGATGTTTTTTTGCACTCAGAAGCTTCTATGTCTACACTTTTACGTAATTGTTTTGCTTATATATAACAGTCAATCAATGACCAACTTTGTTTTAAAAAATTGGTAATATAACTCCGATATTCCCAGCCAATGGACTGTGACAAACAATGCCAAATCAATATTTTACTAACCCAGAATTTTTTAACTACTTCCTATTCACTGGACGTACTCAAAAAATACACTTCAGTTAATATATAAAGTTAGGCTTTTACTCAGCATGATAATCTGAGGTCTTTGCTGGATCCAGTAGTTTTTACATCAGCACATGTAATTTTTTGCTTATGTAACCCTAAACCAATGATAATTTTCTTATAACCGTTTGCAATCATTCTTCATTAGCATAAACATTAATGATCAACATGCATCTTCATCTCACTTTAGTTTGACCATCAAAGGTTTGTGTGTCTTTGGGTAGTCACCTTATTAGTTTTCATTTTTTGTAAACTGGTTATTTAGCCTCAGCTCAGAAACTCACTGAAGTGAGAGTTGTAATTAATAGAACTAATGTTTATAATAATAATAGCTCTGTCCTTCCCTTTGTCTAAAGCCACAGTTGTTGTTTGAAAAATATTGCATTGTATGTGGCTTCAACTTCCAGCTTTTAGCTGACACTCCAACATCTGCATCAATCAACCAACGTTTAGCTTATTAAAATAATGGTGTAGATATGCTGTTATTTGC
Source organism: Watersipora subatra (assembly GCF_963576615.1). Taxonomy (NCBI): domain Eukaryota; kingdom Metazoa; phylum Bryozoa; class Gymnolaemata; order Cheilostomatida; family Watersiporidae; genus Watersipora; species Watersipora subatra. Next base: position 10,044,681 of record NC_088713.1, read on the forward strand.
TGCATGTTTGTGGCACACCTGAAAATTTTTCACAGTGTACTAGACTGTCATGGTACTATTTGTAATAAAAATTGAATTAGGTTATAAGAAAACTACCTCTTTCTCAAAAGCCTCACCTTTAGCTGTCATTTCGGTATCTATCAGCATCAGAATGTTTTGGGTGTAAAAGCTGACAGATTATTAGCTTTATAACTGTTCTGTAGCTAGTACTTACATCACTTGCGAGTTACTGTGTAATTTTTGCAGTTATATCCAAGTTAGGTGGTGTTTAATTTATGTAGGTCTGATACTTACACGTAAAAGCAACCAATGTTGAGAGCTTTAGAAGAAAGTGTTTGAGTCGTAACTGAACCAGCTTTATCTTATATAATTGTCAAGTTTTAAAGCAGCCTTGTTTAATTTAGTGTCAAATCAAATCTAAATTAGAAAATATAACATAAATGAATCAAATATTTGAAAATAAGAAACCATCACAAGTAAAATGTTCCCTCACGCTACCTAAATGATAAAAATATTCTAAAGTGGATATAAAACTGACTTCATATTAGTTATTCAGAAGCGCAGACTCTATGAAAGCTAGTAGCCTGTAATACTGTTAGTATCGCCATGATTATATCGCTTGTATAGCTTAGACTGCATGCAACCCTCAAAGGTAGTCACCTTTGATTCTTTGCTATGCATTATTTGCTAATGCCTCATTTGTTTAAAGGCTTTTGTTCTTTCAAAGGCTGATTATTAGTATTGATTATTTGCTTCTTAAGCTTGCGCTTGCAGGTCATATATTTGTTAGATTTTCCAGTGACACAGTAGGAGAAAGGTAGGTCCTAGGCTATGCGTACTCCTTAGTAATATAGGAGTATAGAGTAAAAGTTTTCTGCTCAGACATTATTGATGTGATCTTGACTGCATATCAACTATTCAGAGTATTTAAGAACAACTACATGGTGTGCTTTCATAATAGTATGACAACCATTCAGCTTCTGTCTTATGTATAATATTATCAACAAACTTAGTATATATTCATTCTTGGAATTGCTTAGTAGCTAAAATTTATTAACCCGTGTCTCACAACTATAGATAAGTTGCTTGTAAGCAAGTTGGCTAATGAACAAGCTGTCTGGACAACAAGTTGCCTACTAGCCATTGACTCAGACTAAAAGCTCACCAAATTTGGTGAGTAATATAATTATTTAGCGTTATTAACCAAACAGTTTACTAGTTTGTCATCTTTCGTATTTTCTCTATTAGGTCCGTTATACCGAACCTTACTAGATCGTAAATATGATTATCTGGGTTATATTACTTACTTCATGATAATGATTATTGCAAACTTTCTTCATCTTGATCTCCCGGCATTGGTTACTAAGGTAGTTATTTGTACAAGTTTAATATAAATCGTTCCAATAATTTGAGTTGCATTAATTACTAGCCATAGCCATTATGATGCAACACATGTGGGTCTATTATACGGAAACGGTTATACTGTTTCTTCATACAATATGACAATGGGTGCACCAGCATACAGTATTGAAGTGATGTTGTGATATCATAGCAACTACCATCGATACTTATTTTCTACTCAAATATTTATCAAGGCTTTGTCAGCAAAAGGGTCTGTAATTTTTTAGCTGCCGATTAAAGGTTTTTATCCAGTCCTTATGCTTGTATATGAAAATACTTGTTATGGTTGAATTTTTATATGAAAAGTAGGCATTGATCAACTCACAAGCGTTGCGTAGCAACACGTTAACACAGCACAAGCGATGTGGCTTAGGCATATAACTGATAAGCTTACAAGTGAGATATTCAACTTGGCATTCTTGAAATAAGTTCCATTTAGTCGAATTTAAGAAAGGTTTAACACGAATGTATCAGAATCATTAATAATTACTACCAGGTGGTGAAAATCATTCATAGGAACTTATTTTACTTTTACTCAGAGAATTGGTTTATTTCATTTAAAAAACTGTGTGTTCAAAAAGGTTTTTATGAACTCTTGTTACTATTACCTTTTTAATCAGTTGGTCTTATATCTGATGGACTTAAAGACAAAGCATTATTGCAGCTTATGAGCATCAGAGAACCAAGTTATAATATTTGGCTGATTGTAAAAGTTTATGCACAATTTATATGATGTTGCTATACCAGATTTACCAATAAGTTAACCCTTTCCCGCCACAATCACTCAACTTTTTTGACCAAAAAAATGTCAATATTTACATCTTGCAGAAGTTGTTTGCTTTAACTATTTATTTTATTAAAAACTGTGTCTGAAACTTTTTTGGAAAACTTTTTATACATTTAACCTTTTTATTCAGTTAGTCTTATATCTGATAGAGTTTGAGACAAAGTATCAGTGCAGCTTATAAAAATAAAAGAGCCAATATTTAATAGTTGGGTCACAATCTTAAAACCATGGTTAAGTCGCAAATCATGAAGCTGAGTTATCCGACTTTGAAGTTGCACTAACTGAATTTATAATACTGGTACAGATTTTTGCAACACGTGCATTCGGACCAATCAAAGAGTAATCTTTCTGAGTCTGAAGTCAGTTTTGCCAATAAAAGTCTTCAACCTTTGAAAAAAAAACGTAAAACCATTGCTATGCCAAACAGGAAGTACTGAAAAATAGCATCCGTTAAAAGTAATCGTTTGTTTTTTTGCCGATTTTAAAGACAACTCTGACATTTTTGAAATTTTTAAAGAGTATTTTGGTATTCCAACTGATGTCAAAAGCTGTAAAATTAAAGGGAATGACGACGATGCTTTTCTAACCATTCTTACAATATTATTATAAGATTGAATTATATGAACAATTATTCGATTTTACAAAATCACAGTGTATAGAGTCCGGTGGTGCGCCATATGTTGCTGTTATTATTTTTCTAAAGATTTTGTTGGTGATACTATGGCTGTGTGCAAAATCGCAATACTGCCAAGCCATTTTTAATCTCTAGGAAATTAAGAATGAGTAATACATTATTTGATAGATATACAGGTATTTTATGACTGTCAACTAAAATATGCTTAGATTTTTAAAATCAAGATAATGTTTTTTGTAGAATTAAATAAATCTATACAAATATCACAGCTTATTGATAGTGGTTGCTATGACGTTTTTAAATGTAAACAAAATTGAGCATTGGTTTTCATTTCTCAAACTGTAACACCAGTTTTCCCGGAACTAGGTTTTCGCACAAATGGTGAACGTGCATTTAGTTTATTGACCATAAAATCTGCTGTAATTAAGCTAGAATAAAAAAAAATTTCAAAATAACTTTGAGAGTTTTTTCCTTCTGCTAGTGTTAATAACTCCAAATCAAACACAGCCGACTTACATTACCATGGTTTCTGAGATCATGACCCCTTTGGCTAATTGTGGGAGTTTATGCACAACTTATAAGATGTTGTTATAGAAAGTTACCCAGTAAGTTAACTCTTTCCTGTTGGATAGTCCTTCAACAATTTTTCCTAAAAACATGCAAGTTTTATGTTTGAACATGCAACATCAGTGCTTAAACTGCATCAAATTGAGGTTTTATTTAGCTAGCTGTGTATGCAAAAACAAATACATAATACAAATGTCTAATTTTTATTGAAGTCAGATAGCCCAAATAATGCGTACAAACGTAAAATAAAAGCACAAACACATAAAGCACCAGATCAATACTTTTATCGTTTATTGAATATTAATTTTCAATTTAGCAAAAACCATGTAATAACTGTTAGAACACAATTTTAGCACGATTTTAGCAACTACGACGAAAATTGATAAACAGCACATATTTAAATTTAAGTGTATGTTTGCTAGTCTGTTGGTCTTTCATATATTTAGTTACAGCAAGAAAATACCCTTGTTTGCAGAACTTGTAGTGCTTGTTAACATTAGGAAAAAATCCCTTGCGCTGGAATTGAACTTAGACACACCTGGTTTGCAGACAAGCGCACTAACCACCACACCACGTTGTCATACTACGAAATTTTTCTGGACAAATTCGTTACTGCTGAAAATTTTCAATTGTGCACAGGATTGCATAACCTAATTGAACTTATAACACTTACACATACGCACATACACACACACGCACGGACGCACGCTCGCACACACACACACACACACCTAAATAAACTAATATTTCAATTTAAAACTTTGAATGGTAAGTGTTTTATATGCTGATTAAAAGGGTTTTTTCACAAAACCTTTTTTGTCAGTTTTCGCAAATTTTGACATGAACTAGTTAGACAAACAAACTATAACAGTACTGAAATATATTTCAATAATCATATATGGTTGTTCTCATGTTGTTAGTTTTTTGACAATGCAAGAAAGTTTTGTTGTTAAAAGTATACTGTCTGCTGAATTTCATTTTACATTTCCTTGAGCTGATAATTGATTTTAATTCAGGTTTTTCCCAGGTGTTTATCTGCAAACTGCTTTTTTTTGTTTGTTCGGTTACATAAAGGTTGCGGTGTATTTGGTAACTTTCTGTAGTAATGATATGACACAATGAAATTGCTTAAAGCTGGCATAGACATGGCATAACTGCAGGACAGGCGAGTGTTTTCATCCTTCCAGGGATTTTCCCTCATGTGTAGGTTCAAATTGTTGTACCGGCTCAAAGCTTCAGGCACTGCTTAGTGAGATTAAAGCACCATCTTACAGCTCTTCACGTTAGATCAAGCCGATTAAGACTATTGTCAAAAGCTTTATAGCCTTACAAAAAGTATCTCTGTGTGGTAACTCGATCTTAAACAGATATCCCGGTCTGAGCCAGCAGCACCAGATCTCTCACAACTTCCACTTTTTTAAACAGTATGTGCCTAGGTTCTTTTGCGCACTTCAGCTTCATTCCGTATACTAAAATCATGAGCTGCTAAAACTCATTTGAGCTTTGGTGAACCATCATGAACAGCATTATTGAGATAGCATCTTCAAAGATTTTGCTGACAACAAATATCTCTTCTATCTACACATGCCATCACTATACTTGCAGCAGGGTCACTTTATAGATTGGTAGCCATGTCTTATTAGCCGAGAGACTATGGCTATCACTTCCCTCTATTAGACCCAGCACAGCTTTTGGAACCTGGTCAAACACCTGTTTGCTTCCAGAGTTTGTGGTACATCCGGTGTCATTTCGGCATGGGATAGAACCTTTTAGGAAAAAATGGCTAGTCAAATAGGACCAATCTAAGACCTGCAGCCTAATAAGCACTTTGCTGTCTTTGCCTCTATCGGCGAGGTCAAGAGCAAATGTTCTGTACAAACATTTTTATCACACCTGCTTTCAAAATAAGTGCTTTGTTTTCATGTCTAATTAGTGGACTAGTACTAGACGGAGCCAGTCCTGTTGTTGTTATGCCAGGCTTTCAATAGGTCATGGGTCCTAGCTTTCTTTGTCCCCTATCAGTCGGTTTTTACTTCTAGCCTCTATACCTAAAATAATCTGGGGTATGCCTGGCTAGTTTGTTTCTTATCAAATCAGGGTTACTATTGGAGAGCTAAACTCAAGCTTCTTCTTAGCCTAATAGTAGTTGTTGGTAGTCATTGAAAAATCTGCCTTTTCTGTTTCGCTCGTCGTTTTTAAAGTTCTTTGATAGCGAGTCTAGCTGGGCTCTATTGATCTGATCAGTCAACATGCCTGTCCGTTGTAAAAATAAAAAGTTTTAAATGCTTTATTGCTAGCAGTAGTCAGAACTACTGTTGATGTCCCTAATTCTCTTGTTATTCAGTAGCTTTTAACCTGGGAAAGCTGGTCGAGCATGTCTCTGGCCCCCTCAGCTCTGGCACACAAGAATTTTGAGTAAGGAAAACTTTTCAATGCCAAAGAGCTCATTTTCTTGCTGCCTGTCTTGGTTTTTGTGGTAGCACTTGGAGTGCTAGCTAACAAACTGGTCCTGTACCATAATCTCTATCAGGCTAGCTGTTTTTCCACACCTCTAATGGGTGGCTAGTTGCATTCCTTGTCTCAATTTGCAGAAACTCTCTACTACCTTGCACTTCAGTGGTTCTCATAGGATAGGAAATTTCAGTTAAAACTTTTCCATGAAGGGCTCGTCCAGCATTCTGAAGAACATTTACTTTGCTACATTGGCCCAGTGGGGTGCACTGATTTTTGTTGGCCACTCAGACCAACTGTTCAACCTGGACTGCATTTCCCTGCCTGCTTTTCAGCACCTGTTTACAACCTGTTTTTAGAAGCCATCACCCTGTTAAATCATAACTTTCCTCAGGTGTAATAGAGTAGCAGTATACCATTTGGCTTTAGCTAGATCTTGAAAACAGCTTATGAAGTACGCTCTGTCTAAAATACCTGCATCTTGAGAGAAACTGAGAGACTCCGACTGGTATTCTCAGCATCATCATCATTAACTTGTGTAATTCATCAACTAGACGATCCGTATTTCTTTATGCTTTGGGCATGCTCGGTGGCCATGCCAATGGCTTGCAACTTGCGAGCTTACCACTAAGAGGTTTCGAGACAAGCTTCTACTTTGAAGGCAGCTTAGCTGCCACTAGTCTACAGAGTGTTTCACTTTGTGTTAGATGGTTTTCTTGAGTTTTCTCCTAATGCTCTTCATCCTTTGCGCTATAGGTGGAATCTGGTGCGCAATTGTCAAGCGTGCCAAGATTGTGAATTGAGCAATTTTTTGTGCGACATAAATACAAGTAGTCTGCCATAACTTACCCTCAAATGGTCATAGTTCTAAAAATAATTAGGCTTGGGAAACTGAGCAAAAACTGTGCAAGTTGCTATATGTTTCTTGTAACTAATCTAGAAAATATTTTATAAAATGCACTGTAAAAATTTAAAGCTTGCAATAATTTAGTTCCTTATTCTAAAAGAGCAAGTGTGTTTTAAATTTATAACTATTTTACCAAATTTTCATGCATAGCTCATAGTATTTTTGCTACAGTTGACAGCAAAAACTGGTTTTTAATGCGCAATAGAACGTGAAGCAGCGCAGTTTTATAAGCAGCGCTCCATTAAAAATCAAGCTTAGATAATGGCAACGATAATAACAAATAAAATGCTTTTAATATGCAACTTCTTAATTTATAGGACAATACTCTATCAAATGCTGCAAATATGTATTTAAAATACGAGGAAAATTAATGAACAGCATTAATATTACATGTAAAAATCAAAATTATAATTTTTGATAAAAAATCATTACCATTCTTCATTCGACCAGTTGTGTTGTGGCTGTTTGTTTTTGCTTGGACTCATTTCTTTGTTTTCTGGTTGTGCAAAACTTTCCATAGTGTCATCATAATTCACTTATTTGCTACACTGTTAAACTAGTTGATGTTAGCTGTATTCTCCAGTTGAATATCTTAAAAAAGAAGTAAAGGTTTTACCACCTGCAACATGTTGTATTAAGTAATAGCACTCATCATATAACAAACATCTGATGAAGGAAAGCCCTATACTTTTCTTGACTTACTTAATACTGAATTATACCGGTATGAAACCAACATCTGACAACTGCCTTGACTACTCACAACTGTGACAATCCAATACATCAACATAGCTTAGGCCCTACCAGCCCGATGAAAAACTGATTTTAGTTTTTGCTTGAAGGATAATTTAAATCAAAAACATTAGTTCTATTAATATGATATTTTGCTTGCTTTATTTACAAAAAAGCTTGTGAAGTGTTTAACTTAAACTTTAAAAAATGATGTTGTAGAGTATTTAAAAGAAATGGATGATCTCTCATATGTTGAACAATTAACTCAGGACTACAAAAAGAAAGCAGAGGAGTCTGGTTCTTGGAGATACTACCTGCAGGTAAGTAGTTATAACATAAACTGCTTAAATAAAGACTGCTTACATGCAAGTAGTCTCTCCATGACTATTCTGTAGTCTTTCCGTAAACAAATAAGTTTAAATCATGTCGTAAATTCATTGCAATCTATAAAAATAAATCCATCTGGCATCTCCAAAGTAATTTTATTTTGTAAATTTGACTGGAAACAAATAATGAATCAAAGATATATTGAGTTGTTCAGCATAGCTCTTATACATGTAACTTGATAAGTACACCTTCTAATCTGCATAGTGGATAACTTTATATTATCACAGCACCGCTTCAAACAATGCTAAAATAGTCAAACAGGTTCAGCCTGTAATTGCTATGTGAGATGCGTGGACAAATATGGTCAAGTAACCATATAGAGGTTGCAGATCTGTATCTGTTTTTTTCAGTCGAGCTATTGTGGAAGTGTAACTTCACACTAAAGTTTTAAATTATTAGTAATTGATGCATAATTATGCAAAATAATTGTCAAACCACTGTTATTGTCTAATGGAAATCTTTTATTCAGATAATTGATTTGCTATTCCAATTTTGATGTTACTCTTTTTTTGACTATCTACATGTACTTTAAATCTGTCAATAGACAAATTTTTTATATTAACCAGGCTCATGGACTAGCAAATTTCTGTGCCGCAAAAGATCCAACAAAGAAAAGACAACAGCTAATTTATGAGATTGAAAAGAGCTGGTACAAAGGCCACCACCCACTTAAATTTGATGAGCATCAGAAAGAAACTGAAAAAGACAAAGCAAGTTTTGCGCATTACAGAAAAACAACAAAGGAAAAGTTTGAGACTGTTAAACCATTGGCTGAAACATTGGAAGAAGATGAATTTTTTAGCAAAAAGAACCTAAAATATGCGGACATGTTCAGCGAAAAGACATTCAAAGCTAGCAAAGAATGCAGTGATGGTCTGATAGAAGAAACTAAAAAAGTTTTTGAAGCATCTGTTGGAAGACTGCATTCCATCGGAATAGTAGCTCCTTGTGAGTTTGCTGTCATTGGGTTAGGATCCATTGCAAAAGGTGAAGCGACACCTTACTCCGATTTAGAGTATGCATTTATTGTGAAGCAATCGTCAGACTATTTTGAAAAACTTGCTGTTGAGAGCTACTTTCGTATTGGAAACCTTGGTGAAACTCCTCTAAAAACTTTCGATATAAAAAAATCAAACAGCAACCAGTTTTCAACTAAGTTTTTTAGTAACCAAATAGTTGGTTTCAGAATTGATGGAATAACCGAGAATTCAGGGAACATTCCAACCGGAAGCGGTAAAAGGAAACATGGGAGTTTAACCCTCGCAGTAGAAGAGTTAATGGAGCTATATAAGAAAGAAGCAGAATTACCATTCGATGAATTCCGCGCAGACAAGTCAGATATGCTCTCTTCTACTGTGTTATTATACACAAATGAGAAACCACCTGGTTCATCACAACTCTACCAAGAATTTCTTTTTCAAAGAAGCAAGTATGAAAAATCAAACAATGATTCGGTAGACACAAAACGATTGCAGTTACTACAAGCGGATCTAGAAACCTTTAGTTTTCTTCCAGAGTTTGTTAAATTTCAGCCACCCGGAAATCTCAAAGTCAAAGTCAAAACAGATATTTTCAGATACCCAACACTTTTGGCAAACAATGTTAAAGTTTGTTTGAAACTGGATTCTTCCTACTCATGGGAAACCTTTTCTCAGCGAAAAGAAGTTCGTTTTTCCTCAACCACCTACCTGTATTTAAAGACTATACTGGCACTTTCCATCTACATTCGAACTTCCGCATACCTGAAAGAAAGAACCCAACTGGAAGAAGTACAAGTTTCAGTTGATTCATTTCCTTTGCCACACAAATACAGCGTACCTAGTAATTTGTTTGTGTTTCTAGGATGCCTGCTCTCACCTATCAGTCGAGCCATCAAAATTTCTGTCAGAAATGTGAAAAGCAGAAGCGAATTGTCATTGCTTTTCAAAGACCTGCCCATACCTACAAAGAAAATGCACTTCATAATAAAAGCTGAAGTGCTCTATTTTTCAGGTCGCTACAATGAGGCTAAGGAACAACTCAGCAAGGCTATAGAACAATCGATAGATGCTACTAGCGCAAAAGTAGTTCTTCCTCTTTTGCAAGAGCTCACAGAGTCTGAGGATGACACAAAGTTAATTGAACTTCTTGCTTACCTTTTATACTACACAGAAAACTACGAGAGAGCACTACAATACTTTAAAAAGTTGATCAGCACAACAAAAAAAGAAAAACTTTTTTACCTTCTTTCTGCTCACTGTCAACAAGAGATAGGTGACTACATCACAGCTCAAGAAAGCGTTGATTTAGTAAGTTGAAATTGATTTTAGACATGAATTGTCATATGGTGTGTTAAAAAATACCCTAAATATTCTGAATATTTTTGACATAAAAACTAAAGATTTCTTGCACAAAATTTTATAGCAGAAGAATGAGAGAGTTATAAAATAATCGAGCTCGTTTTTAACAATACAAACTTGTGAACTGCATGAAACAATTTATGCATGAATATGCATGCAATAACTACGTATGAATAAAAATTCTATATTTTACGTGTACCATAAAACTTTTCACTTTGAATAGTTTGTACAAGCTTTCAAGTAGTGAGTCACAAAGAAAAATGTAATAAGTAAAAAAAGCAATAACAGAGCTTTGCTGCAAGATGCTTGATTTTAGTATGCGTTGCTAGTTATGAGTAGTTTTGTTGAGCTAATTGGTGAACTGGCCATATTTCCTTAAAACCGCAGGTAAATGCATATTGAAGGATTTAATGTTACCTTTTCATATGCATAATTTACTTTTACTTACATATGCTCAAACCGCAACGAACTGAAATTTAATAAGATCATTCAGCGGCATCATAAAACAAAGATTCAATAAGTTCAGTAGATTGATGATTATTTATAGGCAGAGGCAGCAAGCACAACAAAGAATGAAGAAAAGCCTGAAAACCACAGAGACCTCTACGTGGCGGATACTAACATAGGCTGCTTATATTCTTCATTGGGTAAGCACCAACAGGGACTTGAATACTTTGAGAAAGCTTTAAAGAGAATGATGGCTTTGTACAATAGTGTAGAAATGGTTGACCTAAACCAATGCTCTGATGATGGTGAAGGTAGTGAAAATATCAGACCCTCAAATGAGATCATTGAGTGTAAACATATTGATATTGCACACTGCTACCATAACATCGGTAGCTCCCATCGATGTTTGGGCAACCAAGGCAAATCTTTACATTATCTTAAGCAATCATTAGCAATGATGAAAGCAATATTTGGGGAAAAATCAAATGATTTTTATATTGCTAACTGCTACCACGAAACAGGTCATGCATACGAACAATTTGGAGACTATAAGAAATCACGAGAGTATCTTAACGATTCTATAGCCATGCTGAAGGACATCTGTAGCAAAAAACCCAATTCTGGTGTAGAAACCAGACTGTTAGCCACTTGCTACAAAACAATGGGAAATGTTGATCAGTCTCTTGGTAAGTTTCGAGACTCATTGAAAAACTATGAAAAATCAGTATCCATTTTGAAAGGCATTTACGGAGAAGATGGTAATCATCTTCAAATTGCCATCTGCTTCAACAACAGAGGTAATGCTTACCATTCTCTTGGTGAATTTGGCCGATCTCTGGATAACTATAAAAAGTCGTTAGCAATACTGGAATGCCTATATGGAGAAAAGTCTTCCCATCTACAATTTTCTAGTGACTACCATAACCTTGCCCTTCCATACCAGTCTCTAGGCAACTCTACTCAGGCATTGAAAAATTTAAAAAAAGCGTTAACTATGATGAAATCGTTATTTGGAGAAGTTTCTAATCATCCTTTTGTATCTAGCTGTTACAATGGCATTGCCAACGCATACCATACTTTGGGTGATACTGGAAAATCACTGGAGTTTCAGAAAAAGTCATTACACATCATTGAGGCAGCTTTTGGAAAAGATTCATCACAGGTTCATCTGGCTGGCTGCTACAATAATATAGCTAATGCATACTTGTTTGTTGGTGACTTTAAACATGCCCGTCAATACTTGGAGAAGTCATTAGACATGATGAAACAAATTTATGGAGAATTAAATCACCCTGATCTTGCTGGTGGCTACCTCAACATAGCAAATGTTTGCCACTCTTTTGGTGAACTTAGTCAATCAATAGCTTATCAAAATCTGGCGTTAGACATGATGGTTGCTATACATGGACAAAATTCAAATCATCATCATATCGCTGGGTGCTACAATAACATGGCTGTTTCACACCAATTTTTGGGAGACTCTAGAAAGGCCCTAGATTATCTGGAAAGGTCATTGTCAATAATGAAAGATAAATACGGTGAAGAATCTAAACATCCTCAAATTGCTGGCTGCTACAGTAACATGGCCAATGCATATTGGTCACTGGGTGAGGCAAGACAATCATTGAAATACCGAAAGATGTCATCCGACATGATAAAAGCTATACATGGAGAAAACTCAATTCATCTTGATGGTGGCACCATCTACCATTCTTTGATTGCATACTAGTGTGTGAGATGCACTAGTGTATTATTGCAGTTCTATATGAAGTCATAAAGACCACTCCGTATTGTCAACTTGCTCCAACCCGGTGAAATTATATGAGGTTATGTTGCCGTTAACTAGCTTTGTAATGGAAACGTGTAACAGGGAATTATTTTTAAATTGCTGAAGCAGCATTGAGTGAAGAGGAGAGACACTTGAATATTTCATAAGTTTATTTTATTCTGACTTTCCACCTATTTGTATTTCTACCTAATAGTTTTCTTTGTACTAAACATCTACTTTTGTAATTCCCACACTAACAATATTTTGTAAATTTAAAAAAAATGAGAAACTTGATTAATACATGTCAGACTGCCTGAAAGAGCTTATTATCTGTACCAAATCATTCTAGCTATTTTACTGCTTTAGTTGCATTTTTGCGATTTTCCCAGCAATTGTGCAGTAACTTCATTTTATTATTAACTGGTAACATAATCAATGATCTTAAAGACTTTTATGGTGTTGATACTGTTGTCTAAACATTTCTCCATGAAAGTAGTCTAAATTAGCAAAACAATTTTTTATTTTTGATTAGAAATTTCCAATTTGAACATAAAGTTTTCTTATGTGAGTTTTGTGAATAAAGCCCGAGTTAGAAAACAAACAATTACTTGAGTTGATGACATATTGCTGATTAAGATTTAAATTGTCATGATTACACAGATAGTTAAAGTAGTAGCACTGACCCTGATGGCGGTGAAAGTAATAGTTTTGTAAGAATAAGGAACATTGTAGAGAATTGTTTTAGCATCTTAGCTATCGTAGCTTGATATTGCTTTATCAATGCACAAAGTATAGATACATTGAATGTTTTGCATAGCAGTGTGTGTTAACATATTGGCAAAATTAAATATGTAATAAAAATGTTCTAGATAGAGTTTGAAACTGAAAAAAATATTGTATAAATATATTGAAGCAATATCAGCAAGTTTCGGTAAAATAGCTGGCAGTTGGCCGACAGCTAAATTTCTACATGGATGGCAGTGAAAGGGCTATGGCGCCATAAAAGATTGTCTAGAGTCTTGTAGAAATTGACTAGACACAGAGCGGAAATTGGCTATGTGTACAATTTTTAAAACTCAAACATTGCTTCAAAAGAACATAGCTTTGTTATAGTAAATATTGTATTCAAGGAAAACTGTGGCAAAAGTACTAGAAGTTTATTAAAGAATGAAAGAAATTGCTGCAAAATATGCTGTTTATTTTACCTAACAAGTTTGCAATTTAGATAAGTAATACTTGCTTGTAATTATACAAAAGCAACTGTGATAATATACTACTATACAACTATTAAATGTTTTAATGTGGCATCTAAGTATTGTATCCTGACAACCTTTATAATGTGCGTATAACCTTTTACAACAGAAGCTGTTTTAAAAACACAAAAAATATGTTCTCATAAAACCAAACAGCTTGACTTGAAATAGTTTTTGCGTTTTTTTTATGGAGAAATATTGCGGTAATATGAAAAAATGCAAAAATTTCAATCAGACAACAAAAATTTAGAGCTAGAAAAGTTTCTCAAAAAGATGAGCTACAGAAACCAAACGCATCATTGTGTTATGGTGGAATGAGAGTTTTCAATAACACGAGTTAAACAAAGTGTTGAGAGTTACTAAAATAAATTATTTGGCCCACAGTCCGCTATAGCACAAAACTCTAAGATAGTAAGTTTTATGGTTTTATTAAATATATACTCTAAGGAATAATCATGACATGATTATGGTTATTATCAAATATAAAAATAATGAAAGTATATTAAATTTTGTAACACCTTTTTTATCAAGATTTTTCATGCATCAGTCTGGTCACTTTTTTGTGGATGTACACAGCCTGCCACGAAAAGCGTGTATTTCTGGTCATTGATGCAGTCAGCGGTTGTATCTCATGTCAATTCACTAGGCATTAAAAAGAAAAAAGTCGTAAAAAATCTAATATCCCTGAGCTCTAGCAAGAGTAGACAGGATTACTCACTAATCACAATAAATAGGGGAGGGTAATGGTAAATTGCCAAATCGAAAGAGAACCTGGCTATCATTTATGACTTAGACTTTCTGGCATAATTATGTTGTTGAAGGAAAACTCACACAGCCTTCAAGTCATTTCATACATCAAATGCAATGTGAGACAGTAGGTATGATACTGTAACAAAGCATAAAAATAGAAAGCGGGCACAACATCTGTTTAATACTCAGAAGTAGGATTGGCTGTCTTGTGCATCATGAATAATCAGCATGTGCAGAATTAATGTTTTTGCTACAGTACTAAATTAATTTCTTAACGGGTACAAAAATATGCAATCAGTAGGACCAGTTTTTGACAGAAGCGCATGTTTATTGTCATAACTTAGAACTAAAAAGACTATAAGATGTATTTTAACAGCAAATCAATCATTATAAAGTTTTACATTTGCTCGTGCTATAGAAAATGCAGCAAATATGTGGTAGAATGAGAACAAATAGATTTTTAACCATTTTCGAAAAGAGTGTGAAGGTGTCAGAATGAGACGATTTTTCAGTATTATTACAATTTCCTGCATTACAATTAGGAATAAAATATAGGTAATAACTCACACTAGTACAGTCATTCAATAAAACTTCCCAAAGGTTGTAAATCTAATAGTTATACAAATTTGTAGACATTATGCCTCTAGCAAAATTGATAATTGCTACCACTGAATGGCAAAAAATAGACATTTTTCCATAGGGAAACTACACTACACTCAAAATGGACAAACAAGACACTTTCTACTAGGTTGACAGATACAAATAATAGTTTCTTTTCATTTGTATAGAGAAGCATTAGGGTAAATCAGGTGTGTAGCAGCTGGGGTAGTTGACTGTAAATCCCAATACCCGAGTTCGATTTGCATGGAAAACCATTTTACTTCTGTTGCTTTTAGCAATGCTTTGCACAGGCAGACTGACGCCGCTGTTAATATCGTAAATATTTGTGATTAACCATGTTGAGCAAATAGTTCATGGGTACAAATGTGAATTATGGGTAATTATTAAAATACCCAATTATGTTTTAGACAATAAAGAAGAGGAAATAAATTACTAACATTTTTACCGTTTTTTCTTTTAATAAGGGGAAACATTAACTTCTGTGTGTGTTCAAAAAAAATTGTTGGAGAAAATTATTTCTTTTTTTCTTATTCTACACACTTTCTCAAGATTTAAAAAAAGGTTGTAAACAGTAGCAGGCAATTTAGTTGCCTTTGGCTAAGTTTTTTTTCCTTGGGAAATGAGAAAATATGTATGTATATGTAGGCCTATAAAATATATACATACATATGTGTATATTTGTGTGTATATATATATATATATATATATATATATATATATATATATATATGTACATATATATATATATATATGTACATATATAAATATATATATAAATGCATATAAAAATATACATATATTCATATACATGTATATGTATAGGTATATATGTATAAATATATATATACATATATTTATATGTATATATAAAAATATATAAACATATATACTATAATAATATATACATGTATATACTTGTGAACATATAGCACACTAGCCAAATGCTGCTGTTGCACGGTTATTAGAAACTGCTAATGGACACTGGCAGGTAATGTAGTCGCCATTGACTAATTTGAGTTAGCTAGTATACATGTTGCTAGACTTACTAACAAAAGCCATAAAACTATGTTTAACACCGATTGCTTTGTAAATTTTAATCAACATAATGACCTTTTGCTCAATAAAACTGTTGTATTCTTTTTTGCCTAATGGGTTAGAATGTCAACATCTAAACGGAAGTTCTGAGGTAACATCCTGCTGGTACATATTTTTAATCTGAAATTTGTAGTGCCTAATTGAACATAAAGTGCAGACAAAACCAAATTGAAACACTGAGACTCATATACCCCATATTCTGACCATGCCGATTCAATCGACCATTTGGGCAAATTTTGTTCCGACTGGGCCAATCACATCAGCTTTCAAGGTGTTGCACTATAATTTTTTGGTATGCTCATATTTGTTAGTTTACCCAATAATAGTAAAAGAAACAAAACAGAGATACATTTTTAGTTGGAGTCATTGTGATACATTCCGTTTTACTAATTTTGCAAAGAAAAAGTATAATCAAGAAAACGGTCGTTACTGCTAGTCTGAATATGAACGAGAAAGTTGCTTTAGCTCATTTAGATTCTGATAGCAGAAATTTTCAGGCCTACCAGACTGATGATGGTTACTCAAACAGCTCTTCTAAATCAGACGATCAGAATGTAAGTAAAATGGTTTAGCTTTTTGTCGGTCGATTTTCATAATTCATTAGAGTGCTAGTCACAGCCACACTCGAAAGTAGACCTGAAACTTCAAATTCAACCTGTAGTCAGTCACTTGAAAATTGATATAAATATGACTTTTCTGAGCAGAACAAATGTTCAAAATTATTAGAGGCTTAGATTAAGTCACGTTTACGTGTGAGACTGCAAAAATAAAATTTATAATTCAATATTATATTCAAACATGTCCTTTTTCTTGACAAGTAGTAATTGTGCTAGTATTCACAATGGATGAGTGAACAAATATTGAAGCAGTTTTTATGTAGCCTCAATTTTCTTCTTTTTTTGTAAGTTTTTTAACAACAAATTCCTATTCCATCTGTTGTCTTAACAGATGTTACAATGCTTGCATTCTTTTTTCAGATGTGTCCACAGTTTTTATGCTCTACAAAGTGTCAGAGAAAAAGCTTGAAGCCAGACATCTGGCAGAGAGAGACAAGCTGTATTCGGCTGGCAAGCAGCTGTTTAATTTAACCCTGATGCTAGTTAGAGTGAAATTACTGCAGATTTGGTTGAGGGTGAAAGCTATGAACTTGATGATGGTGTGCCAGGTTTTTCAGTGCGGCAACCTGGTTCCACAAACATACCTGATGATCGGGTTTCCTCTATCCAGTTCTCCGAGCTATTCATCACAACCATGTTGATTTCAACTTTAGTTAAAGAAACAAACATGTACTAAAATATGATTAAATTGAACGACAAATTTTATGCATCTTCAGCTGCAAAATTTTAAGTCAACATATCGATAATGACTTGAATAACGTTACTTTTTTTTAGTTGTCATTAACTAAACCTCGCCTCTGGCTCAATCTACTATATAAACGGCAGTCGTTGTCTGTCTGCGTGTTTGATTGTCCGCCTTATAGAGTACCGTACGTTTTCGACTATTAGCAGCTAATAGGTATCTAGGGCGCGTTAACGGGATTCTCCGGTTATTGCGCCTCATAACCTATTCATCGTTTGCCGTTTTCATCCCAAAATGACGTAATAATAACAACTCTACGGCTTTCTTTTAGCTACATGACATGCGATGCTTTTTTGTCCTCGACGTATTAGGGCTAATTTGTTTTCGGCAAAACGATATCGACAATAGACTCTCTCGATATTAGAATTTGGCGACTAAATTTTATTAATTTTCTATGAAACACGATGCTGTTTTTGTGAACCTCTATTTCTGGCTTTTCTTAAGGTTCAATTGCTAAATCGCTGTTAAGGTCACCACTTTTCACGCGGACAATAATGTATTATCTCGAGTAAGAGTAACATCTATATTCTCTCACCTTCGATCAGACAAAGACACTACAATAATTTACTTTTACATAACATCTCGTTGTAGCAGTATCGTCGTATTCAGAGTTTTGGTGGATATCTGTTGGTGGAACAGTAACTTTTTTATACACACTTATGCAAGAATTGTTATTATTAATTCAACATATTCACGAATGTTATTTTGTTTTCTCAGTTTGTATTAATTGTATCATTACCGAATCATCTCATATTGTAATCGTAGCAAAACAAACTCGATTTAGCTATTACTTGCTAATTATTTCACTGTTACATCTAAACCCTTTATAGTTGTTTTATTTTTAAAGATTATTTGACCTGCACGAAACCTTTCTTGTCATTATATGAAGTTTAAAAGTAGTTTGACAAAGTAAATTTGAAACCCTTCACAGTTGTTTTAGGTAAAATGGCAAATGTTGTTATATGTTAAATACAAATCAATTTTCTGTTCAGAGTTTTTTTTTATTACTTGGGCAACGCTGGGTTGTACAGCTAGATGTATTAGCTTACACACCTTTCCTGTTAAATCTAACCAGTTGGTTTTTCGTAATTATTTTCACATTTTACAACAAACATTTGTAAGATTGCTGTAAGATTTATCGTGTAAGATTGCAAGTATCAGTTATTCTCCACTATCTTATATTTACATACATTTACATATAGTAGATATTTAAATTCTCTTATCTCCACTACTTAATATTGTTGGATTTTCCGCTGTTCGTGATAGTGGGTCATGTTCATTTCCTTCAGCAGCCGAGTTACTAATTATTTCCAGCTACGAGTAGGCCTACTGTAACTTACTATTACAGAACTTTCACGAGTACTCCGAGCGTTGTGATATACTATTGTGAAAAGAGAGCAGCTGCTATCAACTTACTGTCACCCTGCATCAGCCATGACCAGCTATACGTCGCCTGCTCAAAAGTAGGCACACGCCGAAAACTGTTTCTTCATACGCCCGACAGAAAAACCAAAAATGTTGTCTATCAGCATGTGTTGCGTTGAACTAAGGGAGAGAGAGAGAGAGAGAGAAAGGGAGAGAGAGAGAGAGGGAGAGCGAGGAGGGGAGGGGGGGAGAAAGAGGGGGAGAGGGAGAAGAGGGAGGGAGAGAGGGGAAAGAGGGAGAGCGAGGAGGAGAGGGGGGGGGAGAGAGAGGGATAGAAAGGGAGAGAAAGAGGGAAAAGAGAGAGGGGAGAAAGGGAGAGAGAGAGGGAGAGAAAGGGAGAGAGAGGGAGAGCGAGGAGGAGGGGGGGGAGAGAGGGAGAGGGGGAAGAGGGAGGGAGAGAGAGAGAGGGGAGAGATGGAGAGAGGGAGAGAGGGGAAAGAGGGAGAGAAGGGGAGAAGGAGAGAGAAAGAGGGAGGTAGAGAGAGAGAGAGGGAAGAGGGAGGGAGAGAGAGGGAGAGAGGGGAAAGAGGGAGAGAAGGAGAGAGAGAGGGAAAGCGAGGAGGAGAGGGGGGGAAAGAGAGGGAGGGAAAGAGGGAGAAGAGGGAGGGAGAGAGAGAGGGGAGAGACGGAGAGAGGGGAAAGAGGGAGAGAAGGAGAGAGAGAGAGAGAGGGAGAGCGAGGAGGAGAGAGGGAGAGATGGAGAGAGGGAGATGTAACTGCATATTTGGAGTTGTTTTACGGTATGAAAGCCAACTCTCAATAAACCTTATGCTGCCCGTGAATCTGCTCCTGTAGACGGGTAATGCAGCTAGTCATAACATAAATGTAATTCAAAATTTATGCCTTCCTAATTAACATATGCACCACATTATAATTCTTGAGCTACATAACTTTTGTCATGTAGGTATACTGCAGGGTATATTGCTTCCATAGGCTCACCAAAACCCGACTCTCGGTTACATCGCTAGAATGACTGTACTACTGAGGATATGAGAAAGTAAATTGCGCTCAAAAATAAACAGGAGAATAATGAACAAGAAAAACACTTATGGCAACTGGAAAAAAAGTTTCATACCATGAAAATACCATTTTTTCGTGTGATTACTTAGTCGGTTTCGATCGGTCTGCGAAAGTTAAAAAGCAATCTGGCACCTAGTGTGCAGCATGCAAAAAAGACTGTCACTTAAGCTGCTACAAGATATTTACTCATAAGCTGTAATTACTTTAATTATTTAAATTATTTTACAGTATAATTATTTTTTATATTTTAATAATTATTAATGATATTAATGTTATAGGAACGCTTTAATTCTTTTAAAGCTTTCTAGGATTTTTGCCCAGGGAGTTTTTGATATGTTTACAAAAATGCTTAATACTCAGAATGCGGGCAGCATGCTTATCACTAAGAATGCTTACCATTAAAGCACGCTTACCATTAAAATGCTCGCCAATAATTTACGCTACAGTAATTGTGGTTCATAGCTTTACGCTAACTTTCAACGAATATCCCGAAAACGCAGATTTATTTAAATGCATTCATTCCACACTCTCATAGTTTCCCATACCCATTTACAAAACAGTTAGTTACTCATTCAACCTCGCTATAGTTGTTATTTTGAACTGTAAAGTTTAAAAGTAACGTGAACAAGATTTGGTTTAGCATCAGCTACAATTCAGAATGTCCACAATTGAAATCTCTGCGCCTATGAATCTAGGAGAAGAGGCTGATAGCTCTGCTATTAAGATTAATCTGATAACACCAGTGCTTTTATTGAGTGAACTAGCTAAACATCTTGATAGTCATGAGGTTATCTAATCTATTAAGAATATGTGACCTCTCACGTGAAAATCGACCAAAAGTCGGCATTCACTATCGTTAGTAATGGAGCTTTGAAGTTGGCATCAGGTTTATTGGGGATCACATGGCTACTTTGTTTATTATTTCACCCTAGACCAATCAGAGTGTGAGGACTTCATTTCTTAAATCAAAAGGTGATTTCATTGGCTCTTTATGCCAAAATTTTGCAATGGAAGTCGTTGCTATGCGATTGTGACATCATCAAAATAGTGACTCGGGAAGATTCTAAAACTTCGAAAAAAATTTTTAATCTGATGAATCTGAGGAACTTGGTACATTGCTCAATGAAATTGATGCTGAATATAGAGAAACAATGTTTAGAGATCCAGATTTTCATGTTACTAATGACCTGCAAGCTCGGATGCCCGAATTTATTGGTGATGAAGAAGATGATGTTGAACCTACCGAAGGATTAACTGTTATTCACTCGTATAGTACTTCGGTTATTGACTCAGAATCACCTGATGCCAGCTTACCAACTCATCATATGGTGTCTGATAAACCTAATAGCGTCAGTTGTAAGTGTGACTGCATCAAAAAATTTGATAGAAGTCTGATTTTCAGTCAGCTGACTTACAATAAAGGAATTTTAAAGACAGAGTTAGATTTGGTTATCATGGGCCTAATTTCTACTTGTGTAAATAATGGGAACACCATAAAACCTTTCGAGCATAAGTAGAAGATCATTAAAATGTGAAGATGCAACTTTAAATATCATGGTCAGTCTTATTGAATTTTTTCTGATCTACCCTGTTTATTTTTGGTAGTAATAGCATGGGTGTAGTAGCCTACTAGTTGCTGGCCCAGTTTATGCCTCCCAGAGTCACATAAAATTACACCATACAATACATGACTCAGTGATCAGTCGTACTCACTTGCCTGAGTTAGGTGTGTTATCACCCATAATTGATTGCCAGTTGCCACATGACTTATTCAGTGTGTCATTAACCCTGACATTAACCCTATGGCAAGAGCAATCAATCCCTTGGTCACACGATCACTAGGCCACTAAGTCTATTACTCGTAAAAGTGTCTCAGAGTCAGAATCCATTGCCAATCACCTCCATAGCTCATTATTTAAATTTTTTCTAAATTAATTAGGGATTAAAGGAAATTCTAAATTAAACGAATTTAATTTTAATTTAAAGGAATTTAAGGTTTTAATTCTAAATTAAAGGAATTAAGAGTTTTCACAAGTTTTCATTCAGCCAAGCTTAGCCTGGTACGATGACAGGTTATTCTCATAGATTGTTGCGTGTAGTGTTTGCTAACCATGTGTAATGATCCTCTGTTTTAAGGATTATTAACTATAAGTGCTGGATTGGTGGTTCAAGTAGTTGGTTTATGATTTCCGAATTTAGAGGACTGTATTTTAGGTGTAGATTTAATGCTGAGAATTAGACTGGTCTGTTTTAGCTGAAAACTTAAAAACAGATTATATTTATTAAAAATTCAAACTTTTAATTGCAAAAACATAAAATATATTAAGGCTAATCAAGTCAATGGCTGATGCTAATTGCGCAAGTCTAAAAATATAAAGAGTAATAAAAGAGCAGAGTAATACTTAAAGCGTGAGTAAGATATGGAATTCGAATAGTTTTTGATTTACGCAAGCTTATATACGTTTGCCTAGTCATTATGACATGTGTCGAAACCTCCTAGGCAGCAAGCGATTAAGTAAAAATAAGCAATTAACATTTATGCTATGCAGTGAAATAGGAGATGCTGAAAAATTAGAATAACAAACCAGCGTGTCAGGCTACCAAGAGTCCATAAATCTGTTACCTAATTATGTTAAAAAGGGTAATATAAAAGGGTATGAATGGTTCTGCAAGAGGCATATAATGCTCTTACAATAGGATTCATAAATATTAATATAAAAGTGGAAACACATAATGAGTTCCTTTGTCTCATGACAGGGTATTGATGGGCTGTGTAACTAAAGATTACAAATGCTGAGTGCTTCACACATGCTACTAGAGTCACTTTGATGCGCAGCCATTTTTTTGTTTTGTTGAGGAAAAGTAAAAATTCAGACGTATCTAGACTCCCCTGCCATGATGTATGATGTAAAACTCAAAGATATCAATGGACTGCCGAATGTAATAAAACCTGACGGTTTAGATTATGACCGCCAACAATAATTGCATACTAACATTCGAGAATTTTGCTGTCTTGGCACTGAGGATTTAGTTTGCCCGAAGCCTCATGGTAAAAGACGTAAAACGTGACCATAGCATGAATTTTAGCTTTCTTCTGAGTCAGATGTGAGTAGGAATGTAATCGTGGTTTTGGGTCTGATACCCCTTGTGTTTTTTACACTCACTGTTTTGGCAAAATAAACCTCAGTATGGATTTCAGATGCGATGTTAAATCCTGAACCCTATCAGTTAGTGGTGATATACCTAGGAGCTTCTCATCTTATTCCTAATGTGCTGTTAGTGTAAAGTACAAATGCATAAAAATGTCCTATTTTTTTCATTTTGAGAGCAGGGTTTACCAGTCTTTTGTTGTCCTGACCTTAAAATAGTGTACACCAGCTGTTTCAGCATTCTTACTTAGCCTCAAGAGCAAGTTTCACCTCAGTCAGTGAAATACAAAAGGCCGTATCCAAGGAGAACCTAACGTAAAAAACTTATTTCTGTGTGCCGCGACGTTATTCACGATTTTCTCCGTTTCAGATTTTGAGAGTTTTCGGTGACATGCCTTCCAAAAACTCGCAATATCTCATAAACTACTTAAGTCAACTCAAAAATTCAAAATGCTTTAAATTTTTCACAAAATTCTACATCTTGCTGTGTTACTATCTTAATATCTGAAAATCCCTCATTTTGGTTGATTTTCACATGAGAGATCGCATATGTCGATACAATTTTTTGTGTCTTGTTTGTGGTAGCCCTTCTTCTAATAGAAAAAGTAGTCTTTACTACTGCGCAATCTCAGAAGGTCTTTGAAGGAGCTGAGCAATCATTTAACTCTTCTACAATTTTTTATTTCATTAAATACTGTAATTTGCATCCCAGCACCAAGAAATGTACGTCACTAAGTTCTGAACATCTGAATTGCTACGCTTAAGATTCTATGAAAACATAGGATTGTATAAAGTTTTGTTAAACATTTGATTTTAGCTGGAGCTTGCATTAGAAAGACAAAATGTCATAGTATGGATCCTTACTCTCAATACAAATTATTCAAACGGATTGTGGATAATTTTGAAAAAAAGCTCAAACGACGCCACTTATCAACTCAACAGAGACGATTATTAACATTATCAATTGAAGCCATAAATGACAACAAATATAATCTATGATGTAAATACCTGAACAACAAGAAAGAATGCAGTGATTTGAATTGTCCATCAATGAAAGTGTATTCTTGTGAAAACCTTTACATTTACTGTAAAAAATTGTTTTGAAAGATATCAATAAAATGAATATCCAAATTATTATCTATGACTTATGGCTGATAGCTTTATTTTGCAATCACATAGTTTAAATGATTTCATCATCATTGTAATATTTTGGTTAACTGTCTGTGGTTGCTATAGAGCTTCCACTGACCTTAATGTTACTTCGGAAATTAGTTAGTCAAATATTCTAATACCAGCAGATCTAAATAATTGGTTATGCAAAATTTATAACTGACGAAAACAAAAACAGTTCATCGCAATATCAAAAGAATTAACCCCATACTTTCTACAGAGTTTACCGCTGACCTGAATGTAACCCTCGAAATTTGTTAGGCAACTATTCCAAATCTTCAGATCTCATTTAATGGCCATGCAAAAATATCAAAACTGACAAAAACAAAAAACCGCTAATGAATTTACAAAAAATTTGTACCCGCAGATTCGATTAAATATTTCGTGCAAAACATCAAAACTGGCTAAAAAAAGAACAGCTCATCAATAAAATTAAATTAGGTTATCTCTGACGTCAATATTTTTAAATACTCTTTAACAAAGCAAAATTTGTTTGTCTCATCATCAACACCTAGTCTCTGGAGGAGAGATAGACATCAACATTGTGAGTCTACCATTTCGTTGTTCTACTAGAGGATGGAGGAGACCGATGCTGAGTGAGTATTTACAGTTTTATCCTTAATACCTTCAGGCAGATAAAAAAATAAACTGTAAAATGTCTGTATGCTTGCATGTGTGCGTGTGTGTGAGGATGCGTGCATGCAATTTATTTCATCAAATAGATAGTGCCTACAATTGCATACATTCAAAAAAGAAAACAAAGAAAAGTGTCAAACAGTTTTATATCCACAATCAAACAAAAGTATAGATGATGGGGCCAGTGCAAAATAGCAGAGCTAAACCGGTCGCAGGCCCAAGTGGACAACATAAGGCGTAAACACTAATGCTCACTAAGCATAGCTAAAGTAAAACCTTATCTCTGTCTTCAAATCACCAAAAGGTTTTATTAAGTTCAACGATGTCGGAAATTAATGCTACAGTGCAGACATCACAAAGTTAGATGTTCGGTGACGAGCAGATAGAGAATAAAAAGAGTAGCAGGTGAGAATGATTGAAATTGTGTGTTATAATGTGAAGGTTTTTGAAATGCTTGTGAATGATTCAGTTTGTGTGCTCTAATAATTGATTTGTAATGATACATTTTATCAGCAGTCAAAATCATAGAGTCAAAAAATAAATCAAAAGTTGGGTGACCAAAAGGCTTTTTATATACATGTATAATACGCAATTTTTTTTTGAAACTTAATTAATTTGTCAAAGTGAACTCAAGAAGCTTTTTCCCACGATTCTATAAAGTAGCATAATTTAGAGTGAAAAAAAGAGTAGTAAAGCACTATCAGAATCTTCCTTGGAACAGTAGTGCTTAATCAAAAAAAGAGTCCTGAAGTAGTAAATTGCTCCATCAGTAAATTCCTCTATACTCAATTCTTCATCATTTAATTGTGTCTGTGAGGACCAACTTAAATCCTTATCAATTGTAATGCATAAAAATTTAATTTCATCAACCTCAACAATCTTTTAATCATTTAAAATTAATAAGTGTTCAAATTTAAATTTGTTTTGGTGGTTTTTGAAAACAATGTAAGCTGCTTTTTCACAATTAATGGTTAGTTTATTTACTTGAGACCAGTGGCTCAGTCTTTGACGATCAGAATTAAATTTTGTGTTAGATTCATTTGTCAGAAAAATAAAAATAAATCTTTGTCGTCATCATACGAAATTGCAGTTGGATACTGCAGAGATTGACAAAGATCATTTACATATAGTAAGAACAGAGTTGACACTAACACAGAACCCTGAGGCACCCTGCATGTTATTTCGCGGAAATTAGAATATGAATCATTTATTTGTGTGACTTGAATTCGATTCGACAGATAACTATGTACGCTTACTAAATCTTAACTTATTCCTGTAGGTAATGATAATTTACATAAAGTTGTAGCCAAACACAGAGAATGAAAATGCTTGGGAAGAAGCTTGCAGAAAAAATTAAAAAAACTGAATGATAAGCAGAAAACCTCCAGAAAACGAAAAAGGTAATAATATTAAAACGTACCTAGTTTGAATTGCAAATATCCCAGCTCAGGTGTATTTGTTGCGAATGTAGCCTGCAAATGTTCTGATATGTAGTATGAATTGAGGGGATACTTTCATATAGGTGCTTGTACCATAAAGGCTCGTATGTATTTAAGTATGTTGGTTCGTCCTCTATTTGAGGTGGTGCAGGCAAAGGTCTAATTCAAAACCACCAAGGAAAGAATCGAAACATTGTTTACAAATTATAAGTTTCTGCTGACAGCTATGCTTTATAAACACAACACTGCATCGCTGTCAGTTTGATGCAGAGCAAATGTTTATTACATTTTGGTTCAATCGCTTTGAATATCGATTCAACTTTCATTTCCCAAACATACATTTGGTGTATTTTTTCCACTCGCTTTAAATCGATTTTTGATATGCAGTAATTCAGAGGGAAAGGAGGCAAACCCGCAAAAAACAAGAAAAATCACCGTCTATCAACCTATCACAAAGTAAATAACCTACTCCGCAACCAATGCTTTTTTCGATTTGTAATACATTTAATATGGCGGATGGCGATTTGATTTGACATAAACCGATATTTCTTTACAGCGACATCAGTGACAAAGGCATCAGTGAGCGAGTATCAACAATCAGCGAGAAAGAGCCTGATCAAAAGAAAAATGTCAAAGACTAATCTTTCGGCATAGGTAACCAGGCTAGTAGTCCCTGTCTTACTGAAGTGAACCATTTCGATCCTGACAAACTTTCCGTTGTCATTGAAAACAATGAACGATTTTATGCCCTCTATAACAGTAACAAAGTAATATTTATTAAAAGTGCTACCACTAACGGTCCAATTAAGATATTTTAAAGCAAATCTCCTGCGGGATCACTGAATATTTTGGTGAGGAGAAGTGCTGTACTGGTAAAAATGCTACAAGCCATGAAAAAAAGTTAAATGGTGAGGTTGGCTTTTACGCTAAACCTGACAGCGAGTTTGTCTCGCCATTTGTTGATACTGTATCCAATGACAAAAGGGAAAATGTGTTAACGCTTTGGACAATGATGAGGTGAAATTTATACCTTCAACCAAATTGAAAAACCAAAATTGTGATTCTGATGCTATCTTCAGAAGTCGTGCCATAAAAAGATCCAGCATGTACAGTGATTTTGCTTGGGGGTTGAGTGCGGCTGAGCTTATTATTAAGCCATGCCCTTAAGACACTGTTCCTACAGAACATAAAGTTGATGAGCCAAGAATTCAGTTTGGGTTGAATATTTAAACTGAACGGTAACCATTACTTACACTAAATCACACTTAGTAGAGCAGGAGGGCATCAAAAAGCTGTCAAAAAAGTGATTTATTCCTTTTGGAGGTGGGCTATGTGATAAGAGTGGCATCTAGATCAGAATTTTTAGCTGATTTCAAATATCTGGTTTCTACACCTCTCAGATTGTTCATTTTTAAGCAATTTAATTAATATATTATTTTATATAAATAAATGTCTGTAATGTTTCATGTGCTTCTACCAACAATGTAATAATGAAAATGGCATATAAATACTAAATAATTAGCAATCACCTAAGTTGGAATCAGTTCTGATAACATTAAGAAATTTATTCTTCAATTATTATAATATTAGAATTGTATTACATAATATTATGTGTTCCCATTTTGGTTGATATTGTGGCAGCTTGACAGCTTGTCCTTGTTATTCCGCAACTCATATATCATTACAGATCTGCAAAACAAAATGAAAAGTATTTTTAAAGACTCAGACCATGCATATATAACATTTTAGTATACATATATTCATCATTAATGCTTATTATGTTGAACCGTTCAATTTATTATGCAAGTGAAATCGCAATTAGTCAGTCTTTTATACGGTGTGACAAATCTAATGTGTTCTAATCAAACATGAAGTGCACCTTTGGTTACAATACCACTCAAATGCTAACCTTCTAATTCACAGTCATCTGAGTCTTCTGTATCACTACTTTCATCTCCATCCTCTTGATTTCTATTGCTACAGCAGCTGCTTCTGCACATGTCTGAACACTTGAGATCTGTATTGTTGCACGGACAGCAACGAGACTGGCACCCAGTTTTGCATCGACAAAATATGTCCACGAGCACATCAGGAGGTGCTGATTGTTGTGTTATCCATCTAGCTTTAAGCTCTCCATCTTCCATAAACCATCCATGTTGCTGGAGGATGGGGCATTGATGATGATTTGCTTGGCTCTTCACCATATCGCGGCCTGATAGGCAGCCTTAGTGTGGGTGGTAGATTTAGTTGTGATGTCCGAGACGGTGAGCAGATCTTATACCTTGCTTCATTGATGGAATTTGTCTCCTCACCATATAATCTGCGTATGAATGTCTCAACAGATTATTTTATTGCACCATCAACTTCAAAATTTGTTCTTAATGATTTCAGTGTGTTACTGAATTCAAGATTGTTCTTTAGCAGCTTGAAGAATGTTATCTTCCCGTTGGAATAGAATGCGCTTACACTGTCATATCCACTTAGAGCATGGAGCCCGAGCAGTGCTTTGCATCGTTCGGATGTGAGGACAGTAGACAGACAGCCTGTTTACATATCTCAACTGCTTCTTACCACAGCAGTAAATAAGTTTTTGTGATGGCAGCTCATTCACTAGAGGTAGACAGCTTAGGAAAACATCTGTGTCCTGGCACTTGACTAGAACTTTTGAGCTGGGTTTGTCTTCCATTATCTTTGCGATATGTGATAACATGCGCGTATCTGCTTCCTCATGGTCTGGTGTCAAACTCTCTATTTGGTTTACAGTGATTGATCCATCAAGGTCATAGCTGATCATGTGGCATTATTGAGAAAAAGCTGTTACGAGATCTAGTGTCTGCTTCACAGTTGGCTTCCTCCATGTATCCTTTAAAAATTTCACTAAAGCAGTCTTGTTTGAGCCATCTGCTAAAAACTCACAAGTTCGGACTAAACACAGCAACCTTCTGCCTTCCTTTCACACTTCTATGACTTCTCTCACCTTCTTTAATGCTGATATCAGGGTATGTGTCACAAACAAAATCCACACGACATGTGTGATATACATTTGCAATACTAACTATCTGTTGCAAAAGCTGATTTGCAATCATGCCAAAAGTTGGAGGAGCTTTCAGGGTCTGAATTTCGGCCATAGCATCAACCACAACAGCGTCAAAGACTGGTAGCTGATCCTGATTAACATAGATTGATGGTTGATCATCAACATCTTCGTCAACAGCAGCCATCAGAGCCGACTTGGCAGTCTTCAATATAGAGCCATCAGAGTTAGCCAGGGACCAGCTGATGTTGCCAAGAGAGAATGATAACACTTTTCTCAAATCCAAGTTAAGCTGTTGGCTGATCACTAACAAATTCTCAAACAGTCTGTGCGAACACTTTAGGACTTTTTCTTTTGATTTTTTTAGCTGATGGTAATGTGGGGAAGGTTTTGAGCTTGTTTGACTTGATGGATGCATTGAAATCAATCTTTTGGGTGCTTAACCTCCTCTGGACAAATTCTGAAAGCTGTTTCTCTCCTATCACATTTGCCATTTCAAGATCCTGCTTCACTTCAATGGAGGCTTTTGCACCACTGGTAATATGTACTAGCTTGGTGGTTTGAAACGCAAACAGGTTTATTCTTGCTATTATGAGTCTTTCATGACTTCCCTCATTTTCTCATCAGCCTTCCATGCCTTTTCATGCACCTCATAACTTGCTGCATCCGAATCACCAAGCACTAGTATCTTCCTCATGTCTGTATGTACAGCTGTTCATTCTGGGTGAGATAGAGTCCAGCATTGAGAGGTCGATGATTCCTGGTAAACCATATGATTCCACTGTGAGACTTTGAGTCTTTTTTAACTGTTTGCTCAATAGATTGATCACAAGCGATAGAGCTGAATGGACAGTGATGTCGTGATTGATAAGTAAAATACCCCTTCTTCATAAGAGCCTCAAACACCTTGCTACGCCATACATTCAGATTAGTTATCTCAGTACAGCATGCCATATCTATCGTAGTTTGTTTGGTCATATGCAAAAAACCAAGGAAGGATCATACATGTAATTTATCTATAAATTTATGTCCAAATTGTAGGCTATAACACGTCATGTAAACTGCAAAGAGTTAATTTTGCTGCTCGCAAAATGTGCAGACAAAAATGAAAATGTTTTCTTTTTCTCCCACCAATGTACCATCATCATGGAGTAATCATCATGAATTTGTAAAGCTATAAATATCTGATCTCACCTCTTCTGCTGTATCACATTCTTTCTGTCTCTTCTCATGTCTTTGCTCAGCTCTTTCCATAACGGGTTTGTTACAATACTTTTTATAACAGGCATAATGACAAGTCTGAACTCTCATCAAAGTTCTCAATGCTTAGCACTTTTTGAGCAATTTCACATCGAATGCTCTCTTTTTCTAATATCAACCATCTGTTTGAATACTGTTTGGCTGTCTCATATTGAAATTTAGTCACTCTGACTAGGGTTTCATTCACGGACTAATCAAGACAGTGAAACAAGTGGTCTTGCTGCATCCTTGGCATGGGTTAAGGAATGCTGAGAATTGACTCACTTAATCTCAAATAAAAGCATTTATTAATTTTTGAGATTATAAAATAGTTTTCTTTGTCTGATATGTAAGGTTTTCCAACCCAACTTGGAGTTGCCCCTCCCATTTCGAAAGGACTCTCTAGCTCAGAAATGTGCAAACACATAGGTGTAGAAACATTATAATTGAATTCAGCATAAATTTCTGACTATAAAACATCTTAGTTTGAGTAGCCCACCCTCCGAAGGAAAAGGCTGAAAGATAAGTTTATGTTCCTGCTCTACTAACTACATTACTACACTGAATCTACGAATATCTATAAGTATTACCTTTCCATATACCTACACATCTATATACCTATATACTTATATTATTGGTACATCTTGTGATTAGTTGTTAAATTCAAATACTTTTCTCATTAGCAACAGAAAATCTTTACGTTTTCTATTACCATAGGTGTGAATATATGTCAGAATAAATCAGATTATTAAAGATGACTTATTTACCCTCAGATATATTCTACTATAATTTACTGTCAAACATTGCATCTCGGCAAACTAAAAGTATACCTACATGTAGCTGTCATAGAATTGAATACTTACAAGTCTGGGAAATGCAACCAGTGATCTATGAAATTACAAATTCTTCATTACCTATCCTGATACCCAGAAAGGCTGGCCTGCTATAAAGCCATTACAACTGGTAAATGAAGGTATAGAATAAGCATGACAAATTAGAGCAATTATGCATAACTTAATGAGAGACTAAACATTATCGCATCCCTCATCCAGTGCATTTAACGAGTGAATAAACATATGCGTAGCCCTCAACAAGGGCAGAGAAATATCAAACTTTGTATTATACAAATATTCACCAAAGCGATAATAGTTTTGCGTGATTCACAAAATGATTATATTGTGCGCATGTTATGGTTATGATTTACTTTACCAAACAGACTTGCAAAAATCAAATTTTTGTAGATCGATTGCATATCCAGAATGTGAGAAATCCTATGCCCAAAAACAATCACTCTTTAGACACAGAATGAGCAATTACACAATCAGATGTGAACAATGCAGCAAAATTATTTTGACAACACTCTCTCGCAAACATAATTTCCAACAGGTTCGTTCCTTGAAAAGTTGAGACAAAATTAATTTTCAAGATAAGCATTTATTCTTTAGTATATTACTAACAATAGCCATTACATTTGTTTTAGAGCAACCAGAGCACGAATTCACCTCATTCAAGAGTTACCACCTATCTAAATGATGATAGCACCAAGCCTAGTTCCAATATGCTAACTAGTCTAGAAACTGCTGAACTGATGCACAAAAATTGGCAAGCGGTTATTCATTGACATGTTAATTGCTTCGAAACCTTACAAATATGTACAATGTAGCGATTAAATATAACGATATGACCAGAGCAATAGAAAATTCAGCAGTACAGACAATATATCAGGATTTAGAACACAAGTTCAAAATTAATGCAGCAATTGGGTGTATTTTGATGAACCATATAGAGTCCACAAGTCGTTACTTTTACGCATCACCCAATGAAGTCAGACTCTTTGACATGCCTCTTTTGATAGAATATATTGACGATTTTAACGATTTTCATCAGAAGATGAAAGACCAGGACTTGATAGAACATGTCACCAGACCAAAACCTGATACATCATTGACATTGCATACGTTAACCAACATTTCTTTTTACGTTTATCCCATTCTATCACACGCGATCGGGTGTGAGATAGCTCTACCTGAATACATACGAGACAACCGAGCATTAGTATCACTAGATAAGAATAACAGTGAAAAGTTGTATACTGACAATCTTTGTTTTTAGAGCAGTAGCGAAAATAAAGGGAAAAAGCAATAACTCGGAAACACTCATTCAATAATACTTCAACACATACATTGAAATATCAAAACTAGATAAAAGTAAGTTTACGGAAGTATCTTTTGAACACCTATCAACCATTGAGACAATCTTTAAAATATCTGTCAATGTGTATGGAATAGAAAAAAAGACCGATGAAACGATTGCTTACTCGATTAGAAATTCTGCTTCCAGTTATAAGGAAAAACTAAATTTGCACTTGTACAGAAAACATTTTTGCTCGATCAAGAACTTACGCTTATACACTAAGTCTTATAAGTGTTTGCTTTGCTCCAAACTGTTACGCACAGCATCTTCGCTCAACAGGCATATTGCTAGTTGTACAAATGCTACTAAATACGTATATCCAAATGGTACTTGCTCATCACCGACGACTATTTTCCATCAAATAGACAAATATGACATCACAGTAGGAGACAGTTGACCATATTATCCATTATATGCGGTTTTTGACACAAAAGCTTATTTTGATAAGTCTAGCCTGCGTAATAACACAAAAACTATGAGATGGGAAGCCGACCACAAACTAGCATCCATTAGCGTAGTGATCAATATTCCAGGCTACACAGAACTTGTATGTTTCGTGATTTAAAACGGAATGGTTTATGACGTTGTATCTAAAATGATTCGTTATGTCGAAGCTTGTCAGAACTGTGTTTCGCAAAACTGAGGAGTCTGTACAATGATACATTTGAAGCCATTGAAGAAAAAAGAACAGCGATGACAGCCAGGGAGAAATCTGTACTTTAAAAAATTGATCTAGAAAATCTAGAACACAAGTTTGTCAGACTAGAAGAAGACTTAAACAAATATCTAACCAAACTTCTGGTATTTGGATTCAACTCAAGTGCTTATGACAGACCTCTAATCGGACAAAAGTTAGTCCAATACTTGGTCAAACACGATAGGGAAATTTCTTTCACGGTGAAGAAAGGAAATATGCATATTTGCTTGAAAACGGATGCAATTTGCGTTTTAGACGTTACAAATTACTTATCACCTGGATTTAACTATTCAGCTTATTTGAAAGCTATGGATGTTGAAACCAAGAAATTATTTTGGATTTAAGAAAAGTTTACGTCTTTAGATATACTGAAGCAAACTACATTTCCAAAGACAGCAGACTTTTACAGTCAACTAAAACAAGAGGGCATCAGCGAAGAAGACTATCAGTACTGCAAAGAACTCTGGAATAAGTACAACATGAAAACTTTTAAAGACTTGTTAGTCTACTATAACAACGAAGACTGCTGTGGTTTTATCCAAACTCTGGAAAAGCAAAGTCAATTATGTCGAAGCAAAAGCCTAAATTTTAAAATGACTATATTTATGCCAGGGCTTGCTATACGTAGCCTACCACAACTTAAACACCGCGATGCAACCCTTTTTTTGTACGGTGAAAGATAAAAGACTTATACCACTTAGTTGGAAATAATAACAAAGGAAGATTATCTAAGGTATTCAACAGATATTAGGAGAAGAATGTAACAACAATCAAACCAGAATATTATGGGGATGCAGCGGGAAACAACAAAATCTGTCTAGGATTCGATATAAGCAATATGCATCTGAGCAACATGATGCAATACATGCCAACCAGTGCATATGTTCGATAAAGGAAGTGTATGGATTTTAGAATTGAGAAGAAAAGCAGGCGTGGTCAGCTAGCTTACAAAATGGATAACGTATATGAAAACAAATTAAAAGTAGACTGTCAGCACATTTGCAATGAACGAGAGATAAGGTGTGACAGTGAACAGCTACCAGTTGATGGATATTCTAAAATAGTTAAAGAAGAACATATTTTGCAACTATCAGGCTGCTACTTTCACTCACATTTGTCCAAATACTTCTCCAAAGGCAAACACGGAGACAAAATGGAAGACATAGAAAATCAATTGCAGACTTATTAAGACTTGAATTAGCTGAAGGCGGTTGGATACACCGTACATCATATATGGGAATGCGAGTCTCTAAAAATGAAAAAGGAGCGTTGCATAGTTAAAAAAAAGTTTTGCGAGAATCCTGCTTTCATAGTCGATACCAGACCAAAACTTACAGAGAAATAAATAATCGAAGAAGTGAAAAGTGGAAAACTACTTGAAATGGTTGAATGCGATATCGGTACACCAGATCATCTGAAAACAATTTTCTTTGAATATCAACCAATATGCAAACACGCAAACATGTCGAGAAATGATTTGAGTGATCACATGAAAAAAAATTTCAGTCAAAAGTGGATTATTTAAATCTCCCAGCAAAACATTACTTAACAGCTATTTTGGCAACGCATGCTCTTCGCTACCCCCTGTTAAATGGTACCTGAGTGATGGATCAGAAAATACAACCATTCTTCAAATAGTGCAATACACACCCAAAAACTGTTTCACTGACTTTGGAGAAGAAGTAATGGCAGCCAGGCGACTAGGAGATATTGAACCCACCAAAAGAAAATAATCACAGACTCATGCAAACTGATGGGTAAGATTACTAGAGCTGAAGATCAATTAAGTTTTACTATCTTAGTGATATGATTTCATAAATATTTATAACTAAGCAATTTATACATATAAAAATTGTTTCCTCACCCCGGATACCCCGTATGGGTGGTAAAGTCTGCTCTAACTCGGGTCTCCTACCAGAGACCTGGGAGTTTGAGCACTCGCCTCAAGATCTTAGCTGCTCCCAATAGCGCACTTTTCTGCAACTCACCTGAGTTGATTGCTGTTGGTATTTGGGCAAGCCACATTTTATGTGATGGTGTTATTGTGCCCACTGCCCCAATGACTACTGGGATTACAGTTGTTTTTACATTCCAGCATTTTTCAATTTCTTCTCCAAGAGGGAGATATTTCTCTACCTTTTCTTTTTCTTTGCTGGCTATATTGTAGTCATTGGGTACTGCTATATCTATTAGAGTAGCCCGCTTGTTCTCCTTGTCTACCACCACTATATCTGGTTGGTTTGCTAATACATGCTTGTCAGTTTGGATGTAGAAGTCCTAGAGGATCTTAGCCCGGTCATTTTCATTGACCTTACCAGGAGCTTCCCACCAGTGTTGTGGTATATTAAGGCCATACTCATCACATAGACTTCTATACACAACACCTGCGACATGATTATGCCGCTCAGTGTATGCGTTCCATGCTAGCTGCATATATATATATCTAATCTACAGTTAATGAAAAGAGGTTTCAAGGCTTGGAACACATGAATGACATAAAAGAGGTTGAGTGTGCCAAGTTTCTAATCAAGCTTGACATTCCCATTCAAAGAGGATTATTTGTGTTAGAGTATGCAAATATTTTATTACTGAGATTCTATTTCGACTTCTTATCAGTTTTTATACCATTTCACAAATTCTCTTTGATTCAATGTGACACTGACTATATGTACCTTTCACTTTCTGAGCCAAATCTATTTGCCACTGTGCCACCAGAGTAGAGGAAACCATTTATGGACAGGTATGAACTGTGGTTTGCAATTGAATACTGTCAGGAACACAAGCAAGCATTTCTGGATTGTATGTTTAGCGCAGGAGACTGGGTTGTTTGAGACTGTTGTAAAGTGGTTGCCAAGTTTGATTCAGGTACCGTTGAAAAATTTCATACGGAATAGAAGGGTGATGGAGTGATAGCTTTGTGCAGCAAGTGTTACTACTGCATAGACGATCAAATCAAGCACAGCTCCAAAGGAATATCAAAGAGAAATAACCAATTAACAGCTAAAGGCTATGATGAGGTACTTTTCAATCAGTAAATATCAGCTGGAACAAATCAAGGATTGAGAGTTAAATGTCATAAAATCTTTAAATACATTCAAAAGAGAAAGGGCCTAAACTATTTATACAGAAAGAGGAACGTAGCCGATGATGGAGTAACGACTTTGCCTACTCATGTATATGGTAATTGTAAATAAGTTGTGTACGTTTGTATATCTTGGTACATATTGAGTAGATATGATACAATGCATATATAAGTTTTAATTATTTCTCACCACTATTTGTACTGGTATCAATCATGGCTCTCGCTAAAGAAACAACCAACTTAATCACCAGTCGTTTATACTTCTTCATTTGGTCTAAACTAAAAGAGACAAATGATCACTATCACGATACTCGCATTGATAAAAACCTGAACAGGTTTACCATCTTATTACAATTATTAAACAATGACCAAAGTAACAAAATTAAATAACTAGCAATGTTACTATTAAGAATAGACTATGATGAGCTTTCAGAGACTGTATCTAAACATATATTAGAATCAAAATCATTCAAAGTAACTCTAACAGCCTTGCTTTATTTTATCATAAGTTTGTGCGAGCTATACGCATGAAATAAAAAAATCAATAAAATGAATCATTTCATAGACGAAATTCAAACGCGTTTAAAATCATCATCCAATCTCTCTCATGCTAAAGCTTGCTTGTTCACTTTGCTAGCATCATTCAATATCAAATTCTGCACACTATATATGTTATAAATAATCATTTTTAGCTTATTCATTATCATTACACTTCCATTGATTCATCCATTTTGTGCTATAGTAGCTGGGCTTAGTCTAGCTGGCAAGTCAGTATGGATTTCAGAATTGTTAGCTTCCAGAAACCAAATGATACGTCCTGTACTTGAAAAGATTCCCCTGTGCCATAAAGAATATCAACCGCTCTACAATACATTCACAGGTGTTATATTTTACGAAGAAAAGGTTGACAGAAATGAACTCGATGGTTCTGTTAGAAAACCTATCATAGACAATGATATGATGGAACAAGTCAGCCATAATATGTCTGAAATATTTACAAATTTGCCCGTCATAGCAATATGAGCGTGGTATTTTAAGTCAAAATCTTTTCCTTGAAAGTCAACGCGTTAGAATGATGAGCCTCAACTCGAGTTATCCAATATTATTACAAAATCAACCAGATGTAGATCAAGTATCATTTTTGGCTAGACAAATGTTAGGAAAGGGACAGTTTTGATTTAAGACAGACGCGTTTAAATATGCTACTTTGATACCATATGGGTACATATTCATTGATTTAAAACAAGAAACTCTTTATTTTTTAAAATTAAGAACATCCATATTTTGTAAAAACAACACGTATATTTATGTCCCAAAATCTTCGAGATTACCATTTGAATGATACACATTAGATGGAACGGATCACGACTAAACGAGTCAAGAAGCATATTTCAATGCTTAACCTTTTAGCAAATTGTGATAAACATACAGCTAGTTCAATTGTCAAGTCAGCTAAACCTGCACTTATCGGGTGTATTTCGGATATTTTTCATAACGTATTAAACGTAACGATACAAAAAGGAGGATTTCTAATCAGTCTATTAGTTCCCCTGATAAGATCAATAATTCCAGATGTTGCCCAAGCTATAACAAAAAAAGAAAATGATTTTCGAAACTAAAAATGTTTTGTCAATGGATTCTAGCAATATATATCACCTACTATCATTAAATTGTCCAAGATCATAACTAGAACTAATAGAGAAGTAAAAATAATTGATGAAATGATGTTAGCCCTAGATAAACAACCCAATGTGACTGAATCTGAAAAGGTGTCAGAATACAATAGAGCACTCATGTAATTTCAAAGCGAAGCTATCATAAGAAACGTTCAAAGGAGAAATAACGATCCACAGAAATATACCAAGCCTCAGCGAGATATAGATTTTTAACAAGAAGTCGATAAGACCAAAGACGATACCAAACTGGACAGTGAAGAGTCAACAAGCCATCTAAAATCAAACAAGAACCGATCTATGAAGTCCAGATACAACGTCTATGCTGAGATAGAGCATTGATATAAGGCTAAAGTCAAACAGCTTTTATCATCATTAAAGAATGTACAATAATCTGAAACAGGAGAAGTATTGATTCACGGACATAAAATTCCCGAAAGTAATATTTCTTAGCTTCCTAATGTAGCAGTAAATCCTCGTGCAAAATGAAGCGATATAAAAGTATTAGAATTATTCTCTGCTCTTCTTCGAAAAACCAATATACCTCAGACTGTTGTGAAAAAGAAAACTATAAAATCATCAAGAGTCCTTGAAGATATCAGACCTATTCCACATGTCGACAGAGAAGGAACAATATAGATAACTAGAAAGAATATTTCTTACAAAAATGAAGCGTAGAATAAGCAGGAAAAAAAGGATTTTAGAAAAAATTTATTATAATGTTCAAAGTTCTGCTGGTTACACTCTGTTATATTGCTGGGGAAGCAATAAAGCACTCACCGTGAACTCAAGATCACAAGAGGCCGTCAGCTTGGTCTCCAGTCACTATATAGCGATGGGGGTCACGTGTCTCCTAGACGTCTAAGCCATAGCCTAATAGACGTCTAAGCCGTAGCTTCCAGTAGCTATAACTTCTAGTAGTCTATTTAGCCTGTGGTTCTTTATTCCTGATCGTGTTACAGTATGAATATATAACATGCCCTTTTTTTCAAGACTACACCGCTTAATCTAAAATCCAAATACGAACTCTAATTCGAATACACTCAAATTTACCCAAGTGCAACCACTATTAGCAGAACAAATAATCTCGCAGGAGGAGCGTTAAATTCAATGAAGCAGGGTTATCAAGCCAAGCAGGTTAGATAATCACAAAAGCTTCAAATCATAGTTACCATTTTGAAGATGAGATAAATATCTCTCTACTCACCCAATATTCTGTTTACTTACTCGTCTTTCCTTCAGTCATCAGTTATCGCAAATTTAATAGTTTTGATCGCACCCCAATCCATCTCAATCTACCTCATCTCCATTTAGCAAATCACCTTCCTCCATACTGGCAGTATCCCCATACCAATCGGCCTTCTCATGTCCCTCCTCCATTGCCACCGGTTTATCTGAAATTTTTGGCTCAGAACTAGCAAGCTGGTCGTCATTGCCACTCTGAACTTTTGGCTCAGAACTAGTGCTGGGACGATATCAAAAATTCATTTCGGTACGATATGATAGCGTAGTCAACCGATATATCGAAATATCGGTTATGTTATTCGGAGTTGTCTTACCTGCCAGAAAACTGCCATGAAAGAACAACTCCCTAATGAATATATATACCAGTATAATTCTCCGAAGAATCGGATATCAAATAGGTAAAGAAGAATATCCTTCGTTTTTCGTGACGTCTTTCTATCGTTGTCCGCCATCTTTATGGAGAACTCCTATCGTTAAAAACACGAAGCTTCTGCAATTAATTATGTTTGTTATGCTCTTATTTGCAAATTTTTTATTGTAGTATCAAAACAACATCAAAAATACTATTATTCATGTAAACATCAACGATACTTACACAGTCAGATGATGCAGGCTATAATATAGTCATCAAATTATTAATAACAATTAATCTTGCCACAATCAATACTCATAGAAGACCTATTCTTTAAACCTGAACTCTTGTATATAGTATCAATCAATTTATTTTTGTAAAAGTTATCCTCATTACTTATTTGAAGTCATCATCTCATGTAAATTTTATTTTAATTTTTACACCAATAATCTCAAACTAAACATGAATTGTTCACTACTATCTTGCATTCAGGATACTTTCACAGGTTTCATTTTATTTGATAATACGCCTGAAAATAGAGGCTTTTCGTTATTTTGTTATCAGCAAAATTAAACATTACTAACTAACATACTATTAATCAAGAGAATGACGATAGTTTTCTACAAAAATGGCGGCTTTTCCGTGGACGAGCGCGTTTGTAAACAATGCGATGACGTCAAAAAACCGATGAATCTATATTATCGTCGATATCGTCCAATATCGACGGTATCCGATATTTCGATATGGGCAGAAAGCACTCGGTACGGTCGGTATCAAAAAGTGATATCGACGATATACCGAAATATCGTAATATCGTCCCAGCACTACTCAGAACCAGCAAGCTGGTCGTCATTGCCACTCTTTCCGGAGCTTTCAGGTTGGACCTCCTCTTTGGGTTCCTCAATCTTACTCTCCTCACAACTAACATCTCTGCTAGGGACTACTCTCACAACGGAGGTTTCAGGTTGGATCTCCTTTTTGGATTCCTCAACCTTACTCTCTTTTCTAGTAGTCATTACGGAACTCGCGCTCCTTGCACCCCTCCTCTGAGCCCTCTTTTGCTTTACATCAGCCAAGTGCAACAGAGCCTCTCTATATCCCTTCTCACTCTCAATCTCCTCCTCCAACTCTCTCTCGTCCTTCTCTATAGCAGACAATGCACGCTTGTACTGCTCCTCTACTTGTCTCCTCCTATGCAAGAGCATAGCTTTCCTCCGCTCGATGGCAGCCTCGGTCGAAACAGACTCTGACTCCATCTCTTCTACAAAACTATCCATCTTAGCAACAAAGGGTAAACTCGAACTAGGCTTCTTCAACTTAGAATCCGGTCCTCTACCCTACGCTTAATACCTGCTGCAATATCTCTATAGGAAGACCCACCAATAGTACATCCTTCAAGTCCATGGTCTAACTGCCCACAAAATCTACACAATGTCTTCTTGCAATCTACCGCAAAATGTCCTTTACCTTTACAATTATAACAAATAAATCCAGGACACTGAGCAGCATAGTGGTCTCTAAAGCTCTTGCAGACAACACACTTAATGTTACCTGGCTTACCATACACTTCTTTTTTACCTTCGCTCACGTTCTTACCCGACTCGCTCCCCTTCTGCTTACTAAACACTGTGTTACCTTCTGAATCCTTCGTCACCTTCACACCTCCACTCCTGCCTCTATTTGTACCGCCGCTCTCAGCACCACCACCTCTCGGCGAATCGCCAGCACTCTTCATAAGTGATAAAGAAGTAAGATTGGTCTGATATCAATCTGAAACTAAAAACAAGGTCATTTATAATATTCCATACCATATTTCTTAGGTGGTTTACTAACTCGACCTGAGCTAGTGACAACAGGTTCTCTACTAAGAGGCACAAATTTACTTCTAGAATTTCTCTCAACAACAGAAGTTTCCCCTCGTGTTCACTGACGCCAGGAATTTCCTCCATGTGCTCAGCTACACCAGGAGTTTCCTTCCCTTGCTCAAGAATGCCTAAATGGGGATCATGTTCTCTTGACTTTCGGATAAACCGTTAGCATTTTCTACTACTTCAGAGTTGCCCTCTTTTGAGGAGTAGCTACCGAAGGGAAGACAATTATCCTCAGAAGAGTCAGATAATGTGTTCTCGTCATCTGAGTTCAACAAAAACAAATGTTTTCTATTTCTGCGTATTTCACTCATGCCTACATTGACCCAGTAACTTTCAGGGGATTTATCCTTTCTCAAAACTATACCTCTTGAACCTACATCAGTAGGAGCTTTTACATAAACCATTTGACCAGGTTTTAACTCGTCTAGCTTTGAAACTCTATACTTTTTATCCCACCGTTTTTTAACTTTCTTTTTACGTCTAATTTCATTTTCTTCAAACAGTTCATAGTTTACATCACTTTCATATGGGAAGCCCAAGTTTGATCTAATAGCTCGACCAAAAATCAGATCCCTTGGCGTATATCCTGAAGCCAAAGGTGTAGTCCTATACGCAGACAAAGCCACATCTTTATCTCAACTTTTCTCCCATAATCTCTTAACAATTTTTACAGCGCTTTCTGCTAAACCATTAGAACAAGGATACCGGGGGCTACTAGTAGTTAGAATGAAACCCATTTTCTCTCCAAATTTTCTAAATTTTTT
The DNA here is from genome assembly GCF_963576615.1 of Watersipora subatra. Classification (NCBI taxonomy): domain Eukaryota; kingdom Metazoa; phylum Bryozoa; class Gymnolaemata; order Cheilostomatida; family Watersiporidae; genus Watersipora; species Watersipora subatra. Next base: position 10,087,165 of record NC_088713.1, read on the forward strand.
ACTAGTATAACAAGTTCCATTATCAGACCTGATAACGTTGGGTATACCAAATCGAGAAACAGATACTTGAGTACTCGAATTATCTCTCTTGCAGTTTGAGATTCTATATGCAGACATTTTATCCACTTCGAATAATAGTCTATAGCTATCAGATAATATTTGTTATCAAACACAGGTATATTCGAACCTATCACCTCCCATGGTTTAGAAGGCATTTCTGCTTCATACATGGGTTGGTGTTTAACTTGACCATGCATAATGCAAACACTACATCTACTTATATAATCTGCAATCTCCTTACTATAACCAGGCCGCCAAAAATGACGCTGAGCCCGTCTGCGAAATTTCGTTATGCCTTGATGACCTTCATGACAAATTTCTAAATACTGCGGTCTTAATGACTTAGGAATATACAGCCTAGAGTCATATAACAATATATTATTATAAATACTTAATCTCTCTAGATCCATATAAACCTATTAGTTCTTTACTAGAACCATCCAATTCAGATGGCCAACCAGAATATAAATACTCTATACACTTGAGAGCATCTGAATCTTTACTAACCTCTTCTCTTAGTTTCTCTTCTTTAACGTCCCCATATGCAGAAGGGGAAACTATCGAGTTAACATAAGCTTCTACCTTATTACAAACAGCTTTACTTACCTCATCACAAACAGCACCACTGTTCGGACGGCTAAGCAAATCAGCAATGAACATATCTTTTCCAGGAGTGTGAAAAATATCATAATCATATCTCATTAGTCTTAACTTAAAACGTTGTACTCTTACAGGTAGTTTAGACAAATCCTTTTCACCTAAAATCGCAATAGGCTTATGGTCTGTCTCTATTTCAAATTTTCGACCAACTAAATAGTAATCAAACTTCTCCCATGCCCCTCTCGGAGCTAAAGCTTCCTTTTCGACCATAGCATATCTACCTTCAGTTTCAGTCATTTTCCTAGAAGCATATTCTACAGGTTGCCACGCACCTTCCTCGTTATACTGCAGCAAAACTGCACCTAGTGCATTTTTACTAGCATCAGCGGAAACTCTATGTTTAGCATTTATCTCGAAAGTACATAATACTGGACTATTAAAAATTTCTTTCTTACCAGTTTCAAAAGCTTTTTGTTGGTCAGGACCCCGATACCATTCCGATTTACTACCCAATACTCCATAAATCGCAGTACATAAACCAGCTAACCTTTTATTAAACTTCATCAAATAATTAACCTTTCCGGTAAATCTCCTGACCTCCTTTTTGCTCCTCGGAGGCTTCATTTCAACTATAGATTTTATTTTACCTGGGTCTGGTTTAATACCAGCACTGCTAACCAAATGTCTTAAAAAATTCACCTCAGTACATCCAAATTCACATTTTTCTTTCTTCAAAGTCATTCTTCTCAATTCCAGACATCTCAATTCCCTCTTCCAGACTTCTCAATTCTATTTAAAACTTTATGTAAATGTTGCCAATGTTCGGTTACAGTTTTACCGTAAACTAAAATGTCGTCAATCAAACATACAATTCTATCTAAGCCTTTCAATATCTTTTCCATTTCCCTCTGAAAAAAATTCAGGGGCTGAAGATATCCCAAAAGGCATTCTCTTAAAGCAAAATCTACCCCATGGGGTTACAAAAGTTGTCAATTCTTTGCATTTCTTATCAAGTCTTACTTGCCAAAATCCCGAGTTAGCATCAAGTTTGGAAAACATAACTGCTTTTGCCAATTTACTCAACATGTCAGATATCTTAGGTAAAGGATATACTTCCCTTCTAACGCATTTATTCAAATTGGTCAAATCTACACACATTATAATCTTACTACCTTGTTTTGAAGCTATGGTAAGACCAGAACACCAATTAGTTGTTTTTTCTATAGGTTCTATAACCTTACTCTCCAACATTTTATCAATTTCTTTTTTAGCTTTTTTACGCAGGCCTGCTGCAATAGGCCTAGGTGCATACAATCTAACAGGTTCAGCATTCCTATTTAAGTCAATACTAAAAATACCAGGTGTTTTTCCTAGTCCCTCGAAGGTCTTAGGAAATGCCTTCAAAGGGTCGAATTCGTTAGCACACAAAGCATTAATAACTGACAACAAATTCAACTTCTTAATCTCGGGCATACCTAAAAGATTTCTTCTAGAACATTCAAGTATGTAAACAGAAGTATCAATAGTTCTGTAAGTACTTTTAATAGTTACATCAGCTACTCCTAAAACATTCAATCTATTTCCATCAGCTCCATTCAAAATTTGCTCGGGTTCTTTTAAATTCAAACCAAGCTTTCTACTAGCTTTCTCAGTCATAGTGGACACATTAGCTCCTGTGTCAAAAGTAAATTTTATACCTTTACTATTTACAGATAAATTTCTGACAAATTTCTTGCCTAGTCAGCTGCTATTACTAGACTCAGAAAACCTTACTGTGGGAGTAGGACTTCTTCTACCTTCACTGCTTCCACTACTTTCGTACCTATCTCTCCTTTGACTCCTACGTACCTTGCGGTCCTTAATTCTGTGCCCTTTGGTAGCACAAAAAAAGCATCTTACCTCTGGACAAAATCTGATTTCATGTCATCTCACTCCACAACCATAGCATTTATCTGCTTCTAGAGATGAATACCATCTAGAATTTTTGCTAGATCTATCATCATATCTCCTCAGGGATTACCTATCTCTACTTCTCCTACGCCATTCAAGTGGTCTCCCTCTAACAGAATCCCTTGATGAGCTACTATAGTATCTAAAGCATTTAACTTTACTATAGTCTTTATCGTATTTACTTGACTTTCTATCCTTACCATACCCTCTAGATTTATATTTATCTCTAAAAGATACTCTATTCATTTCTTTCTCTTTATCCGAATCAGAGTCAAATTTAAATTGACTATCTTTGTCTTCTGATTTGTTTTCTACTGCATCTACTTCCAATTTCACATTAAAATTGCCTGCTTTAACAGTTTCAATAGTTCTTTCTGAACCTCTGGCTATTTTTTTAGCTCTCAAGATATACCTCCTACCTAAAAACTTAGTCCAATTCAAGTCATTTTGTTGCATCAGCTGGGATCAAAGAGAAGATTCTCTCAACCCATTAACTGCCATAGCTAAAGCAAATTCTTGTCTCAAAGCATCATGTTCAGTTCCAAAAGTCATTTTTCTACTTAAATCTTCAATTCGTAACAAATAGTCATTTTCATTTTCTCCTATAGCCTGTATAGGAGAAATATATATATATATATATATATACAAATAGGAGCCTACATATACAAGTTTCATTGTTTTAACATAAACAGTTTCTTCAGATTCATAAACGGTTTTCAAAAGTTCCATGGCTCCCTCGTATGTAGAAGTTGCACTTTTTTGATCAAAACCTAAATATGTCAAAGCTGCTCTTTCTGCCTTACACACGGCATTCAACAAAGATACTAATTTCATTCTACCTCTAAATACATCAACAGTTTCTTCCTCGCCCTCTATTGTAACTTTTTCTTCACCTAATCTCAGTGTGATCATTTCAACGCTTAGATCAAACTCATTTAACCAATTTTTTCATGATCCACCAACATCGTCGCTATTAATTACTAGTTTCGGAAAGTCATTAAAATTCAAATTTCTAGCCATATTCAAAAATAGCTTAAACTCACTTCCGAACACCCTTCGGAACTTCTATAACAATGTAATCACCACTCACCTTGTATAGTGTCTCCCACTTATCACAGAAAATACACCACGGAAAATCATTAACCACTGTATCACCACTATCGATCGCCGATATCACTAGTTAACAAGTTTTTCTGTTCTAGAGACTCTGATTATTATGTAGATTTGAACTCTAGTTACTGTATTTATATCTAGAAGTTAAATGGTAAAACTGATAGAACTGATATAGGTGATTATGACAATATAGCTTCTGTCAATTTGCTGGGTCAAACATTATTTAAACAAATTGATATGAGCTTAAACAATGTAATTATACGTAATATATTCTTCAAAACCTCTATCATTACAGAGCAATCTTTGAGACTTTACATTCACAGAGCGAGGAATCGAAGCAATCACAACTTAGTATGTCATTGTTTGCAAAAAGATACCGCAGGGGCCATAGAAAGACGGGATATTGGTAATATGGGTTATGCTACGAGAAAATCCTTGACAGCTAAAAGTAAAGCAGTACTGTTGATCGGAAAGATTCACTTGAACATGTTTTTTTTTCAAAATAGGCATTTGCTGAATGAACTAGACATAAGGATTACCCTTATTAAAAATTCAGATAAACTAGTCCTAATGTCTAATGAAGATGCAGGGTATAAACTCAAAATAACTAATGCTTCTTTCTACGTAAGAAAAGTAAAATTAAATGATGGAATTTAAATGAGACACGTTGAACCTTTGGAAAAACAGCTAAAGCCCGCTTTGTATCCTATTCAAAGGGTTACTATGAAATTTTTTTTACATACCTACAGGTTCTCTATCATGTGACGTAGAGAATTTGTTCAACGGTATTGTACCTAAAAGAATTAGTAATAAGGTTTGTGAACGCTGAAAGTTTTGAAGTATCATATGAATGCAATCCATTCTAGTTCAAACATTTGTATTTGAAATATTGCAGTTTGTTGGTCGATGGAAGATGTTGCCCCAGAAATCATTAGTTGACCATTTTGAAAATTATCAAACGCTCAGAAATTACTTCACGCTATTAGAAAGCACTGGAAAGGCATTTAAAGACGCTGGTGTTGGTATAGACAGAACAGAATATGCCAATGGGTATTCTCTATTAGCATTCAGCTTGACCCCTGGTCTTGACGAAGATGGATGCTTCCACGTATTAAAGAGGGGAAACATTCGATTCAAAGCAAAGTTTGACAGAGGATTGGACGTACCAGTCAATGTCATCGTATACGCAGAGCTTGATGCAACTATAAAGATCGACAAAAACAGCGCGGTTCTTTCAAACTTCTAGGGCTAAACATTATAGATACCAAACAAATACACGTAATACTTCACTTCGATTCTTGTTTAAAGAAATTAAACTTTCTAGGAGAACTCCCAATTGATAGGATTTCTATGATAACGCTAAAGTTTTCTTGTGCTATGGTGATAAGCACTAAGCCACACTATCATAGTGGAGAACACTGGGTGGCTGTAGTAATGACTGTGGAGAAAAAAGAATATTTGATATATTGATATACTTTGATATATTTGGTTATCCATCGTTCAATCTACCCGAAAAAGGAGATATGTTGGAGAATTGTATCGAATGGGAATACAATGAAGTCAATTTACAATTGCCTATCAGTACAGTATGCGGTGAATACTTGATATCTTTTGTCAAACACCTGACAAGAGAATTTGCATTACAACACATAACGCACATGTTAAATCACGAAAATGATTTTTATGAAAATGATGCTATAATATTCAACTATATCAGAAACAAATATCGAGATGTAGCAAACGCTAATACAGAATCTTTAAAAAATATCGATTTCCCTTTCGTGTTACCACAAATAAGTTCAGTTTTGAGTCGATTTATTTCTTTTTAAATAAATAATTTTCCTATCAATGAATTTATTTGACACTTTAAATTTTTGTTTTAATATGTTTTACTATGTATAAATATATGAATTTAATCGTTAACATCATTCAAACATCTATTTATAATGCTTACCTGATTATCTGAAATAAGGTCCTGCAGCAATAAGGTCTAGTCGAATTTAACTGAAAGAAAAAGAAATTTGGATGTAACTCACATTCAGCCATCTCATTTAAGTACCTTGTTAAAAATATATCTTGTTTATGAGTTTAAAATGTGAAAACTTCGCTTACCTAAATTCTACAGTAGATAAAAAATTTGAGTGTTTGTTTGTACGTTTCGTATTGGGAGTGATTCAGATATAATATGCCATTAGTTAAAAGATCACTGAAAGAAAACCACTTAGCATGTAGAGAGATTATTAGGCTCTATATAAACATACAAGTATGAGAAGAAATATCAATAAATAAAATTTAATACTTACAAAACAGCTCTGTAGAGGGGAGTTGATCTCCCAACAGGCATTCTAATTGAAGGAGCTACAGCTCCTTCAGACACAATTCACTGTTTTGGAGGGTGTATAGGCTTTGATGGTAGACGTTGAACGCCTCTCATTCCTTGTCCATTTCTGACATGTTCGAAGCCATAGCTCCTGACCCAGATCCAACATTTGAGTTTGTTGTAATGGCTAGCAATGCAGTTTGATCATTTGAGGTCGTTGTAGTGGCTCCTGGGTCAGATTGCTCGTTTGAGGCAATTGTAATTATTATGGTTGAAATGATGTGCAAGCATTTCTTTTGTATGTAACATTTAAACCTATGAAACCATCAAAGCATTCTTAGTTGTAAGCATCTTTAGTAGTAAGCATTCTGAATGGTAAGCATTCTAGCAAGCATATCGAAAACTCTCCGTACAAAGTTCCTAGTAAGAAGATCGAAAAGTGGCTTACTACACTACTGAGACATCATACTGAAAGCCTTTGTTTAGGGGAAGTTTGGGCACATATTTCTCTTCTATTTGTTCAAGTGTGCTAGTTTCTGTTTTTCTATTAGTATAAGCAAGCATCTTTTTACCAATTCCTACCGACTGAACCTATGACAGTCAAACAAATAAAACTTTGATGTTAACACATGTATTCAAAAATAGTTAGGTATATGTAATTAAATTGCAAATATGTATAAATATGTGTATCTACATAAACACAAATACATACCTGTATATAGATATAAAGAAAATATATTTATACATGGTAGATAACTGGTCAGGCCTACTGCTAACAACACTTACGCTCTAAAAAGTGTCGAGTGGTATAAACAATTATAGAGTGTTGTAGTAGGTTATTGTTACTTATCTTTTTTTCAGATTGATGTTTTTCTCTGTGGTCGGTAGATACGGAAAGCGAGAGCACCTACATAGGACTAAGCACAACCGACGTCAAATTCAGATTTAGCAACCACAAGGCCTCATTCATACACAGTAAAAAACAAAGCAGCACAGAACTCAGTAAACACATCTGGAATCTTAGGAATGACAATACAAGCTACATGATTAAATGGAAAATCATGCAGAAAGCTAAACTTTATTCAAACCAAGCATAAAAAGCTCATATGGGCCATAGTGAAAAGTATTACAACATTTGCAGGCTGTAAACAGCCACCTAAAACAAAGGAGATGTGATAAACAACACATGCAGACACTCCAAGTAATACTTTTTGGCCAATATCATCCAGGAAGAGGCGGAGCTACTAACACCACCAACAACACCAGGAGAGGCAATTCCACCAGCCATTAAAGCAAGTTACAAGAAGACTGCACCAGCACGGAATAGACTTGTCGTGACTCCAGGGAGGAACATCAATCTGGAAAGGTTTCAAAGATAGCTACTACTGCAAACATTTTATCTACCCATGTAGCCTTTCTGTTCCTCATTGCTTTTTATCACTCTTTAATTGTTGACTCTTTCACTAGCTTTGAATAAAGCTTTAGCTGTGAGACTCTATGTAAAGCGGTATTACCTTGAGTGGAAATTTGGTTCAAAAAATCTGGAAGTTGTTGTTGCACCTGAACTAAAAGATAAATTTGAGGGTTATAAGTTGTCTTCTAAAGTTTAACGTAACTCAGATATCGATGGCAAAGCATGCCATTTTGACATATCTTTGATAATTTTTTTAAGTTTGGGAAACTCAGTAGCTGTAATAACACAAAAGATTTTTGGCTTTCACTTTGCTAACACTTAGATTATTAAAACTGGCAAGGAAAGAATGTGTTAAGGAGAGAATTGTCAGTATGTCTATTTTTGCTTATGTGGCTGCAAAGGCGTTATTGCCCATCTAGTTCCTTCTAACTGGTCTCTAAAAATCTTTGGTTGCAAAGACCCAAATGGCTCAAAAGAACCAACCCAGTTTCACCAATCTTATGTCCTTATGTGCTCTATACTTTTAGCACAGTTTGTAACTCTTGAAGCCTGCTTCAACAGAACCAAAAATATGATTTTGAGTGGTAGAATTTGTTGTTACGGTTCGATGTAATTCCTAAATTGATTGCAAAGCACTCTGTTTTTTTATCCTGTTAACAAATCTTTTTGAACCTACAAAAACTGTGAAAACATGAAACATTATTTGGTCTAGAGTTTTTTAACACTTACATTACTAAAACTGCAAGTAGCTGTTAGAAAGAAAATAATCAACATGCATGATTTTCTTTTGGCTGCTGCAACAGTTTTATAACCTGCCACATTTTTTCCGCATGGTCTTTAAAAATATTTGGTCTCAAAGTCTCATTAGGCTTTTCAGAACCAGATTAGTAAACATTAATTTGTGAACGGTTTGTTTGATAAATAAACCAAAAATGTGCGCCAGCAGGTGTACTGCAAGCCTTACAGTAAGTCAAAAAACACCTAATCAGTGGGTAATTAAATTAAATTAAATTGGTTTAGTTCTTGCACAAAGCACCTTTTTTGGCCTTTTTAGTTTGCGCCAGTTTATTAAAAACTTTCATCAAAATTAATTAAATGTGTTTTAGTATTGTAGCATAATATTTACTATTATAAGAGCAATGTTCCATCATGTTAAAATGTTTTCTGTGTAGAGGAGTTAAACTTGTTTTAATGTTGAATACGCGTTATAAGAACAGAGTTTCAGAGTTTCTTGTTTTGTCTACAATGGTCGTAATAAGAAAAAACATGCCCATTTTAGCAATGTAAGTTCAATTGACATATTTAGAACTTTTTTTGCTTACAATTTATCTGATGAATTACTAATTATTGGAAACTCGCACGCGTAATGAGCCATTTTCGATACAATTGCGTTCATGATCTTTTGTCGTAAAAGGAATGCAAACTCATTGACCCAAAGATGTACACGCACCTAAAACTATGTTACTAGAAACAGAGAAATCGTGCGAAGTACCAGGTTTCATGCTGGACATTCAAAATTTTGTAAAAGTTTAAGTTAGGTCTACCCAGTTGTACAAAAAGCTTCCAAGCAAATTTCAAGACATGAGGTGCTCAATGTGACAAAACAAGGTGAAGTTCACCTTAAGCTATTTCATATTTTCTTGCATAGTCCAATCTCAACATACAATTGTAATAAATTCCAAGACCTGTCTCATTTTTCTTTTTTTTATCATAAAGCAATTTGTTGTATCAATTAAGTAAGTACAAGTATTTCCAATTCCATACTATAAAAACCTAGTGGGAAGGAAAATATGGTGGATAGTGATAACGATGGAAAACATGTTTTTAATTGTTGTAATCAACGAATCTTTGTTTCGTGGTAATAATCTGCAATGAAATATAACATGTCTCTGTAGCCTGGAAATTGTATGGGAATTTTACCTTTGATACAGACATAATGACTAGTGGCAATGTGAAAGTTGGCAGCGCGTTCAAAACATCAGACTTTGGTGCTAGAAAACATAACATTTACTTTTAGTTCCACATAAATGAACTTAGGCTAATAAACAAACTCCGAGCAAAGTTCAATTTTTCTCTAAACCTAACGCAAATTTTGTTTTCTTTCTGAATATTTTATCATCTTTTGGTGGTTTGGTGTTTTTGCCTCAGTTTCACTTTAAGTTTTTGAAGCATTATAAAAGTTTTCTAATAATTAGCCGAGAAAGATCCAATAATGCTGTTATTGACAGCAACTTTGCGCCACCTAATGCCAGCATCAAGAAACAATTTGTAGGCTCATTTTTTACTGTGTTCTGGTAAACCTAAGCAAAACTTTTTGAAGCTTTGCTCGTATCTCAATATTTTTGCATTTCAGGTGATTCATAATTCAAAGTATGGCCTTGTTGGTTATTTGTTTATAATATTTTATTTGATTCATGTAATTTTGCAGTGTGACATTGTGTCAGGCTACAATGAAACCAAGAGTACTATACAACAGTTGGTTGATGCAGTTCTGCCGTCAATAGACTTTCCTTCACTCAGCAAAGTGAGAGATAAAAGTGAGTTTATTGAGAAATATTTGAAATTACTAAAATTTTTGGAGCCGTAAATTTTTAGGTGCTGCAATAAATGTACAGTCAAAGAAACAATTTTTTTTCAGTCTGCAACTATGCCTGATTAGAAGTCTAAGCACTTTACTTAAAGCTAGAAGTTTTAACTGTGCTCACAATAATGAGTGGTCGTGGCCATATTACTATACATGTTTTAAACTTATGTAGTACATGTATATTATAACATAGCACAAGTGTAAACCACAACCATGGTACTTTGAACACATGAATTAAGGTTGACTGTTTTTACATGAGGCTGATCAGGCAACCTGGATGTGATGCCATTAGTGATGGCTTAAGTTAGTGATTGCTTGTATATTGTACCATAGAACAAGATTTTCAAGCTTGGTTTTTCAGGCAACCTGGATAAGTGATTAGTGACCTGCCATTAGTGATAAAGTAGGTTATTGATGGCTTAGATGGTTGTCTTATTGTTAATAAGGTCAGCCACAATCGTTTAACCAACTTCCACGACAAAACTCGCAGTTTAGACCAGTGTTTTGAGTTTACAACAAATTCACCCTGTACCTTCAGGACTGTGTTAAGGTTATCTGCTTTAACAATTGATGAGTTATAAAATTGAGTCATGTAATTGCTACAAATTGGGAAGAAATTGTACTAAATTGAATTAATAACAAATTGAAATATTTTTTAATATTCTAAAACGTATATATATTTTCTTTGACTATTGATATTTATCCCCGGTTATTTTCCTTTGCCTGGCTCTGTTAGTCTCCTGTTCTAGTTTACTCTGGTTGTCTTTGTCTCTGGTTCTGATTGTCTTTTGTTATATTGACTTTTCGAATATTTCAGCTCAATATGTCAAAAGTTTATAATTAATGCATCTTCTACAATTTGGTCTGTCTTAATATTATTTACCTTAGCTAAACGTAATTATGAGCTACAAAATGTAGCTTTCATATAATTGCTTAAAAGTTGGGAAAACTTGTACAAATTGAACCATGATAAATTTAATTTTTTTTTAAACAGCAGAATTTCTATATCAAAAGTAATTGACAAAAAAAGGTAAAATTTAGCGCTGCAAACAAATTTATAATTTGATCTCTGGCTTGTCTCTGACTCTGTTGGTCTCCGCACCTTTGTGTCTTTTTTGTTCTGTTTATCCTTATGTATTTTTTGTCTATTTATTTTTATCACCGGTTAATTTTATTTGCCTGGTTCTGTTAGTCTGGTTCTAGTTTACTCTGGTTCTTTTTTCCTCTGGTTTTGATCGTCTTTCGTTCTATTTATTTGTTCATTTCTGGTTGTCCGCAGTTTAATTTACAGAAATATTTTCTAAACACTAGTTTAGTTAACTTAATTGTGAATCTATAAAAACTAAATCAAAGCGTATAGGTTATGGTGTGAACCAAACAGTAAAATGTGACTTGGAAAAAATTTAAAGCAACGAATTATGCAATGAAATACACAAACATTTCATTCTTATCTGACTTTACCTTATGTGATATTATTTTATATCAAATTGTATTATATTAAGGTATTATGATAAGCTGTATTATGTTGCACCTACCAAATTATGTTTTTGTCATTTTTTATTATTTATTACACCTTAATTCATTACCCATTGCTATAACTTATTTTAATAAACTTTATTATGTTAAGTTTACCATAAAACGATATAATATTCTGACAAATTAAATTAAATTTTCACATTTTATTGTATTGTGCATCGTTTCTTTGCATTATATAGTTGGATTATATAGTTTAACTCTCTTTAACTTCCCTTTTGTTAACCTGGTTACTTTCTGATAATGGCCGTGTATTTATTATGAAACATGTCACTCTAAAAGATGTTTAACATCCACTTTATTTGAACTTTGCCTTATTTCTATCCTCTAACTTCACTTTCTTTAATTCACATTAACTTGTATGTTGATACAATGCATGGGATATGACGATCATAACCTAATCACAACTTAGTAGGTAAAGAGAGCTTTTATTAATTCAGTATATTTTTTTCCATTATTTATTTTGCTAATGAGTGCATAATGCTTAGAATTGTCTTGCAAACTTATCCAATTAGTAGCTTTTTATGAGCCTCAAAGACAGCTATAAGAACACTGATACAACTCAACTCAAATTTGTCGTAGATCACAACATAAATAATATTATTTTTTTAAGTTGATTTTTTTTTACTTCTAATGATTTTCTATAATTCTGGCATAGTTTACATTTGCGTTCAAAACACTTTTTAAGCAAATATTTTACCCATAGACCTTTTGAATAAAAACTGTTCTTGTAAACAATAATGAATCTTTTAACATGTTTTGGGCATCCACATGCATGTTAAACAAAAAAATTTATAGCATGGTTGTACATATTCTTAGGTGATTAGTTTCTAATTTAATTTACATAATCAGTTGTAATACAAAATTACAAACGAATAAAACATTTTTAAAAGTTCTATTGAAAAGTGAAGCTACCTAGGCTGGAACGGGATTGCCTCGCTGAGGCAGTCATACAGTCAAATTTAGTTGGTTCTAATACGAAAAGGGATAATGGTCTATTTCTCACTTTTAAAGTTTAATTTTGTCATCGACTGAAAATTTACACTAGTTGTTTTTTTCAACTGAAACACAAAATTTGAGCTCATGCATAAAGTAATTTGCTAGCCACTCATTACAAAAGTATAGACTTTGGTGTCTTTTTCCGGTTTTGCCCTTTTCAATCTTTTCACCTTATTTTTGATGTAAGTTCACATTCATTTTGTTTCAGAATTGTATCTGATAAAAATGATTCTATCATTACGGGTACATAATTGCGAAACTTTTCTGAAAAATGCATATAGCTCACAAATTAGCAAAACTATAGCGTTTTAGTTGCATTATAAACCGAGCGTAGAGTCATCACAGTCTGAAAACAAAGCAAATTATAATCATGCCAAGCTCTTGCTTTGATTGTGCATTGTAGTGACATAAGTGACATATCCATTTGCTTAGCCTCATGTCTATGTAAATGCAGAGTTTACCTGCAAATGGTTACAGCTAACAAATGAATCAAGCTGAAGCACTTTAGCTTTAAAATAAAGCTAGCTGATGTCACTGCAGTCTAAAAAATTGAACATTGTATAATGATCCCAGGCTCTAGCCCGTACGATGCATTTTCATGACATAGGCAATAAAAATAAACATTGAAGACTAATTTGACAGTATAGCAAAAGTCGAACCATCTGATGAATAAAAAAGTTTGGATGTAGATAACTTCCAAGTTCAATTTGTTCACTTGATGCCAAAGGTGGTTATAAAGAAATAAATGCAATGCTAGAAGAGCAAAAGCCATTAAAATTACAACTAGTTGAAATAGTTAACAAAGTATTGCATATGAACAGTTAATGTAGTTTCAAACATTTATAGATAATATAAGAAACCTAATTTTTAGCATTCGATCAATTAGTTATGAACTACTAGCTGATTCTATATATAAACATATATAAATCGAGCTTGAAGATTTACATATTTAAATTCAGTGTCAGGTTATATCCTAAAACATACATATTTGTATAATTAGGGTTCAATTTAGTGGTGGTTACTATAGAGTTTGTTACTGTACACAGATAATTAAGTCACTCAAAGCTTTCACCACAATTTTCTTAGTTTTTTGTTTCAGCCAATTTTAAATTATTCACTTAGTCCAGATTTTTAACTATAAAAACAGTTCTAACCAAAATTGGCGCAAAATTTCCTTTTGCAGAAAAATATTTGTAACACGTTTTTTGTTTAGCCGAACCACTGTGTCAATTTTGACAATTTTTGTCTTAATGTCAATGAATCCTCTTCCGTGTTACCATGCACTTATTCATTCTAAAATCGAGAAACTATCCAATTATTTAGAGTATGTCACACCCTAGACGTTTGTATGGACAGCATTCTAAAAGTGAATACAGGTAGTAACGATAGGTGATAAAAAATTACAATGAAGATGAAAAGATTATGTTGTAACTTTGCGACTCGACGTACTTAAAATTCTAAGTAAATAACTATCCGCTCCTTAAATGGTTGTGCATAGCCAAAAAAATTCAAAAAATAATTGTAAGATTGTGAAAAATTTGTTTCTAATTTTAATAGACCCTTTCACATTCTCTAAAATTACGCAATTTTTGCTTTATATGGATGAGATTCAAATAGATTTGCTTTTATTATTACTCATGTAGTATATTGACAGTCTCATGAGCTGTTATAGATCATTACCTGTAGCAAGTATGTTTACAATTATTCTTAGAAATTAATATGTGATTGAGTAGTGCAGTGGTCGCATGATGGCCATTAAACCTGTAGCAGTAATAATAATAGCCATTATGCTGTTAGCATGACTTTAGACAGGTGGATAGACAAATCAAGACCTTATTATAGTAAAGATTTACAGATACTTTTTATAATACTTTTTTCGATAATTTTTTTCAGTTCAACTAGCTGACTAGTGCGAGTGTGTTTATTTATAAAGCTGCCTCAGGGTCATGTCATTAGGTGACTTTAGTCGCTACTTTCCTATCATCTTAAGTTCTGATATTCATTTGGTGTAACTAAAACAAAGTTATTCTTTGCTACTATGGGCTGACCTTTAAGGTTTTAAGTACTACAAGGTTAAAGAAATTTTGTTTAAAGTAAAGAAAACAGTTTAATAAATTCATTAGAATATTTAAAAACATTACTATACATAGGAATATATAAAACGTGTTAATGCAAAAAAAATTTTAAATTAAAAATTTGTCATTTCCTTTTTAGCACAATCTCAGTTAATCACAACTATGCTTAACAAGACCAGCAATGTTATAACTATGCCTGCACTATGTAAGCACATTGTTTGATTTAACCTACTGAAACTGTAATTGATATACAGACTGCAAGTCAATGAATACAACTTCACTTACTAGTTATATAAAAAATTTCATACAGTTAGTTTAAAAACAGTTTAAGCGTTCTGGTATTCAAATTTTGGCTAACACAAATATTTAAAATATTAATTTCTATCTTTTGACTTTTATTTTAGCTCATAACCCCAGTCCCTGTTACATGCAAAAAGTAAATAACTGCTGTATTGCTGCCTTAGAAGCATCAGGTATTGTTTTTCGATTAAAAAATATTATTATTAGTATCTGTACATTTTCTTCACGTTCATGCAGGAGGAAGTTGTGAGATAATGTTAGAAGTCGTCTCTACTGATGGATTTCTAATTGTTGAGCAGCTAAAGCTTCGATCTTCTAAACCTGTTTCAAAGTCTCTCAAAATTCTTCAAACAGTCTGTTTACTATCATATCCTTATTCAACAAGAGTCTGGAACTCTCAAATATTAACTGGAATGAAACATAAAAAATCGCTACTATTGACAACAGCTACTAAGTAAAAGGCTCATTCATCACATTTAATGGCTACCCTGGTTCTATAGAAGTCTACAAAGACAGACTATATACATCAGTACAGGGCAATCCCTGGACCATATATGTACATGATCAGCAAGGAAAGCGAGTCACTTCATGGAATCATAGTGACTTTGACAACCGCTACACAGGACCAGCAATCACATGTGATAAAGTAGTTGTCCTAAATAGAAACAACAAGCTTCTCGTCATCTACTCACTTACAGGGAAAAAACTCAAAGGCATTCCTTGTTCTCAGCTTAGCCAAAGTTATGTCTCACTCTGTGTTTTAAGATAAGACAAAGTTGTTGTGTCTGACTACAGCTCAGGTCATGTTTGCCTGATAGACATATCTCAAAGTCAGGTGCTTTGAACTTGTAAAGATGAGCCTCAGCCACTAGGAGTAGCTTGCTATGGACATAGATATGTCCTGGTGGCGGCGTTCGGGAGCAGCACTGTGAGAATCCTGGATAGCTCAACCGGTTGGTATACTTATAAATAACATATAGAACATGTGAGGCAAGCTGTGCTGACAAGTGTGATGTACAATCTAGTGATTAATAGTCATACTGGTGGAAGCATAGTGTTGATTTAAACTTTAGCCCTGACTACTATTTAGAGTCGAGTTAAAGGCAATATGTATTATTAGATGGATGTTCAGCATTGACCTCCTTGTTGGTTATGGTAGTACACAATTGATTAATTGTAGTTAGTGGTCAGTATTGAACTGCAAGTCACAAACACAATTTATATCTAAGATTCATTTACTTTCTGCTTCTGATCCAGGCTTAAGGTGCCACTTTACATGTGCCAAAAAATGTGACAATTTTTTTGTTGGTTCTGATCAGAATCACGAAATGAACGAAATGCGCAAAAGCACAGCGTTAACTTGGCTGAAATTTACGAAATTGTCAGATCTGTTCATGCGCTCCGAAATCATCAATAAAACGCTTTTACTTAGTTGGACAAAGTATTAGCGAGCATGGTTCTAGCAGCTTTCGCAAATGGTATAGTGTAAGACACCTATTCCGACACATGATGAAACTACAAACGCTATTTAACATAGTAGGCCTACATACGATGCAACTGCCTAGATTGGGCTATTGTACTTATAGCTGGTATTTGGCAGCATGCCAAAATTCATATGGCCTTAAGAGATACCGTGTTATCAGGTATTAGCTCTTATCTGCATCATTTTCATCATGTTCAGCTGGTATCTAGTTTATTTTGTTCTGCACGCCAGGCTTTAAGAGAAAGTCTGTCAAGGGAACTGAGGGTTGCTCTAGGAGTCATTCAACTAAGGGTGTAGTGTCAGCTTAGTGTAAACATAACTCAATAAAGTGTTGCATAGTTAGAGGGAACATATGATATTCTATGAAGCTTTTTGAGACACTTTCATCTAATTAGCGGTAAAAAGCAACTGTGCAGCTCTATGTAAGCTAGTGATGGAGAAATTTATATATGGTAATCATTAATCAAGAAATAATTACTTTGATGAGGAATATAATAAAGAAAACAGGTAAAAATTTAGAGAAACTGAATTAAAGATGAACTTAGACTAAACTTAGTAGATTTTATCAGAATTCATAGGTATTAATTGATCATATGCAATTGATTTTGGTGTTTTAGACGATTTGACTATCAGGATGTTTTTAAATTAAATCTGACAAATCTTGCTAATTATTACATTGCTCAGATAAAAATAAGTACAAAATATTATTACTAGGAAAAGTTGATATTGGCTATCGCACTCTAGCCGCCACATTATATGTCTCTAATTGTCTGGTCTCTTCACAGCTATATATTTTGCAATGGCACTTTTGTTTGATTGCAGCATTTAAACCGCAATAATTTCTTCATTTATTTTACTTTTGAAACATCATGACAGTCAGATCATTTCAAACATTAGGAACAATCACAAATGATGACAAATATGAGTGCTTTCTGATGGATAAAAAATGTGGTTACTTTCCGCTAAAAACCACTAAAATTTCGGGTAACTTCATCTTAAAATTACTTTAAAGTGAGCTTGATCCATGAACATGATGTGACTGTTGAACATACTTATTATGTTGTAGGTGAGATAGTCTCAGAGCTTATGGACAGCGCCATTGAGAGTAACTATGCGCTTGACATGGACATCTCTGACGACAGGCTAATTGTAGCAAACTACAATAAAATGAATATAACAGTGTTTCAACTCCAACCATAGCTGCTCCTTCATCAGTTTGAGTTTACATCTATTTGTTATTCTGGACTACAAAGTTACTCTACAAAAGACAGTTTTATCGAAGCTAATAGTTGCACAGATATTGTCAGAATGATGGTGATTTGGCATCCATGATGAAATAGAAAAGCTCCAAATCAGTGCATGTATCAAAGTTTTAATCACTCATCAGTTAGAATTATCTTACTGCTGCATTAAACCTACCTGATTGTTGTGGGATAATTCATTAAAGAGTTCACATTTTATGTACCTTTTGGGTTTTATTACTTAATACAATAACAATGTCTATTATGTTTTTACCATTTTCGTGCATATAATAATTGTTTTAGCAGTCGTTTTAATCTACGCCATGAGAGTCTGTTTGCTCTAATAACAATATTGAATAATGTGATCAATTCTCTGTGAGCCATTTACGGCTCCACGATGAACCCGTTTTTTTACGACAAGTATAAAAGATAAATCTACTCACTTATAAGATAAACATAAATATATATTATATTTTTACATATATGAATTTCAATGGTGGTCTGTCTGTACATTTGTCTGTCCAGTTATATCAATAATGTTTTAAGAATGATAACTTAGCTGCAAACTGGATTTGAACTCACAACCTTCTGTTCAGAAGACAACATTACTAAACACATTAACTAAACTGTCCAACTAGCTATATAATGGAATAAATTAGCCACAGACTTGGATCACGTGTAAATATTTCATTACTTCACTGGAAACACTGCTGCTAGCGCAACGTATAAATCTATACAGGAAGAAAAAAATGTGAAGTCAAGCCTGGAGAAAATGCATGTGTATATGTAAAGAAAAATGCTTTGATTCATATGGGCAACAATACTATTGCAATAGGTATAGATCTGAGGTAAACACACCAGCTGGTATGGTATAAATTACAGAAAAATAAACACAATAAACATAAACACCAAAGTACACAAAAATAAACCAACCCTGTTCATTTAAAAGTTAGGAAGTTAATTGCATAAATTAATTAGAAGTATTTTTCTATACACAAAAATTTGTGTTACTCGAGCAATGCTGGGCATTCATCTAAGTATATGGGTAGATATAAAACTCAAGGTTTTTCCGTAAGTCTGTTCATCTGTCTTTCTAGCTATAGCGATGAAGTTTCAAGACAGCAATCTGGTGCAAATGGGAATTGAACTCATAACGTTCAGTTCTGGAAATAACCATTATCCAACGCATCACACTGCCAGTGTATTGGATAAATGTAAGCCAGGTTTATTCAAATACAACCAAACTGTAAAAAAAAGAGTTACAAATCAGCAAAATGTTAAGTTATATAATAATAGTCTATCAAATGACACAAATCTATGTTCAAGACCAAGTTACATAAACAAACCATATTTGTAATACCTTTAGAAACAAAGTTTTACCCTTTTCAAACAACAATATCAGCAAAATTTGTTGGTTCAGCTGGGTTCTGATGGCTGTTTTAGCTATGAGCTATCTCATATCCTTTTGGCTGTTCTATACCTTCTCCAGAATTTTTTGACTCCAACACTTATTCAGTATAGATGAGCTAATTAGTCGGCCTATAATTAGCATATAAACATTTTTATGCAGTGTTACAACAGAGTGTTGTTGCCAGAGCTGGTGTGGCCAACTCTATGAACACCAGTATAACAGGCTGAGTTTACTGTTATAGCAAAAGGCTAGGCCCTCAGTGAGCCAACTCATTATGCTGGGAAAACAATGAACAATCACCAAAAATAGGATAAAAAGGATGGAGCCTATTGAGCAAAAAAGTATGTCAGAGGCTGATGAATTATTGCTTGGCAGGGCCGTCAGCACATATTCTGTGCATGCGTGTTCATGTTTTGCAACTCATGTACTATTATATATTCAGCATAAATTATGTATATTGTTTTGAATAACCACTAAGTATGTTTGTTTGTATGATACATTAAAGAGCCGGACAGAGTCATTTACGCAGGTGGAACTTTTACGCAATGCTGCTTGTAATAGACACTTCTAAGAAAAAAGAGAGCCAGTGTAACAAAAATAGCATAAAAATGTAATCTAAACATATGTAATCATTAAGTTTCTATTATAAACGATTAAGCTTTTTTTAAGCATCGAAATATCAAGACGGTGTTAAACAAAAAATTATTATGAGTTTGACACAATAATTAATTATTTTCATGCTGTTGCTTTCAAAGTTTAAACAAAAAAACAAAAACTATCGATTTGAAAAGCGGACTTTAAGACAAATGAAAATAATGGAGAATATATCGTTATTGATGATTTATAATCATTTTCAATATGATTCTGTGGACAATTTATTACTGATTATTTGCAATAATTTAGAACTTTGTTAAGATCATGAATGTAAAATAGTGCTTTAATTTAAAGGTGGTTCTTTTTTTAACCCTTCGTCCATAGTGTTGCTCAATTAGAGGTTTAGGCAAAATAAAGGATTTACGGTAGCCAGGCAGCTGAGCATCACTATTATGACTAAAACCAGCCATCATGGTTAACTCTTTTGGTACCGAATTTATTCACTCAAGTTTTGACACAACGTCACAAATTTTGTGATAACTTGACAAAAAATGAAGATATACAGTCAATTTAAAAAATGTGTTTTTTAAGAATACACATTTTATAAGTAAATAGATAAAAATCTTAAATTAACTTTTGTAAATAATAACAAAGATTTTACAAACAAAGTTTTGCCAGCAATTTTGATAGTAAGATTTTGACTGTCGCCATAATAGTTGCGAACTATTACAGTTTTTTACATGAAATACATGCACTAGAATGGTCAAAATCACTTGATAAAGAGTTACTGGAGTCTCAATAGCTAAGAGTGTTTGAAACTTCTACAGCTGTAAACGATTGCGGTTATTTTTTTCTCTGCGACCTTTCCGCAGTGAACTTTCTGTTAGATAATCATTGAGCCAATAGTGAGAGGTCTGTTAATTAGTCTACAACTTTAGCAAAAAAATTTTTCATGGAGACCACAATTCATTGGTCTACCAGAAGCGAATGCTAAGTAACTATAAACTAACTAAGGTACTGCGCTAAAACTGGATGTATCGGCTTCCGGCCACAAAGAGTAGATAACCCGAGTCGATACATTGGCTTGTGGTAGAGAAAGAGTGAAAGACAACTATCAAAGCAAAGAACAGGCAGGCTATTTTACATCATCAGAAAAACTAAAGCTTAACCAAGTTTTGGTTTTGCAAAGCTATATAAGGAGCCAGAAAAGCCAGGATTTACAAAAACCTTGCCATTGCATTTACGTTATGCGCGCATCGATTATATTTAGTGTAGTCTAGTATTCATCTCTAAGCTATACATTTATACATCTATTTTCAGTATTTGTCTATATTTCTGTGTATTCATATCTGTGTATTTCTATCTACAACAATTAAAATCTTGAAATTTAAAATTCCTCATTATATGAATTTAAACCCACAGATATTGCCACCTCAAGTTTTTAATTACCGTGCTCTAATATTGAGCTATGCAAGGTGTATTGATTACAGCAGTATCATACATCGTATAGCGTATGCACACCGTAAATGACGTATTTTTTGTAACTAGATAAATTCTATAAACTCCATGAAACATAACATTTTTCTTGTGCTTTCTTGAACTTCTATTTTTGATTTTTCATAAGGTTCAATTGCTATTTATGCGATCAAGGCTAATTCTTTTCACGCGGACAATTGTATTATTTTTATAGTAAAAGCCTCCACATTATTTATCTGTTCAATTAGACAAAGACCGTATGATATCTCATTTTAAAATTCGTTTAAGTATCAAAAAGTATCAGTCTCGTCACATTCAAAGTTTTGGTGGTTGGCTTCTGTTGAAACAGTAACCTTTTTATACACACACTTCTATGCAAAAGTGGTTATTAATAGTTCAACAAATCCAAGATTTTTAATTTTTTTTCTTAGTTCTTATTAATTGTAGCCTTACCAAATTTTTTTTTATTTTAGTTGCAGCAAAGAAAGCCATATACTAGCTATTACAGTGTAATTGTTAGTTATTTCACATTTACACTTTAAACTTTTTATAATTGTTTTATTTATTTTATTTTTGACCTGCACAAAAAATTTTTTTCCATGAAGTAAACTTTGACAGTTACAGCTATTGGACAAAGTTTGAAAGCCTTTACAGTAGTTTTTATTATCTCTCATATTATTTCAACTACCAAAACACTTATCTCATGATATATAGTTTAAAAGTGACAATGGTGAAAACTGTTATATGTTAAATACAATTCAATTTTCTGTGCAATAACCTTTTTATTACCCATGCCACGCAGAGTATTACAGTGAGTATATAGGTACATCTATATATATATTTTTGAAGTTTGTCGTCGTATGTATATTTGTAGAATTGATTGTCCAGCTGTAGCAATTATTTCAACATTGCGCCAACACATTACAAACACCCGGTTAGGAAATTTCGATCAATGGCGTTATCATATTTGAAATATCATAACCAGATGCTAATTGTTTTAGCAAAGCACCCAAACGTTATGAAGCTCCAAGAAAGAAATATTTTGGGACTTATGTATATGCAGCATAATGCTTTGTCGTTGTTATTTCCTTAGGGCTAATTTGTTTAGCTCCACAATATCCGACAATATTTTATTTACAAACTCAAAATTCGGTGACTTATGTACTAATTGTATACGTTATTAAGAGATATTAGTTCCTCGCCATGGCGAGATGGGTGTTACTTGTTACAGTAAAACAGCTTTGCAAACCAAAAATTACAGCTAAATGACGTATTTATTGATACAATGCATACAGGGGTTATAAAAAGTGATGCTTTCCGTCAAACCGTATCAACAAACATTTCTCTCAAAATAAATATTTTCTTTGATTCTCATTTGGTACCTTGCATTTCACATTCATTCATTAGAAAAAAAATATTTTTCTTTCCTTTATTTACAGTTTTTAGTTCTATTAGTTCTATTTAAAACCTATTTGCTTATGTGAATATTTTTCAATTGGTTATTTAACGTGTATTATAATAGCAATATAGTATTAACAAGGGCAATTTCCTCTCCTCAACAGACGAATATTGAGTTGTTACACACGTGTTTCGCAAAAGTTCCATCAGTGCTCGCTTTGTGTATTAACTTACACATGTGTTTATTTAAATGTAAGCAATTCGTAATTCGTGAATAATTTAACGTTTTACAGTCAACATATGTAAAATTACTACGAGTTTATCTGTTAGATTTTCTGTAAGATTTACTGTAATATCGTGTAAGATTACAAGTATCAGTTATTCCTAACTCTCTTATATTGACATTTGCAGATACATATTTACATTATCTTATTACATTTTTAAAAAAAATTTAAACTTTTGAAGTTTATAATAAAAGTTTTTAAAGTCGGTTCCGTTATCGTTATTATTTCAATTTCCATTTTTTAAACATAATTTGAATATCGTGTTTTAAGTTCAAACATTATTCATCTTTCCACCGCTGTTATTATTACTTAGTTTGTTTTCAATTTATGTTATTAATATTAATTTGTCATCGAACCATTTTTTGACCACACCGTTTTAATAAAGTTTCAACTACAAAATACTACCATATTCTGTCAAATTTTTTCATTAACTTATTAACCCTTTAGCGACCATGCGCTTACGGCTTGAAAATCTCCAGCATATCAGAGCATTTACTAGGTTGTTTTTTATTAAAACTGAGATAGATAAGTAAATTAACCAACATAGGAATGCAAAAAAATTTCTCTACAAGCTGATACATTTTTATGTAGAGAGCTTGCAATTGCTTTCCTGCAAAAGTCTCAATTTGTTGAAACTACCAATTTTTTTTATTTTTGTACGTCACTTTCAATTTTGTTTTCAAATTAATAAAAAAAATTGAAAATGGTGTATAATTATAATTTACACAAATTCATGTGTTCACAACAATTTGCAAAATAAATTGGTCATTCAAGAGCATTGAAAGTGGAGTTATGATCTCCGATGCAATGCGAGAGCGCTGCTCCAAATTCTCAACGCGTAGCCCTAATGATCAGCAAAAAATGGGGGCTTGACACGGCCGCCTAAACTTGGCAAATAACTTTCATGCAAACTGGCATACATCTATAAATATGTATTGGAAAGCTTAGAAATTTCTCAACAGGCAACCATTTATTTCATGCAAATGAGCTGTAAACAGATTGATCAATATTCTGATTTGACAAAACTGTCAGCTTTTCACCTTAAAATATCTATAATAAATACATTTTTAGAAGCAGTAGCTGTAAGAAAATGGTTTATGATAAACAACTGCGCGGTTTCATATATGTTTGCAATACGTAGCAAAAAATTGGTTGTCTAAGTGCATCAAAAGCAGAGTTAGGCGCTCCTGTGCATTGCGGGTGCAGATCTTAGAAATGCTCATGAAGCCATGTCGATAAGCAGTGCACGACTTGGCTGACAAGACCTGACATGGCTGTTCGTAATACGGTATAACTTTCACGCAAATTGACATTTAGCTGCAAATGAACACGCATTTGAAAGCTGAGATATTTTCTAGACTGATGTTTTCCTCCAGACAGCTTGCGAAGCCTTTAAAACCTGAGATCTATATATTGATAGTTATGTTTTTTTGCTGATTTTAGTCATTATCTTAGGCATGTCTTGAAACTAGATTTATGTAAGTATTTTGCATGTAAACACATTCCACAGATTTATGTGTGCTGCAGCAAAAATCATTGTGCATACAAGGAATTGAGTTGTGAGCCTGCTTTGGCACATTTGATAAAGCAGCACAAGACAGGAGGCAACACTTATTACGAGCACAAACAGCAAATCATGGACTGCTAGAATGCATAACAATATGAGAACTGAACTCTTTGATAATGTGGGTGCCCTAAAAAGGGCGGTTTGCAACAAATACAACCTGTAAAAACAAAACAAATACAATACATACACAATGACATTTTAGCAAGTGTATGTACAAAAGCAAGTGATACAAAGCAATGAAGCATTTGCAAACTCAAAATAAGACTTGTAATAAATTTATTTAGCTCGGTAAGAATCAAAACATGACTCGCACAAAGGATCTTTACATGTTAGACATTCAAATATAGTTTCGCGTCACTTAGGGGTGTTGTCATCAGCGCGCCTTTTGCATTCCCAGAAATTCTTAATTTTGCTGGTGTATCCTTCCCTGGACAATTTGTCATTATTCGATGAGTAGAAGAAGTTGAAGCGTGAGAAAGACTGTTTTTGCGACAATAACTGGTATATTCAAATATCTGATGAATTAATTTCTGTCGAAACTGTAATTCAGTTATTTTACAGCCGCTATGGATTCTACAAACTATGGCCGCATTGTATACACAAATATCTAATAAATGAAAAAAATAGTGTTTTGTACCATGTCATGGTTTTACGCGCAGTGTTATAATAATGCAAATTTTGATCAGATCTGTCAACTACCCCTATGTATTTATTGTAATCCAAAATAACAGCTGGTTTGTAAACTTTATCCCCTTCATAATTTATTTTGCCTGTATCTGCGACTTCCATATTTTTATGCGTAGTTGATATTCCAGAAATGTTTTTGTTTATCTCTCCAACAGCCAACCATACTTTTTCCATTAGAAAAGCTGGTTGTCTCACCTTTTTTAATTACTTTTCCATTACACATTTTTAAATCTTTGGGGACACATTTTCTGTTTGAACGCATAGTTCCTCAAACGTGAGTGTTATTTTTCAAAAGTTCAGCTGCTAACTCTGGCGAATTATGAAAATTGTCCAAAAATAAATGAGCTAAATTTTGTAAACCACTCATTAATTTCACAACTGTGTTGTGAGTGATTCCTCTACGAGTTCCTTTGGCTTGCTCTCGATCATCACCAATGTACACAGACAGCTTGCACACATAGCCAAAGAAAGCATCGCAGAGAGCAAATAGCTTTAGTCCAAATCTAAATCTTTTAGATGGAATATACTGTCTGAAGCTGAGTTGTCTTTTCCAAGCCAGCAAGCTTTCATCTATAGATATAAATTTACCAGACAGCAAAACAGAACATAACCGGTCACATATCATTGCAAAAACATTTCCTAGCTTTAACAATTTATTGCCAGGAGGGTTTTCAGAATCGTCAGTAAAATGTAAACTGTTTAAAACCATTGAAAACCTGTTTCTGGAAATCATTTTACTAAACAATGGCGTAGATAACAAATGATCGGTAGACCAGTAAAATGACAGAGTAGGCTTTTTGACAATACCCGTAAGCAAAATTAAACCAAAAAATCACCAAATATCCTTTTCATCAACAAGCTACCAGGCATCGCCATGTTTTTGAAGGCCATTTCTATTTGTTTAATTAACTATAACATCCATGATGGGCGATGTAATAAACAGCTTTGAATAACCAAAACAACTAATCTGTCTAGGAATTCGGCTTTTTACAGCTGCCATGCTGTTATCAAATTGAAATTATTTGGGTTTTAAATCGGCTCCTCTTTGAAACCCGCCATGACTCCTTTTTTCAACGCCAGCCGTTTCGCTCTAACGTTCGCATTCTGATTCACTCTGTTGATCTTCTTTTTTACATGCATCGCCTTCCTCACATTCTTCTGCACTAAAATCCTCTACTTCACTTTCAAACCAGTTGATATCTTCCTGTAAACAAATTATTTTAGTAGTGCCTGACATATCACGTTCGTTCATGATGATAAGCTTTCCATAAAGAGCTTTAAACTTCTAGCAACACGTTCTTTTTGCACATGCATTCTAGAGACTAATTATAGCCTCAAAATAGTAGTATGATATCTTTTAAAACTCATCAAATTTTTAAGTAAGAATTTTAGTGCCGTTTTCAAAGTAAATAAATGAATTTAAAAAATACCTATCAAAAAATCAGATCTGTCGGGCGTACACGGGTTTGGTGCGCTGAGACTGCACGCTCAACGCGTAAATTTACGGGAACGGGGTGGTAAAGGTTAAGTACATGTATTCTGAAAATTTACATGTTATCTAATGCCTCCAAAGCAAATATCCTGCAATGATTCATCGGAAGAAAAATAAGACAAACTTAGAAAAGACAGGATGAGGAAAGCTGCTGCTAGAGCTTTGGAAACTGAACAGCAAAGAAATGCACGATTAGCAAAGACCAGAAAAAAGACAGCGCAACTGCGAGCATCACAGACTGATCAGGAACGTCTTCTAAGACTAACAAATAACTGAGAGAGCAGCAAAAAACTCGTGAGAGACTGATATACACGTGACAAAACGTGACAAAAAAATGTGTGTGCTCCAGAGAGAGGATTGAAACTGTAAGATCTTTGCACACTGATGTACAGTGTGCACAAAGAAAAGCATGTAATCAAAAGAGGATTGCGACTGAAAAATCTTTGAAGACTGGCCAACAACATGCACAAAGAAAAGCTTGTAATCAAAAAAGAATTGCACTTGTAAAATCTTTGGAGACTGACCAACAACATGCAAAAAGACAAGCGTGTGATCGAGAGACGACTGCTGCAAGAAGATGCACATATTGGTAAGAAAAGTTTAGCTCAGCATTTTTGTATGATTGCTTCTTTAACTATGAGAGTGACTCTTTTGTTTAATAGGAAATATGAACAAAATTTTTCACCATTGTCAAGCACTCAAGTAGAAGGACGAAGCTCAACGCATGTGTTGCGCTAATGGAAATGTCAAAATACCAGTCATTACTGCACCCCTGAATCATAGCAAAGTTTAATGATTGGAGATAGTGCATATTCTCGCCACTTTCTATCTACTCTTTCTATTTGTAGTATTTGCAAATTTTATTAGTAGTTTTTAGATGACATCTTTTGGAGCTTCAAGAAAAATTTGCGAGCAAGGTTTTATGCCCACTTTTAAAGTGCATAGACAGAATTATCATTTGCACAGATCGCTTTTGCCAGCTGAAAACAAAAGCAACAAGTTTTTGCAATTTTTCTTTATGGGCAATTCTGATGATGAAGTGGATCAAAGATGTCAAAGTGTCTCAGGTATCAGGCGTAGCATTGCCCATGATTGGCAATACTTTTTCCCCCGCTACCACAACTACGTTCAGGAATTTAAAACATCTGTTAAAAATCTAACAGATGACAGTTTGAGAATTGTAATTCGCGCAGATTGGCGGCCAGCTAGAGAACATGAACAAAGATATATTGCACCCGAAATAGACGAACCAGCAATTGTTATTGTAGGACAAAACTTTGTTAAGAGAGATATCGTGTTGCACAAGCGACAATCAGGACTTACAAGAGTTTCTGAAAAGTATATATTATACGATGCGCTACAGTACCCAATCAGATACTTGCTAGGAAATGATGGATATCATCTTAGAATTAGGCAGGTGGACCCAAACACAGGCAATGAAGCACAAAGGAAGACAGTATGTGCCATGGATTTTAATGCTTTCAAGATAATAATACAAAACACATGATCAAGCCACTTAATCAGATGCAAACACCTGCCTCATCAATTTCTGACAGACATGTATGCAAATATTGAGAGTGAAAGTTTGGCTTATATTAGAAATAACCAAAGACGACTTAGAGCTGACAGTTACATTCACTTAAGAGACACTATGCAAAATGATGACGCACAGAACATCGGCTAATTAGTCATTCTTCCTTCTTCTTTTACTGGTAGTCCTCGATACATGCATGAGTATGGTCAGGATGCTTTGACCTATGTTAGACAACATGGAAGGTCAGATCTCTTTAAAACATTAACATGCAATTCAAAATGAACGGATATAAAATAAGCTCTCATAGAAGGACAAGCAGCTCATGACAAACATGACATTTTAGCTAGAGTGTTTGGGCTAACAGCGAAACTACTGCTCAACTTGCTTACAAAGGGAAAATTTTTTGGCGTCGCTCAACGTTTCCTTTATTCAATTAAATGGCAAAAGTGAGGTCTACCTCATTGCCATCTTCTTCTATGGCTGTTAGAAAAAACATGCTCAATACAGGTCGACTCAATAATATACACAGAAATTCCACATAAAAAAGAAGACCCAACTCTGTACAGCATCGTTACCAAGCAAATGATATATGGGCCATGTGGCAACCCCAAACGTTTTTCTCCCTTTATGAAAGATGGAAAATGCACCAAACAATACCCGCGAGCAATTATTCATGACACTTTGACTGCTGATGATGGATATCCACAATATAGAAGAAAAATTCCAAGGATTTGTGGACATTTTGCAAGAATTCAAGACAGTTTGTACAGAAATAGAAATTGACAACATATGGATTGTGCCATACTGCCCTCTTCTGTCAAAAATTTGCAACACCCATTTAAATTTGGAATATGTTCATTCAATTAAATCCATAAAACACATTTGCAAATACATTCACAAAAGTATTTGTAAATCTTTTGATCAAGGTATTGATCAAGCAGCTTTTGTTATAGAAATAACAGAGACGAAATTACTACCTTTCTAACTGGTAGATATATTTCCAGCAATGAGGCTGTTTGGAGAATTTTAGGCTGGCCGATTTACCAGAGACATGCTGCAGTAATACACCTAAAGCGTACATCTCGAAAATGGACATTGAGTATACTTCAATAAGGACAACATCAAACAACATGCACAAGAACTACCAAGGACTACTTTTTCATAATTTTTTGAAGCATGCCAAAACGATGAGTTTGTTCAAACTCTACTATATCATCAAATGCCTACTTACGACTTGTGGAGACTACAGAAAATATGCAATCCAGAAAGCACAGGAAAGTGGTTGAAAACTGGCCTCACGTACATGCATCAGATGCGCTGGGAAGAGAATACACCGTTCATCCAACAAGTGTAGAATGTTTTCAATAGTGCATTTTACTACACAATGTTACAGGAACTACTTTGTTTCTAGAGCTTCGAACTGTCGATGGAATTGTTTGCTCAACAGTTAAGGAGGCCTGTCTCAAACGAGGATTACTAGAAAATGACAGACACTGGCGCAGACACAGACTCTTCAGGAAGCTTCAGTTTCATATTCACCTTATCGGTTGCATAATATGTTTGCTGTCATTCTTATTAGCTGTAATCCGTCTGATCCTAAACAATTATGGCTAAATCATAAGTGAAAGCATGAGTGAAGATGTACACAGACAATTGAATCAGCTTCAACCGCAGATCTATTTAGATTTTACAGCCGAAATGTTCAATAAAGCTTTGATTTTGTTAGAAAACAAAATCATTAGCATTTCTGATAAGAGACTAGAGCAACTCGGATTCACAATGCTATGCAAAGATTTAGACCCGCTTCCACAGACAAAATTCTTACGAGAAACTAACTATCCCAGAGCAAATTTAGATAGATTTGTTAGCGGCACAGAACCAAACCTTACATTTGATCAGACTTCAGTCCATGGAAAAGTCTTAAAAGCTGTGGATGATGACCGTGAAACGATTTTTTTCTTGGACACTCCCGGTGGAAATGGTAAAACATTGAAACATTTAAAAAGCGTAATTCGTATGTAATTGAAAATACTTTTTATGACAAATAAAAAAGTACAGATGACTGTACTTTGAGTACAGTCATCTGCTCTGAACTCGTTCTGTTTAGCTTCTAAACAGGGCTAAAATGTGGCAACATGCAATTTAAGAATAAAATAAAAGCACACAAGCGGAGGATTTACTGGCTTTTACTGGTCAAGTTTGTCATTTGAAATCCTGATCATATTAAGTCTGCAAAATTTAAATTTTTAGATAAAGCTGCCATCAAAAAGATTGTCTAACTTGCTGTGAAATGTGGTTTGGTTTGGGACAAGGAGTGGCTCTCCCCAACCCTCGTCAACTTACCTGCAACCATGTACATTGCCTGGTATACTTGAGAGTTTTTTATGATGAGAATAACTTGTTGATTTGTCTGCGGGGAAATTGCAGGTAAGTGGATACGTGTTTGCATTTCAATTTTCGGTTGATAGGTAACTCTTTGGCTAAATTAAAGCCTTGCAAAAACACCCAAAAGTCATGTGATTTATTTTTGAAAATTCAATAAAAGCAGTAATCTATGAGCATAAATAACTCAAACAGAAATTTGTTTCTGTTAAAAAAGTATTTTGTACATTCATTTACATATGTAATACTACAAAAAACTACAACAATGTACAATTGCCCCTCAATGAAATGCTTGAAAGCATTCCTTTCGGAAAGTCCAACGCAACATCGTAGCTGTGCAAGTTACCATAACGATCACTTTTTGTTTCATATCACTCGCTGCTCAAATGTCCTAAATGTTTACATGATTTCTATCATCTGAATTATTTTTATACTGATCAGACATAAAATCACTAACGATTGCAGGATCAAAGAATTTTTGTTTTACCATTTTGAATGTCAACCCGATGTTGACTGTTTTTTCCAACTTTCATTTTTTCCTAGGCTGCCATAACAAAGTTAGCTCAATGATATACATGTATGTAGTTAGGTCAACAGTTAGCAATTATGTGTAAATCATGTTACCACACTCCACAGCCGTTTGTTTTTATTACTATGTTTTTCTGATGTTGTTTTGCTATATCCTTTGCCAACCAGTCTAGATATGATAGCTGACCTGACCAGATGTACAATAAACTTATACATTGAAACTCACTACATAACATCGTGTCAGGTGGACCTTTGATCTTGTATGGTATCTAGACACAGCATTTGCAGATTATTCTAAGACACGGCTGACGGTGTCTCTTTGAAGGCGCCAGGCAACTTTCTGGCTGAGTGTTCTGCCCGGAATCGCAAGGAAATCAGCGGAGACTGGACAGCGTGGATTGAGTAGTTTGATTTATACATGACAACCACCGAGAAGGATACTGAAGATGAGGGTGTCCAAGTAGACATTTTGCTTACTTTGCTTGGGGCACAAGGTCAGAAGCTTTTTAGATCATTCGATTTGACAGATGAGGACAGGAAGAAGATTGGCCCAGTGAAGGCGGCCTTCAGGCAATATTTTCTACCAAAAGCCAAGGAGGGCTTTGAGCGCTACAAATTTTACAGCAGAGTTCAGCAACCAAGTGAATCCTTCAACAAGTTTCTATCTTCACTTCAAAGTCTAATTTCCACATGCAACTTTCATGAAGGAGAGACGGAGAAGGCACTGAGGGACAGAATAGTGTTTGGAATTCAGTCAGAAGCAGTAAGAGAGGAATTATTTAATGTTTCTGAGACGCTAACACTAAACCGGTTTGTCAGAGGTTTGAAGCGACATGGCAATATATGCTGGACCTCAACCAATCAGCTAATACAGAATGAAAAGCAACAATGAATGCTGTGAATACAAGACGACCGAACCAACAACAGCAATCTATGCAAGTCCCCAGGCTGCAGCACATAAGAACCATCAACAACTGCAAGTATTGTGGAGACTCTCGTCAACCAAGAAAGTGTCCAGCATTCAACCAGGTGTGTAAAAACTGTGAAAAAAAGGACATTTCTAGAGTCTGCAAGGCCAAAGAGAAAACAATTACCAGCAACAGCCAAACCCATGGAGTCAACACAGAGGAATTGGACAATATACAAGCAGTGCACGGTCAGTCATCTAACAGTAAGGAATGGTATATTAGTGTAAACTGTGAAGGCAAAGGACTAAAACTAAAAGTAGACACAGGGGCTAGTTGCAATGTGATGCCTAAAAGAGTTTTTGACAGTTTAGTTGTGGACAATGCCAAACTACAAAAACACAAACAATCATTATTGTCCTCTGGTTGTCACCCGCTAACTGTTTTAGGAAACTTGTCGCCCACCTTAGAACGCAAACTGGACTTTTTTGTTCATGATTTTATCATAGTAGAGCAGGGGGAGACCACATTGCTTGGACTACCAGGCTGTCTGTCAATGGGTATTGTAGAAATTTCAGTAGCAATGGTGCATTACCTAATGTAGCTATTTCAGAATTCACTGATGTTTTTGATGGTTTAGGCAAGCTACCTAGCAAACATGCTTTAGCACTAAAAGACAGCAACAAACCAGTTGTGTAGAGTGCCAGACGTATGCCATTTAGACTAAGAGATAAGCTGAAAAGCACCCTAGACTTGATGGAATCTAAGGGCACGATAGCCAAAGTAAAAATTCCAACTGATTTGGTGCATCCGATTGTTCATGTTACGAAGCCTTATGGGTCGCTACGAGTCTGTTTAGACCCCACTGAGCTGAACCGGTGCATTAAAAGGGAGCACTCTGCTTTGCCTACGACCACAGAAATTGTCTCTAAGCTATGGAATCTCGGGTTTTTTCTTCATTAGATGCAACTCAGGGGTTTTTCAACCAGAGCTTGATAATGAAAGCAGTATGTTGACCACTTTTGCAACACCTTTTGGTCGCTATAGATTTCTCAGACTTCCATATGGCGTTAGCTCTGCGCCAGAAGTATTTCATTGTATGGTTAGTAAAACTATAGCTGACATGGAAGGTGTAGAAACTTTTGTAGATGATATACTGGTTCAAGCACCAACTAAGGTAGAGCATGATGCTATTTTGCTTAAAGTTCTAGAACGTTGTAGACAGATCAATCTTAGGCTGAACATGGCTAAATTTTGTTTCGAGCAAACAGAGCTCAGATACTTAGGCCACATCATTGGCCAAGGTGTGATAAAGCCTGACCCTAACCAGATTAAGGCCATATTAGATGTGACAGTTCCACAGAATTTTGAAGAGCTGCGTAGGTTGTTAGGTATGGCAACATATTTTAGAAAATTTTGTCCCAGACTAACCGAGGTTACTGCTCACCTTAGAGAGTTAACAGAAAAATATGCTGTCTGGACTTGGAATGATGAGTAAAACATTTCCCTCAAGCTGCTAATGTCGTCACTCACCAGTACTCCTTTGCTCAAAATGTTCGATTCAAATCTGCCTGTAACTCTAAGTGTAGATAGTTCACAGAACGGCCTAGGAGCTGTTCTTCTGCAAGAAGGAAAACCACTAAAACTTGCTAGTTGCAGTTTGAGTAGGGCTCAAAGGTCATACGCACAGATAGAAAAGGAATTCCTAGCTATTCAGTATGGTCTGACCAGATTCCACCGGTATATATATGGCCAAAGGTTAGTAGTAGAACCTGATCATTTACCTCTGTTGGGCATTCATAGGAAAGAGGTGAATGACCTCACACCTAGATTGCAAAGAATGAGACTCATGACTCAACTTTACGACATATGACTTAATTCATAAACCAGCCAGCCGATTGTATATAGCAGACACACTAAGCCGCGCTCATCTAGGAGACCAACGCAGAGCTAGTTTAGAATACGCAAGCAGAGATAATGACCAAGTCTGCACTGTCACAACTGAAATCCTTCCAAATACAACAGTGAGAGACAAGTTTTTTCATGCTTCTATTGATGACCCCACAATTGAGGCTTTACAAACATACATTCTCAGCGGGTGGCCTGAGCAAAAAAGATTTTTCTTGGAGCCAGTGAAACCTTCTTGGAATGTGAGGCATGACTTGACCACTCATGATGACAACGTACTGAAAAAAACAATCAACTGCGTACCTATAGCACTGCGTAAAACCATTATGAATGACATACACGAAGGGCACTTAGGTGTCAACGAATGCATTGAACGCACACAGAATTCAGTTTATTGGCCCGGTTATACCAGTCAAATTACTGATCTTATAGAAACATGCAAATAGTGTCAGCAGAACACTAAAGCTAACAATGAAACTGTGTTAGAGCCTAATAACGTACCAGAATATATCATGCAAACTGTGAGCATGGATGTTTTTCAGCTTGAAGAAATCGAATATCTGACTACAATTGATAGAGACTCGAAATGGCCAACGTGCTACCAACTCACAAGTTCAACATCTAGGGAACTCATAGAGCCGCTAACGCAACATATTCTAGACTTTGGACAATCAGAAACATATTTGTCTAAAAATGTTTCATACTTCACATCTCTCAAGTTCAGAAATTTCACTTGATATTAATCATGTAACTGTCAGCCCACTTTATTCTAGATCAAATAAACTGGCTGAGCGTCTAAATAAAAATGTCAAAAATAGTCTAGCCAAGACATGGAAGTCAGGGCAAACTTTACATGATGTTATCAGCACCAATAGAGCTACACCAATTAGCAATGGATTGCCATCACCTTCGGTTTTGTTGCAAAGCCGAAACCTCAGATCAGCGTTACATTTTATGCCAAAGCAACTTGGGCCACAATATTTCAGCCAGCAGAATGTGAGAGCAGCACTTGAGAGACAACCTGGGGAGGTTAAGTTCAATGACAATTCCAAAACGCTGCCAAACAGCTACATAGCAGGGATGGAAGTGTGGGTTAAACTGGGTCACAGAAACTGGGTAGATGGCAAAATCGTGAAACATGCGGAAACCCCCCACAGTTACTTAATAGAGCTTGGCAATGGTCAAACACTCCGTAGGAACCAGTTGTATCTGAGGGTTAGAAAAACTATAGTTGAGCATTGCAAGCCTCAGAACTATCTAATTGTACGAAACTCCCTACCACCAGTGACACCGCTAACAAATTCTAACACGAGTAATGCTGAGCTGGTTAATTCACCGGTGTTGGCCGAAGCTTGGGCCATGGAAGGGAGTGGTGGGTCGTCTGGCTTGGGAATGCTGACAAGGGGAAGTAGGAGGTCAAAGCCACAGATACGTTTTGGTCAAAATATCTATGAGAAAAATTGAGTTTTCAGTTTGGCTATCGCATTCTTGGAATAATTTAGTCCCTTATTCTGTTTACGTGTAATATCACACCTGTGTATTATACATCATTTTTATTACCAGTTTATTCTACTTTTGTCAGATGATTTGTTTTCTTTATTATGCTATATACATGTACATTTATATGCCAACAGCCTGATTTTATTTTAGTATGAACTCTTATAATCACTTAGGAAAAAACGAGATGTCATGACATAGCTCAATGATGTACATGTATGCAGTTAGGTCAATAGTTAGCCATTATGTGTGAATCATCTTACCACACTCAGCAGCCATTTGTTTTCATTACTATGTTGTCCTCACGTTGTTTGTCATATCCTTTGCCAACCAGTCTAGATATGATAGCTGACCTGACCAGACATACAATAAACTTATACATTGAAACTCACTACATAACAGAGGCGCAGTTTCTTTAGCTTTTAGCACAAGGCAACCCCTCTCAGATAATTGTTTTGTATTGTAATTTATCGACTAATATCTTTTTGATGATTTTCAAATTTTGTCGGCTTCTATATCCTTTGTTTAACGTTACTAGGCGACAGCATTATAAACATGTACCGAAAGCCACATAAAAGTAATTTCTCCACCTAACCGATAAACGACATTTTGGTCATTTCTCCAGCCAAAGGGTTAAAAATGCCAATAGTTTTCATAGTCTTTTGTTAAATTCAAATCCAAGAATAGGCGGTCTTTCCATACAACTTTGAAACTCATAGAAAGGCCATATTTTAGATAAACTCTGATTAGTAAGCTGAATATTTTCATGATGCAAGCGAGTAGTGCTTGTCTCTCCATGTAGTTATAGCTAGATATTCAATTAACATATATCAAAAACTTACATCCTGTATGACTTAACCATAAGAGTTCCACATATTGATTAATTCATTGGCAAACATCCACAAGTTAACTAGTGAAATATATCATAGCTCTAGGCACCCAACGCGAGTTATCTTGCTATAAAAACTTATCAAATCAATAGACAGATATTTCTAAGTTATAGAAAAAAATATTTCATTAGTTCAAAAAAATTGTTTTTGGTTAATCAGAAAAATTACCACATTTGCCTCAAGAATATATATGGCGAAAGCTATAGCAAAAATACTAAACCTAATACCGACGTTTACCTAAACCAGAAGTCATCGCGGTGAATTAAAAGTTTCTCGTTCGCCAAAAATCTTTTTCAACTCCAGAAGAAAATATGCAGATTCAGAAATGGTAAGACATTGAAAGAGTGTGTAAACCAACTTAAAACACTATTTTTATTGTTTCAAAGTGTTTTATTATTTTTTAATTTTTCTAATTAGAACCGTTATGCCCGAATAAAGACGCAATTTTTAGGCAGTCAGCCGTTGTCAGTCTAAAGTTATCATTCTCTTTCGATAAAATCATATTGATTCTTAGAGAGTTCTGTCTCTGAAGTCTTAAAAGTCAATAACAGAGTTATTGAACTTATTTTCATTGTTTAAAACACGTTTATGACAGTTTATTTGAGTTATATTGGCTGGTAGATTAACATGTAATAAATAAGCAATTTTAGTCAAACTTTGTTCATTTCACAAATTTCATGCTGCAAGTCCAACTTTGTTTCAGCAAATAACATTTTTTTCAAAATCGGAAATTGTTTGAAACTACTTTGAGACACAAATCTACATAAAAGAGATATGAATTTTCTAAATGAATGTAATACTATTTAAAAGAAGAGCCTTGGGTGGTTATTGTTCAATTTAAGTAAGTAGATTATTTCAAGTCTATCTTTTGCAGTAGTAATTTGACTTACTGAAAATTTTTGAAAAATGAGCAGTAATTGGGGCTAATCACCTGAAAATTAGTTTGATGTGAATGCATTAAAGACTGCTCTAAAGTAAACACACTGATTAAAAGTCATATGCTAATACATCACCGTCGATGATTAGCACTTTTAGCTACAGGAGAAAGCTTCATTATTGCTTGTGTAAACATTAATATCCTATGACATGGCCTGAAGGTACGACCAAACGTAACCAATTTTTTGATCGTTTTGACCGAAATCACGAATTGAATGAAAAACACAGAAACATTCGGCCGAAATTCATGAAAGTGCCTGAGCTGTGCTAACACGCCGCATCTTCAACAAAACGCTTTTACTTTTCTAAACAAGCTATCAATGAACAGGACTCTAGCAGCATTTAATATTTAGATAATCCAAGACACTTAACGCGACACACAAAAAGTACTAACACTATTTGCCATAGTTAATACAATGCAACTGTCTTAATTGCACTAACGATGACAACTCTTTTTACAATGGAACTTGTTTCTGCTAAGAAAAAAATTCATATTATTAAATAAAACGATTTGTAGCTATACTGTCCAAACAATGGAAAACAAGAATACCGCAATCGAGCAAGCTGCATCATATTCACTAAAGGATATTATGTTATTATCTTTCTTGTGTGTCTTGTTTTTGTTTTGAACTACATAAATTGCAAAGTTGTTAGAATCGTGCTAGTTAATAATTGGTTTAGTCAATTAGAAGCGTTTCGTTGATGATTTAGTGTGCATGGACAGCTCAGACAATTTTGTTAATTTCGGACAAATACTTCTGGGTTTTTGGTTCATTTGTGAGTTCAGTCAGAATGAACAAAAAATTAGTTACGGCTGGCCGTATTTTTTGTCAAGTAGACATCTCAATAATAAGAGTTTACTTATTCACAAGCCCTACTGACGCGGACTTAACCTGGTCTAAATCTTTGAAGATCTATGAGAACTGAAGTATTCACATACACAGCATCAAGTGAAGAACAGTATGAGATATGATAGTTTATATCGGTTAGTGCACTCAAGCTGTTCTGCAGATTGTCTTTATTGTCTCTGTTGATTTGCAAGCCTATATGTCAAAATCGCACTTTTTCTCAATATGAGCATTTTAACCGTGATCACTTTTTTATCGATTTCAATCTTGAGACGTCCTTGCTTTCAGATAACCTCAAACATCAAAAACAATCGCAAGTGTTAGAAAATACTAATACTGTCAAAGAAGATTTAGTAAAAGCTCATGTGAGTTTATTTTCATGTCATACTGCATCTTTTGTTGGCAAACTGCTCAAATCTTAATCGCAAAATGTTTCCAAGCATCAAAAGACATCAATTCATTGGGATGCTTTTTGTGATAATTAATAGAATTGTCCTTGTCAGTAACATTGTTGTTTGCATCTTAAAACTTTGGCTTATTTAATCTTTAACTGTTTGAATGCTGCAGGCTGATATTCTGGCATTGCGTGGAGCATATCAGAAACCCTAATGGCCAGATTAATGGCATCTATATCCTTGTTTGCAAAGGTAGCTTCTAGCTGCATTTGCAAAGCATTTCTAATAAAACTGCATTAATCAATGAAAGTAATTGTGGTGAAAGGCTGTTAGACTAGTAGTTTCGCTTCTCTTTCCATTAGTTTTTCTTCATCTTTATCGTTTTTTTTGCTATAATTTTTTTTTACTCGGAATCTATCATTAAAAAGTCGACACGACTCTTCTGTTGGTAGGTTATGTATAACTGTGATGCAGGTGATGAATTATATGATTTCAACTAAAATTTTCAGGCTTTTTTTTGAGCCACGAAACAAAGATGAATGAATAACCTTTTGCGAACAAAACCGAAATAGCTTGGGATACAAGTATTGTCTCACTGTACGGATCCCAAAAACCCCGAAATAATTCCGTCTTTGATAGACCATTTTTTAAATCACTCATTTATTAAAAACTTTTATTAAAAAATACAATTAAAAGTTTGAGTAATTTTGGTAGGCGTGGTACTACTGCTTTGAGGCTATAAATAATCCCTAATATGCGTGTGCAAGGAAAGCACATTGCAAATATTTGGTCTTCTTTTTTGGAAAGCAGTCTATCATGAACACATGTGATTGTTCAAACTCTGCTAAAAAGCTCTATTAGAGTATATTAGAGTTTATTACATATGAAGGGTTTATAAGAGTAAGAGATAAACTGGTTTGAAAGTGAAGATTTCTGGTCAGAAAACTTTGGAGAAGAAGATGGAAGTAAAAAAGAAGATCGAAAGAGCGAATCAGATTGCAAAAGTGAGAGTGAAACAGCCGCCGTTGAAAGATAGAGTAATGATGTATTTCAAAGAGCAGCTGACTTAAAACTGAAATTATTACATTTTGATGACAGCTTGGCAAGAGTATAAATTTGAATTCTTAAACAGGTAATTATTTTCATTATTTAAAGCTTTTTGTAACATGGGCAATTATAAATGTTAGTTTTATTCAAACGAATAAATATGGCTTTCAAAAACATTGCGATGCTTAGGAGCCTGTTGATAATAAAGATATTTGGCGTGTTATTGGTTTAGTTTTGCATATAGGTATTCTCAAAATAACCTTCTCTGTTGTCCAACTGGTCCACACCCATTGTTACATATGCCAATTTTTATAAAACTAAAAAGAAAACGAAAAATGGAAGCAAGTTTACTTTTTACTGTTTATTTACTGACAGTTTTGAAGACCATGCTGGCAATAAATTATTCAAGTTAGAAAATGTTTGTGCCATGATATGCCACGGGTTATATTTCATTCTGCTGCCTGGTAAATCTATATTTATAGATGAAAGCTTGCTGGCTTGGAAAGACGGCTTTGCTTCAGACAGTATAATATACTGCCATGGAATATTATTCCAACTAAAACTTCTAGATTTGTAATGATGTTACTTGCTCTCTACGATGCTGTCTCCGGCTATGTGCACAAGTTGTCTGTATACATAAGTGGTGTGCCAGAGCAAGCTAAGGGTACTAGTAGAAGAATTACTTGTGAAGTATCTTTGTGCAAGTCATTTTGGATTCTTACCACGCTAAATAATCTTATTTACAAATTTTCTTTAGTTTCTGCAAATGCTTCAATGCCATTTATTGCTAGTTATTGTACATACATTTGTGGAAATGTCATAATCTAATCTTTGTATTTGATGCGTTTTGGTATGTTTTATTTGTTGCCCACTGCCCGCTTCAGGGCACCGACCTTATCAAAGAGTTCAGTTCTCATATTGTTCTGCAATCTCGCAGTCCATGATTTGCTGTATCTGCTCATAATAAATGTTTTTTCCGGTTGTTTGCTGCTTCACCAAATGTGTGAATACAGGCTCACCCCTCAATTTTTCTTTTCCCAACCAGTTAATCTTTGCTTCAGCACACATGAAGCTGTGCAATAGGTTGATATGCAAAATTGATACATAAATCTATATTTTCAAGAAATACATAAAAATTTGACAGCAAAAAATAGTTACTGCAAATATATAGATCTCAAGTTGCAAAATCTTTGCAAGCTACCTGGAGGAAAATAAATCGATGAGTATAAAAGTATGACAGCTTTCAGATGTATATTTATTTGCGGTTCTATACCAATTTGCACGGAAGTTATAGCAGAGTTTGAGCAAGTATGTCGGGTAAGTGTCTTGTACTGATTATCAACATGGCGTCTTTAGCATGCCCCTGCAATGCACCGGAGCTGTTAACTCTGATTTTGATGCACTTGGACAACCAATTTTGATGCAAACTATAGCAAACAAATTACACAATGCAAATGCTTATAATAAACCATTTCCAAAGAGTTGTTACTTCAGAAAATGCACTTTTTATCGATATTTTATGGTAGAAAGCTGATAACTTTGACAAACCAGAATTCTGACTGAAATAATAACAGGCCATTTGCAGGGAATAATTAGCTGCATGTTGAGAAATTTTTAATCTTCCATGCCAATTCGCGTGTAAGTTATTGCAAAGTTTAGGCGACCATGTCAGGGCTCCATTTTTTGCTGGTCTTTTTGGTCACGCACTGAGAATTTTAAGTGGCGCTCCTGCAATGCATCAGAGCTCATAACTTCACTTTCAATGATCTTCAACTACCAAATGTTTTTTGCAAATTGTTGAGAACCTATGAATTCGTGCAAGTATTATTTATATAACAATGTCAATTACTTTCATCAATTAGAAAAATACAATTGAAAATGGTATATAAAAAAATTCATAGCTTCAAAAAATTGAGTCTTTTCCTGTAAAGTACATGTACTTGCAAGTTACCTACATAGAAATTTCACAGCTTTCCTATGCATGTTAATTGTGTGACTATCACATTTTGATGTCAACTTCTGCGGTTTTTAAGCAGTCATATCAAAGGCTCAAATGACACTAGTAATTGCCTCCGTACGCAGGGTTTTTCCAAGCCGTAAGCTCGCCGTATCGAAAGTGTCAGTGGGAATTTTTCCTGCCATAGATGTAAATCTGCCAAATAAATAGTTTTATTAAAGCATGTGTGTGAGACAAAATCTACTTGTTAAACATGTACGATGATATCTAAAGATAATGTTTTCATTTTTTAAACAGTAGGTAACTAAAAGTGCATTTATCTTGGTTGACTTTTAGCTTGAACTTATTTTCAGTTCCATAATTTTAGCCACAGAGCTCACTAATCTAGCACGGTCATAGTCCAGACTTCCTCTACACTTAACCCTTTAGCGACCGCATGCTTACGGCAGGAAAAGCCTAAACATACCAAACCATTTACTAGAGCTATTTGAGCTTTCGACACGACTGCGTAAAAACTGCATTAACTTACATCAAAAGTAAGTTATATACATAAATTAACATGCATAGGAAAGCTGAGAATATTTTCTACAGGCTGATATTTTATGTAGGTAGCTAGCAAATACTTTACTGCACAAGGCTTAATTTGTTGAAGCTATGATTTTTAATTTAAATATGTCATTTTCCATTACATTTTATAATTGATAAAAGCTAATGCCAATGTTGTACAAATAATATTTGCATGAATCTATAGGTTACCACAATTGGCAAAAAAAATTAGTTGTCTGAGTGTATTGAGAGTGGAGTTATGAGCTCCAATGCATTGTGAGCTCGCCCTCCGAAATGCTCAATGTCTGACTACAGTTAGCAGTAGAATTGGACGCTCCACTTGGTCGTTGAAACTTAGCGATAACTTACATGCAAATTGGCATAAAACTATAAATAAACATGCATTGAAAGGCGTAGAAATTTTGCAACAAGCGGCTGTTTTTTTCTTGCAATTTGCCTTTGAATATTTTGGTCAAAACTCTAATTTGTTGAAGTTATCACCTTTTTAATCATAAAATATCACATACATTTTTACAAGCAATAATTCCATAAATATGTTTTATCAGAAGCATCTGCAGGAATTCATATTGGCAAGTTTTCAAAAAATAGTTGTTTAAGTAGTTAGGAACTCTGGTGCATTGTGGGTGCAGATTTTAAAAATGCTCATGACCCCATGTCGATAAGCAGTGCAAGACATGGCTGACAAGACATGACATGGCTGTTCAAGCTCTCCTATAACTTTCATGCAAATAGGCGTGGAGCTGCAAATGAATATGCATCTGAAAGCTGAGATGTTTTCCTAGATTGAGATTTTTTCTTCCAGACAGTTTATGAATACTTTACAACCTGAGATCTATATATTGATAGTTATGATATTTTTCTGTCAGATTTTTATGCATGTCTTGGAACTATCGATTTGTGTAACAATTTTACATATAAACTCATTGCACAGATTCATGTGTGCTGCAGCAAAAATTATTGTGCACAAAAATAATTGAGTTGCGAGCCTGCATTGACACACAGTAGCAACGGGTATAAAAGAGGCAGTCAGTATGATAAGTGAAAGACGGATAGGTATGATGAAAGGTACAGTGACAGTAGCAAGGGTAGAAGTCCGAGATCTTCTGGCCCTAGAAATAAATATGATGAAGATCAATGACTTGACTAGATAATTGTGCATTATTCAGAAAGTACTTGGAAGAAATTTAGATTTAGTTTTGATACGGGGGCAGAGGTGACAATAGCAACCAAGGCAACAGGCAATAGGTTGAGAAAGAGTTGAGTTGAAAAAGGTATAACTGTTGACTGTTGTAAATGCGTTATTCAAGAGCAAGTTTGAGCCTATTAAGAGAGAGGTATTAGTTCAAATAGGCAATTTTTTTTTATCCTCGACTGCCGAGTTAAGCTGTTATGTTTCCAATTATGTCAAGCTGCAAAACCTGACAAAAAACTGACAGAAAAAACAATGTTGAGAATAACTCTACAGCTGGAGACTTGTAGATTTGTGAAACATAGAGAGTGACAAGTAGCAAATTTACAGTAATAATATGGTATATAAGACATTGGCACAAGGACACTGTTAGAGGCACTGTAGTCAAAGAGGAGCAGCTCAAGGTACCAGAGAGCTAAAAGCGTTTATGGCACATGATAGGGAACACAGTCATAATGCAGTAAATGAAGGTGCTAAGACAGTAGCTGGTCCTGCATCTGCAATTGAGAAGTTATGTTTTTCTAAGTGAGATATCCGGCGATGGAATGTTGGGCATGACGGTTATGAGATAAAGGTAGTAGAGATAGGGAAAAAATAAAATGAACTACAGAAAAAGTCTGGGGAAAAACCGCTAAGCTAAAAGCCAAGCATGAGGCAACAGTAGCAAAGTTGGGTAATACCAAGATATTCATGGTAGATATGCAGCAGTTAGCTGAGGTTCGAAACTGGAATGCAACCAGTAGACTTGCACCAGTCAAAGGTCAGGCTGAGTCTATTGAACTAGGCCTGTGACCACTCCTAGCTCTATGGTGTGACCCATGTTCAGTCGGTTAAAACCCAGGTGAAGCCTCCAACATGATGCCTGTAAAGCTGCCTCTATTGTAGAGATTGTGGTAATGACAAATGAGACAAAAAATGAGTTCGGGCAGTCATTACTGACCCAATCAAAAGTCTCCAGACTAGTCGGAGTTGGTGCGAGTAGTGTTGCAGATGTTGTTGGTCTCAGTGGTATTGTTGGTAGTGGCATTTTTATGGTGGTAGTATTTGTAGTGGCGAAGGTAGGAGGAATAGAAAAGCAAAT
The DNA here is from genome assembly GCF_963576615.1 of Watersipora subatra. NCBI lineage: Eukaryota > Metazoa > Bryozoa > Gymnolaemata > Cheilostomatida > Watersiporidae > Watersipora > Watersipora subatra. The sequence continues at coordinate 10,131,410 of NC_088713.1, forward strand.
GCGCACCGGTAATGGTGCTTGCAGAAAACAAGAGAGTGTCTTTGGCGGTGGCTCATGGCCAGACAACTCAGAGGCAAAGCCTATAGAGACAACCCTAATGAAGCAAGCTAACAAGCAGCACAGTCAACGTGAGTTACTATGCTGCTCGTTGGTAGGTATTGTGCGGCTCGAAAAAAAAATGGCATGTTATATTATGGGATTTATGAGGCTCAGGCTATATTGGCTTTTGAGCTCAAAGCTGTTGCAGGTGATCATAGCGTTTACGGTGAGTGGATAAAACTAATCTATAAAACTAGCAGATAAAACTAGTATGTTTGGTAGTAGTAGGCAGTATTTGGTAGTGTATAAGGAAGTAGAATGAAAGACAGATTATTCTGCTTCTTCTTTGCTGCAACACATGTGAGTATCTTTATTTATACAACAAACAACCTTTGTAAATCATATGAATGCCATTGTTCTGGCAGTTAGGATTTCTGACACATTGTGGGCAATGCTGGAATATTGAATATTAAGGTTTCGAAAGGCTAAATAACCAAATTGAGCTTATAGACAAATAGCACTTCTGCTATGGCTGGTTTAGTGTACACATATAATGAAGAATTGGTCGAAATGTAATTTTTGTTGCATCTACCAGGAGAAGGCAAACAAACACAAATAAAATTTTGCTGCTCTGTCAGTATTAGATAAACAAATCAAAAACTTGACTAAAATTTGTAGGCTGAATGTTTTGTATCTAACAGCAGACAGATTATTAGCTCCGAAAGTACTTATTAACTAGCGCTTACTTGTGGATAATTTTCTGTTATAATCACCGTTATATCCAAGTTGGTTAGTGCTTAGTTTATGTAGGTCTCATACATACATGACAAAACAACCACTGCTTAAAGCTTCGGTTGAAAGTATCAAAGTGATAACTGATCAGGCTTTAGATTATACATTTGGCTTCTTAAGTTTTAGAAGAAAAGAAAAACTTAAAAAATTTGAAATGAAAAAAATGAATAATTCAGTATGTGGCAAGTAGAAAATATCACAAGTGAAACTTTCACTCCTGCTACTTAAATAATGACAATAATTGAATGTAGATTTAAAACTACCTAAATATTAGTAACTTGGGAGGTAGACACTATACTAGGCACTGCACGCAGCCCTTAGAGGGAGTTACCTTTGTTTCTTTGCTAAGAGGTCTAAATGCTCTATTGAATCAAGGGCTTTGGTTCTTTTAAATGATGAGTATTAGTATTGACTCACTTCATACGCTAGCGCTTGCAGGTGCATCTTTTGTTTTTTAATGACACAATAGAAGAAAGGTGGGGCTTAGGTCGTGAATGTTCCTTAGTAAGGTGACAACATAAGTAAGTATTCTATATTTAGGTAGAATATTCTTGAGCCATAAGCTATAAGGCTGCACTTGAGATACTTATTTTTGGCAATATATAAACAAGCTATATCTACATAGATTGGCATCAAGTAAGAGCTCAATAAATTAGTACCTCATCTCTATCACTGCCATTAATGTACAAATTTAGCATCAACCTAATGCCAGCCATTTACTGAAATTGCCCATTTTGCTTGATATGTATACAATTTTTTCAACTTCAAACTCAGTCTAGAACATTTTTGTTATAAATTTTATTTTGCCAATGTGTTAACAAACCGTGCTATGCAAATTATTTGACGTATCTATGCTTTGTGCATTGCTAAAGCTACATTCGCTACAAAGCTAAATTGATCCTATACACTGTTCCTACTCTTACAAAAATATCACTTTCAGCACCATTAGAATCACAGCTGTAACTTTCATTATCTGTGTAATTAATAAAATCTGAAAGAGCTATAAATCATTAGCATGAGTAATTCTTTGCTATCTAACTCGGGAGGTGTTTGCGAAAGCCATTATAACACCGAACAGTTTGAATGTCAGAAAAAAATAATATGCGCTTTTTAGTTGGAAATTTCTAAAAAAAATTTAAAATTACTTCGCAAATTTAAACTAATTTTGTAGAGAAGTTTTTGGACAACACTGTCAATATCATGAAAGTACTAAAGATCCTTGGTTCTGTTGTCAACGAATAATAAAATTAGGTTACTATGCAAATGCTGGGAAATTCGCAAAAATGTGCATTGGGCTGTTGACCGTATATTTTGCATAAATGTGCTATGGCAATGATAGGGTTAGTCATAAGCAAATTAATATTATGCAAGAAGAGTATAATTACTCATCAAACATTCACTCCTTCTTTTTTGCAGATAAAAAAAGCTGAAGGTTTATTTGAAACTGTCTCTTAATCTACTACACCTCCGAGACAAAAGCTTCAACTTCATCAATGACTGCTCAGACTTTATGGTGGTAAGACTGACTGCGTAGCAGCCAATCATAAACAAGTATACTTCGTGCTTTCCTTTTAGTATGACAACTAGCACGTTCTGTTTAATTTTAGTCAACATACCCTAGGACACTTATGTATTCGCGGCATCTAACTTTCGCGTTTTCGCGGTGTAATCCTCTCGCGAAAATTTAATGAGCGAAACTAAACTATCATAACGAACGAGCGAAAACGCGAAGTTAAATAGCTTTGTTCGTTGATATCCACAATAAAATCGTAATATTAGAAATGCAGGCAACTTTCGTCTGTGGTTAGGATAAATGGGAAATTTCTGGTAAACTCATTATAGCTAATACACCAACTGAGCAGCATGGCAAAGCAATATCAGTTTGGTCACCGAATTTGTAACTGATGAGGATGAAAGTCTGGTAGGTGAAGTCGTAAAATTGAAGAATAATTATTGCAGTGATGAATTTTATTACTATCCAAAAACAATATCAACCCTCATCAGGTCCAAAACATTATCTCTTTCACTGCCAATCATGTACAAATTCGTTACCGGCCTAGTGCCAGCCATTTTACCGAAATTGCCGATATTGCTTCATTATATGTATACAGTATTTTTCAAGTTCTACTTTAATTATCTGTATAATCACGAAAATCTAAATTGTCTGTTATGTCATCAACAACTAATTACCTGTTTTATGACTCGCGCGGGGTAGTTAATGAACTCACAGAAAAATGTTCGTTTTTAGATTAGAAAATCTCAAACAAAAGTTTAAAATTGCTTCGTTGTTTTAGGCTGATTTTATAGAGAAATCTTCGGACAACACAGTCAATTTCATAAAACACTTAAAGACCGGGGGTTATGTGGTCAACAAATAATAAAATCAGGTTACCAGACAATTGCTGAGAAAGTCAGAAAATGCGTTTATGTCAGTGGCCCCTAGAAAACGCATAAATGCGTTTATGGCAGCGTAAGGGTTATACAGTTTTGGTTGTGAAGTTGGTTGTTACCTATCTATTTTCTTCTTCTTGGGATTCGAGTGTGAAAGTCACAGCGGGAGGGACCTAAACGTCATTGATAGTCTAAAAAACAAATGGCAGCAAGTGATCAAATTGAATTGTCGATCTCACCCACACATTTCAACCTGTGGTTTACAAATACGAACTATTCCCAAATTGAATTTTTTTCTTATTAGTGAACTGGACCTGAGGAATGTAATGTTTTTTCCCCTGCATTTATTGTGAACTAAAGCTACTCTAGTTCAGTGGGTTCTTTAACAAGTCGTTACTTATCAGGAGACAGTACAAACACGTCCTAACTTACTGAGCTTCAAGCCGTAAGTGAGTCACTAGAAGATCCCTTCTCCCGGTCTCGCGCTTTTCTCCTTACCTCCGGTTAAGCCGGAGTTGTAGCGAGCCGATAATATCTTTCACACCAATATATTTTCGCACTCATCAGAGCCGCGAAATTAAGTTGCAGCGAAATTTTACTCTGTGTGCTACTCACGAAACCAAATACTAGCGAAATATAAGTGTCCTAGGGTATGTTGTAACTGTTCACTATTAGAAGACTTGTTGTAATTAAAGTTGACTTGTAGTGCTTCATTACTGCTGATGAGTTGATCGCAAGGGAGTTGTCTGGTAGGCAATCTACCTAGGAGATGTTTAGTTACAAGCCATTAGATCATCCTATTAGTTGACTTAAACACAGTGAGTCATGTAATTATGTAGTGCAGTTAACCAAATAGTTCATTAGCTTGTCGTATTTCATATAAAATCTATCAGGTATATTAAACATGTTGGAGATTAACATACCTAATACGCTTTAATAAACCTGTTAAACTTGCTTTAAGCATTGCTTAGAATGAGTCTGCTTTTCAAACTAAATAAGTCATGGACCAAAATGGAAGCTCTGGCAGTTTGCTCGTATTACAACCTCTCTCGTGAAAACAAAAAACTTTTCGATGTCCTGGAACACTGCTTTAATTGTAATAACAATTATTGTTTAGATTGATTAAGTTGAGGTAGCAGAGTTTCAGCCTACTAAGCTGGATTGAGTGAAATGAGCAACAATTTTTTTAGAAACCCGTATCAGCAGCACTCAACTACAGAGACAGATGTCTGCCTGTAGTCATTATAATTGTAGTTAATGGTTACTTAGGGTACAGCTGTAGACAAGCAAACTATAGTATTTACTGCAGTACAGTAGTTGGTCCAAACATGCATGCAATTTACTGATTGACTTAAGGTCTATTTCAGGACTGTTTTTTCGATTAAGCACTACTGTTCCAAGAGAGATCCTGATAATGCTTAACCACTCTTTTATTCGCTCTAAAGTTTGCTACTCTATAGAATTGTGGAGAAATGCTTCTTGGGTTCACCTTGACAAATTAATTAAGTTTCAAAAGAAAATATTGCGTATTATTTATAAAAAGCCTTTTGGTTACACAACTTTTGATTTACTTCACGATTCTAAGATTTTGACAGCTGATAGAATGTAACATTACAAATCATTTATTAGAGCACAAAAACTGTATCATTCACAAATATTTAAAAAACCTTCACATTATAACACTCGATTTCAAATATCCTCACTTCCTACTCCTTTTTATTTTTCATATGCTGGTCAACGAACATCTTACTTTGTGATGTCTGCACTGTGGAATAAGTTGCAAGCATTGTTGAAACTAATAAAACCTATTGGTCAGTTTAAGACGGAGATTAGGTAGCGGACACTAACGCTCACCAAGCAGAACCTTAGTTCTGCTTGGTGAGCGTTAGTGTCTACGCCTTATGCTGTTGACTTCAGCCTGTGACAAGTTTTGCTCTATTTTGCACTGGCCCCATCATCTCTACTTTTGTTGGATTGTTGACATACAATTGTTTGAAACTTTTCTTTGTTTTCTTTTTCAAAAGCATGTGATTGTAGGATTTATCTATTTGATGAAATAAATCACACACACACACACACACACACTGACAGACACGCACCCTCCCACACTGCTAGAGTAATTGTTCTGTGGATATAGGAGGATGCTGGATGTAGCTGCATAAAACATACTTGTTATTTTTGGCAATTATTTACAGGTATGAGGCAGTATTTAACTCACAGGCGTCAGGTAGTAGCACCCCACTAAAATGCATTTAAGTTTCTGAGACTGATACTTTGCTCATCATTGATCACATATAACTACATCACAGCTGATATATTTATATATGATCAGTTATGAATCAGGTAATAAGGATGCGTACCCTTGAACATCTTATGTGGAGAATAATTGTTTGAATATTACGTTAATTCAAGGTCATAAATGTTTGAGAAACATAAGCAAACGAAGGTAAGATAATTTTGCAAAAGATCCAGTGAGACCCTTAACCTCTCCACATCCCAAAAACAACCCATCTTAAGTTTGCTTATTTTATATATTTAGTCAAACGATTATTAAAATTTTATGAGCTATTATCAAGCTATCAACAAAAACTAATACTGTATTATACTTGAGTTTGTATGCCATTCTGGAGCTCTCATTTTTACCTACATGCCAAGGACAAACATCATGGTTCATTATATAGCCTATCATTGCGCCTAAGTCTCAGAAAAAGCCGGCTAGTGCTTTCTTAACTGGCTACATTGAGACCATTAGGATTTCATATTGAATTGGCTTGTCTGAAAAAGGTGACTTGCTGATTTGCATCACAAAGTAAGCAATTTAATCCTATAGGCTAATAGCTCTTTAGCTGTGACCAGCTTATTCAACACCTCTAACAATAAATCAATAGAAGAATCAAAAATAAAGAATCAAAATACCAGTCAGCAAGCAATTTGGTTTTCGAAACAAAAAATAGTTTTTATTTGATCCTGCATTGATCAGAGATCATTTTATCAATCAATACATAAATAATTCAATTGTAGTAGTGATACTACCTCTAAAAACTTTGAATACTACGAGAAAGGTAGTTGAAACGACAATAATGCTATGTCTACTTGTACTTATGAAGGTGTTGTGAATACTAGAAAAGTGACTCACAATATCAAATCCACTACAAGCATCCAGTCCATGCTACAAGCTTTACTACACGACTTAGTACTTTATAGAGATAAGAAAATTAACGATATGCAATTGCACAGGCTTTTAACAGTATAAAAAATGTTACCAACGTAGGTGGTGACAAGTCTTCATTGCTTTAGAATTTATCCTCTCATTCAGGGCCCAACTTCACGACATCTACTGATACTCCACCATTAGAGTAATTTGGTTACTTCTTCTTTTTCACTGAGCAAAGTTGAAATAAATTTTGGAATCTTTTAGTAGCAGAATCTCACAATTATTACAAGTACACACTTGCAAAGATGGAAGTTTTGCAATCAAAGCCTAAACTTCCATTATGGGAAAGTGCTACTGTGGAGCAATTAAGGTAATTAATGGATTTTTCCAAACAAGAGTTTGTGAAAATATATATGAAAAGTAATTTACTTTCAAAGAAAGCACCACCTCAAAACCATCAAGTAAATATCAGCTCAAGCCATATATGTTCATAAAATACCAACTTTTTTGAACTGTCAACAATTAATTACGCGACTTGTAGACATTCTTTGGAGACTTTACCGTTGAAAGGGTTAATCAATAGACTGCTCAGGAAAATAGGTTAGGTGTTACTGAATTATCAGTATCTCTTTTTCTAGCTACAGTTAGCATCCATCTTGAATTATTTTTCTCCTTCAAAATAACAAAGCTATAAGCAAGAGTAGAAAAACTTAAGAAACAAAACATCAAAAATTCTTGAAATACTTAGACAAAAAATGTCAGCAGCAAAAAGCCTGAAAATCAAAACCAAATTTAGCAAACCATGTTTATGTTTCACGCACATACGATAGGGTGAACATTAAAAAAGTCATGAAGATCCAGGCACTAGAGCTGATATAATTTAAATTGCATGACACATGATTGGACAATTTCTGAACGTATTCATCTGCTATTTTTTAGTTATTGTCAATTTGCCTGGTTTAACAGCAAGTAACATTTGAATTTTTTTTAGATACATTTTGGTATACTAAACACAACAAGCTAACATCTTGAACTACTATCACAACAGTCAGATTTAGTCAGATAATAGAGAACATCATTGTTATTTGATGTCTTGCTCCTCCTTTATTCAAAGGCAAGTACTTCATGTAAGAACATCTTATAATCACAGAATTTCTTCAGACTTATTTAAAGATAGTGGAAAAGTGACTAAACAGTGTAGTTGGAATCTCAGGTTGAAATTATACTGAAACTGCTGAAAAACGAGCTTCATATTTTGCCGATTCATTGGATTTTTACCAAATTCACTAAAGAAAAAAGACTTATTGCTCCATTTTACAAGCTCTAACTTATAGCATTTTAGTTTTCATTTAAGAGCCTAGAATGTGTTATTTTGTAACATTAAAACAAAATTGCAATTCAACAAATATCTTTTGCACTGATCACGTAAAATAGTCTTCATTATAATTTGGGGTTTGGATTAGGGGATAACTACGACTTTATGAATGTTCTAAAATTAGCCTGAAAGAGTTGAGTTTATAACTTAAGCTGGTCCAAAAATATACAATAATAAGAGCTGTAAAACCATCTCATAACCCTTACGTTCCAAGCCGTGATCTTTAATGCAATCAAGATCTACAACTATGCATTAGTAAACACTAGTATTTTTACAAGTGCTGTAGGTATGCATATGTGAACTGGTGTAATGAGTGAGTGCACATTTATTCAGTACCATGGTTGATTGGGCACATAGTCTAATAAACAATACACCTGTCTACAGAACTAGGCATTTTGAGCGCAACTTTAGTGCAAAACATGTTTTTGATTTTGAACTTGATTTCTATAACTGAAAACTTGTTAGACAAACCGCAAATGGTAAACATTGAAATATATATATTATCATTCATATATATCATTAAATTATTTTAAGTAAAAGCTTTAATTTATATAAATTAAATATTTTCCTTAAAATAATAATCTGATGTTTTTTCTGCACTCAGAAGCTTTTATGACTACACTTATTATTGTTTTGCTTATATATAACAGTTATTCGATGGCCACTTTTGCTTTACAAAAGTTGCAATACCATTCCGATATACCCAGCCAATGCAAACAGTGCAAAAGGAATATTTTACTAGCCAACAATTTTTCAACCAACTGCTATTCACTGGATATTCTCCAGAAAAACACTTCATTTAATATATATAAATTTAGGCTTCTACTCAGCAGATAATCTGAGGTCTTTACTAGATCCAGTAGTTTTTGTATCAGCGCGTGTTATTTTTTGCCTATGTAACCAAAAATCAATGATAATTTGCTTATAACTTTCTGCAATTCTGGTGCATTACTACAAACATACATGTAAATTGTCAAGACGCATTTGCATTGCACTGTAGTTTGACCATCTTAGGATTGTGTGCCTTGGGGTGGTATCCTTATTAGTCATTTTTATAAACTAAGTATTTAGCCTCAGCTCAGACACTCCTGAAATGAGAGTTATAATTATTAGAACTATTATATATGATAATAATAGCTTTGTCTTTCTCTTTGTGTAATTTGACAGTTGGTGTTTAAAAAAATATTGCATTTTTTGGGCCCCAGCTCCAAGCTTTTAGCTGACACTCCAACATCTGTGTCAATCAACCGCTGTTTACCTTATTAAAATAATGAGGTAGATACACGGTTATTTGCTGCTCGTTTGTGGCACACCTGACTATTCTTCACAGTTTAATCGACTGTCATGATACTATTTGTAATAAAAATTGAATCAAGTTAGAAGAAATTTACATCTTTTCGTAAACAGCCTTAGTTTTAGCTGCAAGTTTTGTATCTGTCAGCATCAGAATGTTTTGGGTTTAAAAGCTGATAGATTATTAGCTTTATAACTGTTCTGTAACTACATGTAGTGCACACAGCACTTGCAAATAACTGCGTCATTGTTGCAGCTATATCCAAGTTGGGTGGTGTTTAATTCATGTAGGTTTAATGTTTACACATGAAAGCAACCAATGCTGAGGGCTTTAGAAGAAAAAGTTTAAGTCGTAACTGAAACAGCTTTATCCTATATAATTGTTGAGTTTTTATGCAGCCATGTTTAATTCAATTTTGAATAAAAATCTAAATGAGAAAATATAACATAAATGAGTTAAATATTTGAAAAATAGAAACCATCATAAGCAAAATGTTTCCTCACGTTACCTAAATGACGAAAATTTACTAAAGTAGATATAAAACTGACTTCATATTAGTTATTCAGAAGCGCAGACTCTATTAATGCTAGTAGCCTGTGATACTGTCGGTATCACGTTGATTATATCGCTTGTATAACTAAGACTGCATGCAACCCTTAAAGGAAGTCACTTTTGATTCTTTGCTGTGCAATATTTGCTCAAAGGCTTTTGTTCTTTCAAAGGCTGATTATTAATATGGATTATTTGCTTTGTAAGCTATTGCTTGCAGGTCAAATGTTTGTTAGTTTTTCCAGTGACACAGTAGGAAAAAGGTAGAGCCTAGGCTATGCGTATACCTTAGTAACATAAAAGTATAGAGTCAAAGTTTTTTGCTCAGACATTATTGATGTGATCCTGACTGCATATCAACTATTCAAAATATTTAAGAACAACTACATGGTGTGCTTTCGTAATACTATGACAACCATTCAGCTCCTGTTTTACATATAATATTGTCAACAAACTTAGTATATATTCATTCTTGGAATTGCTTAGTAGCTAAAATTTATCAACCTGGTGTCTCAGAACTATAGATAAGTTGCTTGCAAGCAAGTTGGTTAAAGAATTTGCTGTCTGGACAACAAGTTGCTTACTAGCCATTGGCTCATACTAAAAGCTCACCAAAATTGGTGAGTAATATAATTATTTAGCGTTAGTAACCAAACAGTTTATTGGTTTCTCATCTTTCGTATTTTCTCTGTTAAGTCCGTTATACCGAACCTTACTAGATCGTAAATATGATTATCTGGGTTATATTACTTACTACATGATAATGGTTATTGCAACCTTCCTTTAGCTTGATCTACTGGCATTGTTTACTAAGGTAGTTATTTGTACAAACTCAATATAAATCGTTCCAATAATTCGAATTGCATTAATTACTAGCTATTATGATGCAAGACATGTCGGTCTGTTTTACGGGAACTGTTATACTGTTACTCCATACAATATGAAAATGTGTCCACCAGCATACAGTATTGGCATGATGTTGTGATATCATCACAACTATCATCAATATTTCTTTTCTAACCCAATATTGACTGAGGATTCGTTTGCAAAATGATCTGTAGTTTTTCTAGCTGCAGATTAATTATTTTTATCCAGTTCTTAATGAGCGTTTGTATATAAAAAGATTGGTTACAGTTTGATTGTTATATTAAAAGTAAGCATTGATCAACTCACAAGCGTTGCGTAGCAATACCCCAACAAAGCACAAACAATGCGGCTTAGGCATATGACTGATAAGGTTACATATGATATAATAAACTTGGCATTCTTAAAAGAAGTTATATTTAGTCGAACTTAAAAAAGAGTTTAACACGAATGTAACAGAATCACTAATAATTACTACCAGGTGAAAATCTTCCATAGGAACTTATTTTACTTTTACTCAGAGAAATGGCTCATTTCATTTCAAAACTGTAAGTTTAAAAGTTTTCATGAACTCTTGTTACTATTACCTTTTAATCAGTTTGTCATATATCTGATGGACTTAAAGACAAAACATTAGAGCAGCTTATGAGCATCGGAGAACCAAGTTTTAATATTTGACTGATTGTGAGAGGTTATGCACAATTTGTAGGATGTTGCTATACCAGATTTATTAGTTAGTTAACCATTTCCCGCCACAATCACTCAACCTTTTTGACAAAAGAAATTTCAATATTTACATCTTGCAAAAGTTTGTTTGCTTTAAACATTCATTTTATTAAAAACTGTGTCTGAAACTTTTTTGGAAATCTTTTTATACATTTAACCTTTTTATTCAGTTAGTCTTATATCTGATAGAGTTTGAGACAAACTATCAGTGCAGCTTATAAACATGGGAGAGCCAATATTTAATAGTTGGGCAACGATCTTAAAAAACTATGGTTAATTCGCAAACCATGAAGCTGAGTTATCCGACTTTGAAGCTGCACTATTTGAATTTATAATTATGGTACAGATTTTTGCAACAAATGCATCCAGGTTAATCAAAGAGTAATCTTTTTGAATATGAAATCAGTTTTACTAATAGAAGTCTTCAACCCTCAGAAAAAAAATTTAAAACCATCGCTACGCCAAACAGTAAGTACTGAAAAAAGGCGTCCGATGGAAGTAATCGTTTGTTTTTTGTCGATTTTAAAAATAACTCTGACATTTTTGACACTGTTAATGAGTATTTTAGTATTCCAACTAATGTCAAAAGCAATGAAAATGGGAAAATGATGATGATACTTTCCTCACGATTCTTACAAGATTATTGTAAGATTTAATAATAAGAATAATTATTTGAATTCAAAAGATTATTATAGGATTTATTTATAAGAATAATCATTCGATTTTACAAAATCACAGTATATAAAATCTGATGATGCGCCATATGTTGTTGTTATTATTTTTCTAAAGATTTTGTGGCTGATACTACGGCTGTGTGCAAAATCGCAATACTGCCAAGCCGTTTTTAATCTCTGCAAAATTAAGAATGAGTAATACATTTTCTGATAGATATACAGCTATTTTTATGACAGTCAACGAAAATATGCTTAGATTGTTAAAACCAAGATAATTTTTTTATAGAAATACAGAAATCTGGAGAAATATCACAGCTTATTGATAGTAGTTGCTATGACGTTTTAAAATGCAAACAAAATTTAACATTGGTTTTCAGTTTTTAAACTGTAACACCAGTTTTCCCAGAACTAGGTTTTCGCATTAACGGTGAACGTGCATTTAGTATATTGACCATAAAATCTGTTGTAATTAAGCTAGAATAAAAGTTATTCTTTGCAATGTAACTCGGAGAATTTTTTCCTTCTGCTACTGTTAATAACTCCAAATCAAACACAGCCAACTTACCATGGTTTCTGAGATCATGACCCATTTGACATATTGTGGGAGTTTATGCACAACTTATAAGATGTTGTTATAGAAAGTTACCCAGTTAGTTAACACTTTCCTGCCGCATAGTCCGTCAATAGTTTTTCTTAAAAACAAGCAAGTTTTATGTTTAAACATGTAACATCAGTGCTTGAACTGCATCAAATTGAGGTTTTATCTAGCTAACCTGTGTATGCAAAAAAAACAATACAAGTGTCTAATTTTCATTGATGTCAGATAGCCCACATAATGCCTACAAACGTAAAATAAAAGCACAAACACATAAAGCACCAGATCGGTACTTTTATCGTTTATTGAATATTAATTTTCAATTTAGCAAAAACCATGTAATAACTGTTAGAACACAATTTTAGCACGATTTTAGCAACTACGACAGAAATTGATAAACAACAAATATTTAAATTTTAGTGTATGTTTGCTAGTCCGTTGGTCTTTCATATATTTAGTTACAGCAAGAAAATACCCTTGTTTGCAGAACTTGTAGTGCTTGTTAACATTAGGAAAAAATCCCTTGCGCTGGAATTGAACTTAGACACACCTGGTTTGCAGACAAGCGCACTAACCACCACACCACGTTGTCATACTACGAAATTTTTCTGGACAAATTCGTTACTGCTGAAAATTTTCAATTGTGCACAGGATTGCATAACCTAATTGAACTTATAACACTTACACATACGCACATACACACACACGCACGGACGCACGCTCGCACACATACACACACACCTAAATAAACTAATGTTTAAATTTAAAACTTAGAATGGTAAGTGTTTCATATGCTGGTTAAAAGGTTTTTTTTTCACAAAAACCTTTTTTGGTATTTTCTGCAAATTTTGGACAAACATGAACTAGTTGGACAAACAAGCTGTAACACTACTGAAATATATTTCAATAAGCTTGTATGTTCGTTGTCATGTTGTTGGTTTTTTGACAATGCAGAAAAATTTGGTTGTTAAAAGTATACTGTCTGCTGAATTTCATTTTACATTTCCTTGAGATGAAAATTGATTTCCATTCAGGTTTTTTCCAGGTGTTTATCTGCAAACTGTTTTTTTTGTTCTGTTACATAAAGGGTTACGGTGTAGTTGGTAACTTCCTATAGTAATGATATGACACAATGAAATTGCTTAGAGCTGGCATAGACATGGCATACTGGCAGGACAGGCGTGTGTTTTCATCCATCCAGGGATTTTCACTCTCGTGTAGGTTCAATTTGTTGTACCGGTTCAAAGCTTCAGGCGCTGCTCGGTGAGATTAAGGCACCATCTTACAGCTCTTCACGTTAGATCAAGCTGATTAAAACTATTGTCAAAAGCTTTATAGCCTTACAAAAAGTATCTCTGTGTAGAAACCGGTCCTAAACAGATATTCTGGTCTGAGCCAGCAGCACCAGATCTCTCACAACTTGCACTTTTTTAAACAGTATGTGCCTAGGTTCATTCGCGCACTTCAGCCTCATTCCATATACTGAAACCACGAGCTGCGAAAACTCCTTTGAGCTTTGGTGAGCCACCATGAATAGCATTATTGAAGTAGCATCATCAAAGATTTTGCTACTACAAATATTTCTTCTATCTACACATCCTGCCACTATACTTGCACCTGGGTCACTTTATAGATTGGTAGCCATGTCTTTTTAGCTGAGAGACTATGGCTATCACTTTCCTCTATTTGACCTGGCACAACTTTTGGAACCTGGTCAAACACCTGTTTGCTCCCAAAGTTTTTGGTACATCCTAGGTCAGTTTGGCATGGGATGGAACTTTTAAAAAAAAAGGTTAGTCAAATAGAACCAATCTAAGGCCTGCACCCCAATCAGAAATTTGCTGTCTCCGCCTCTATGGGCGAGGTCAAGAGCAAATGTTCTGTACAATCATTTTTAACACACCTGCTTTCAAAATAAGTGCTTTATCATTTTGTCTGGCTAGTGGACTAGTACTAGCTGGAGCCAGTCCTGTTGTTGTTATGCCAGGATTTCCATAGGTCATGGATCCAGCTTCCTCTCTCCCCTATCTGTCGGTTTTTAGTTCTAGCCCCCATACCTGAAGTAATCTGGAGTATGTCTGGCTAGTTTGTTTTTTATCATGTCAGGGTTACTATTAGAAACGTAAATTCAGGCTTCTCCTTAGCCTAATAGTAGTTGTTGGTAGTCATAGAAAAATCTGCCTTTCCTATTTTGCTCATCGTTTTTAAAGTTCTTTGATAATGAGTTCAGTTGAGCTTTATTGGTCTGGTCAGCCAACATGCCTGTCCATTGTAAAAGTAAAAAAGTTTTTAATGCTTCATTGTAACCAGTAGTCAAAACCACTGTTGCTGTCCCTAATCGTCTTTGTTATTCAGTAGCTTGTAACCTGGGAAGGCTGGTCGAACATGTCTCTTGCCCCCTCAGTTCCAGCACACAAGAATTTTGAGTAAGGAAACCTGTTTAATGCCAAAGAGCTCATTATCTTGCTGCCTGCCATGGTTTTTGTGGTGGCACTTGGCGTGCTAGCTAACAAACTGGTTCTGTATCATAATCTTTATCAGGCTATCTGTTCATCCACAGCTCTGATGGGTGGCTAGTTGCATTCATTGTCTCAATTTGCAGAAACTCTCTACTAGCTTGCACTTCAGTGGTTCTCATAAGGTAGGAAATATCAGTAAAAACCTTTCCATGAAGGGCTCGTCCAGCATTCTGCAGAACATTTACTTTGCCACATTGGCCCGGTGGGGTGCAACTGATTTTCATTGGCCACTCAGACCAACTGTTCAACCTGGACTGCACTTCTCTGCCTGCTTGTCATCACCTGTTTTCAGAAGCCATCACTCCGTTAAACCATTACTTCCCTCGGGTGTAAGATAGTAGCAGCCTTTGTAGACCTGTTGGCTTTAGCTAGATCTCGAAAGCAACTTATGAGGTATGCTCTGTCTCCAATACTTGCATGTTGAGGGTTTTAAACTGATAGACTCAAACTGGTATTCTCAGCATCATCATCTTTAACTTGTCTAATAGACTAACAAGACAATCCGTGTTTCTCCACGCTTTGGGCATACTCAGTGGCCATGCTAATGGCTTCCAACTTTCGACCTCAATAATAGGAGGTTTCTAGACAAGCTTTTACTTTGAAGGCAGCTCAGCTTCCACTAGTCCACAAGGTGTTTCACTTTGTGTTACATAGTTTCCTTGAGCTTTCTTTTGATGCTCTTCACCTTTTGCGCTACAGATGGAATCTGGTACGCAATTGTCCAGCGTGCCAAGACTGTAAATTGAGCAATTTTTGGTTCGACATAAATACAAGTAGCCTGCCATAACTTACTCTCAAATGGTCATAGTTCTAAAAATAAATAGGCTTTGGAAAACTGAGCAAAAACTGTGCAAGTTGATATATGTTTCTTGTAATTAATCTAGAAAACATTTTATAAAAGGCACTGTAAAAATTTGAAGCTTTTAATATTTTGGTTCCTCATTCTGAAAGAGAAAGTGTGTTTTAAACTTATAACTATTTTACCAATTTTAAATGCATAGCTCATTGCACTGAATAGCATTTTTGCTACAGTTGACCCCAAAAACCGGTTTTTATGTGCGATAAAATGTGACCTATAAGCAGCGTTCCATTATAAATCAAGTTTAGATAACGGCAACGATAATAACAAGTAAAATGCTAAAAATCTGTAACTTCATAATTTATAGGAAAATAATCTGTCAAATGCTGCATATAGGTATTTGAAATACAAGGAAAATTAATGAACAGTATTTATATTACGTGTAAAAACCAAAATTATAATTTTTGATAAAAAATAATTGCCATTGTTCATTCGACCAGTTGCGTTGTGGTTGTTTCTTTTGCTTGGTCTCATTTCTTTGTTTTTTGGTTGTGCAAAACTTTCCATGGTGTCTTCATAACTCACTTATTTACTACAATGTCAAGCTAGTTAATGTTAGCTGTATTCTCCAGTTGAATATCTCAAAAAAGAAGTAAAGGCTTTACCACCTGCAACATGTTATATTAACCCTTTCACTGCCAGCCATGTACAATTTCGTGTATTTGCCAAGTGCCAGCCACTTTACCGAAAGTTGCCGATATTGCTTCATGATATGTAAACAGTATTTTTTCAAATTTCAATCTCTATCTAGAACATTTTTGTTACATATTTTATTTTTCCAACCTTTTAACTACTAGAAATTCCACTGTCATACAGCCCATGGCCAGAGTGATAATAGAAAAAATAAGGGTACTGCTGGTTGTTGAAAAAGTAGTTGTCAGCAAGAATTGGCAGAGTATAGTGTAAATGAGAGTTGTTCGAGATGATATAAAATAAATTTGAAGGAGCACGATTTCAAAAAGGTGCAACTAACAATTTCAAAAAATATAGAAAAGTTACATGTAGATAAGTGCAATGTTCTGTTAAAGGTCACGCAATCTAGTCTCTTCTCTTTTACGTTGTAGGATTCCACAGTATTGTAGTGGATTTATTTTACGTGGTATGACGTATTTGCATAGTACTTAGTGCTTTCAGTTGCATGATCCTTTGTGCTTTCAGTTGTATAACACCTAATCTACTACTATCTCAAACTTAGGTTTTACAACAATAAAATAAATTTTAATTAAAGCTGTAGGCCTAACCTACTGTACTGTATGTATTTTAACTACAGCAATAATGAAATATGTTTATTATATCTCTGAAATGCAATATTAGAAGTAAAATGGCAAGCTGCTGTGTAACATAAACAATTACAAAGTTGGTTGTATTAAATGTCGAATGGTTTTGGTAGTGATCTGTAACAGACAGCGAGTATCAGCATAAATGCATCTGGAAGTTTTCTGCAAACTGGAGCAAAATAAAAAAATGTTCTCGAGATAAAGGGGTATTGTAGTTCGGCCTTAGCTTGTACATAAGATGTAAATAATTTTGGCTAGCGTTTTAAATAATTTAATAAAACCTTGGGTAATTGGACAAAAAAACATAGGCTGATAAACTGTGTGCCACAATTTTGTACCTGTAAATTGGTCTACGCCTCAAACGGTTTACGTTTATCACAGAAACCTTTGAATAAATAAATTCCAATAATTATTCTTATAATTAAAGATTTTTGCAAGATATTAAAAATGGAAAAATATTAGAAACCTTCGGCAATTGTACAATGCCATAAACTGGTAAAGTGTGCATGTTTTTCTCATGAAATACGAACAACATAATGGTTTTACTCTCGGTCGCACGGCTTTATATGCGTTTTGTTGGCCGGTTTTAGTTTTGATTAAAGAAAGCTTGTCAAAGTTTTAATAACGATTTTAAGCCAAATTAGTTGG
The DNA here is from genome assembly GCF_963576615.1 of Watersipora subatra. Lineage (NCBI taxonomy): Eukaryota > Metazoa > Bryozoa > Gymnolaemata > Cheilostomatida > Watersiporidae > Watersipora > Watersipora subatra. The sequence continues at coordinate 10,149,166 of NC_088713.1, forward strand.
TCTATTTATGTATAATCCGATCAGATGGGTTAGTTTTATAATATTGTGATAACCTTTCAAAGACTTGGTAACATATTTAAATAGGTTTATATGTGTTGTGTATCGTTGTTATACTTAAACGACTCCATTGAAAAGTGGTTAAATTTGTTGATCAGATTTCGGTAAAAGGGTTTGCGACGGCCGTTTATGAATAATTTTTGTGAGTTGTGTGCACATATGCCATTATCATAAATCTCCCAAACAATCGCTTTGCTCGTGTTTGGTCGCAGGAAAATTGCTATGCAAAAATTTAATAGATCTATACTTTGTGAGATAATAAAGCTATGTGAAGCTATGATCGATGTGAAGCTAAAATGATCCTCAATAATGTTCCTTACTCTTACAAAATTATTAATTTCACTACCATCACAGACAGTGGTGCTGTTTTAATTATCTGTATATTCATGAAAATCTGAATCTGAATTGGCTATAATGTCTTTAACATAACTAATTACCTGTTTTCTGACTCACCCACAGTAATTAATGAACTCACACAAAAAAAAATGTTAGTTTTTAAATTAGAAATTGTCAAACAAAAGTTTAGAATTGCTTCGTTGTTTTAGGCTAATTTTATAGACAAATCTTCAGAAAACACTGTCAATTTGATTAAAGTCTCAAAGACCATGGGTTATGTTGTAAATGAATAATAACATTAGGTAACTACGCAATTGCTGGGAAAGTCGCAACAAAGCGCCTATGGCAGTCGTCCCACGAAAACCTGTTTGTCCGTCTACGGCAGTGAAACGGTTAATTATTATGCACTTATCATGTAACAAACATCTGATGAAGGAAAGCCTTATATTTTTTTGACTTACCTAATACTGAATTATACCGATATAAAACCAACGTCTGACAACCACCTTGACTACTAGCAACTGCAACAAGCCATGTAACCAATGTAGCTTGGGCCCTACCACCCCCATCAAAAACTGACTTTAGTTTTTGCTTGGAGGAAAATTTAAATGAAAAACATCAGTTCTACTGATTTGACATTTTTGTTTGAATGTAGAAACCTCATGAGATTGTTTACAAAAAAATACTTGTAAAGTGTTTAACTTAATCTTTAAAAAAGGATTTTGTAGAGTATTTAAAAGAAATGGATGATCTCTCATATGTTGAACAATTAACTCAGGACTACAAAAAGAAAGCAGAGGAGTCTGGTTTTTGGAGATACTACCTGCAGGTAAGTAGTTATAACATAAACTGCTTAAATAAAGACTGCTTACATGCAAGTAGTCTCTCCAAGACTATTCTGTGGTCTTTCCGTAAACAAAATAGTTTAAGTCATGTCATAAATTCTTTGAAATCTAAAAAAATAAATCCATTTGGCATCTCCAAAGTATTTTTATTTTGTAAATTTGACTGAAAACAAATAATGAATCAAAGATCTATTGAGTTGTTCAGCATAGCTCTTATACATGTAACTTGATAAGTACACTTTCTAATCTGCATAGCGGATAACTTTATATTATCACAGCACCGCTTCAAACAATGCTAAAATAGTCAAACAGGTTCACCTTGTAATTGCTATATGAGATGCGTAGACAAATATGGTCAAGTAACCATATAGGTGGTTGCAGATCTGTATCTGTTTTTTCAGTCGAGCCGTTGTAGAAGTGTAACTTCACACTAGAGTTTTAAATTATTAGTAGTTAATGCATAATTATGCAAAATAATTGTCAAATCACTGTTATTGTCTAATGGAAATCTTTTTTTCAAATAATTGATTTTCTATTCCAATTTTGATGTTACTCTTTTTTGACTATTTTTTAAATCTGTCAATAGACAAAATTTTTATATTAATCAGGCTCATGGACTAGCAAATTTCTGTGCCACAAAAGATCCAACAGAGAAAAGACAACAGCTAATTTATGAGATTGAAAAGAGCTGGTACAAAGGCCACCACCCACTTAAGTTTGATGAGCATCAGAACGAAACTGAAAAAGACAAAGCAAGTTTGGCGCGTTACAGAAAAACAACAAAGGAAAAGTTTGAGAGTCTAAAACCATTGGCTGAAAAATTGAAAGAAGATGAATTTTTTAGCAAAAAGAACCTAAAAGATGCGGACATGTTCAGCGAAAAGACATTCAAAGCTAGCAAAAAATGCAGTGATGGTCTGATAGAAGAAACTAAAAAAAATTTTGAAGCATCTGTCAGAAGACTGGATGCCATTGGAATAGTAGCTTTTTGTGAGTTTGCAGTGATTGGGTTAGGATCCATTGCAAAAGGTGAAGCGACACCTTACTCCGATTTAGAATATGCGTTTATTGTGAAGCAATCATCAGACTATTTTGAAAAACTAGCTGTTGAGAGCTACTTTCGTATTGGAAACCTTGGTGAAACTCCTCTAAAAACTTTCGATATAAAAAGACCAAACAGCAACCAGTTTTCCGCAATGCTTTCTAGAAACCAAATAGTTGGTTTCAGAATTGATGGAATAACTGAGAAGTCAGGGAATATTCCAACAGGAAATGGTAAAAGGAAAAATGAGAGTTTAACGCTCACAGTAGAAGAGCTAATGGAACTATATAAGAAAGAAGCAGAATTACCATTTGATGAATTCCGCGCAGACAAGTCAGATATGCTCTCTTCTACAGTGTTATTATACACAAATGAGAAACCAGTTGGTTCATCACAACTCTACCGGGAATTTCTTTATAGAAGGAGCAAGTATGAAAAACCAAACAATGATTCAGTAAACACAAAACGATTGCAGTTACTACAAGCAGATTTGGAAACCTTCAGTTTTCTCCCAGAGTTTGTTAAATTTCAGCCACCCCAAAATCTCAATGTCAAAGTCAAAACAGATATCTTCAGATACCCAACACTTTTGGCAAACAATGTTAAAGTTTGTTTGAAACTGGATTCTTCCTACTCATGGGAAACCTTCTCTCAGCAGAAAGAAGTTTGCTTTTCCTCGACCACCTACCTGTATTTAAAGACTATACTGGCGATTTCCATCTACATTCGAGCTTCTGCATACCTGAAAGAAAGAACCCAACTGGAAGAAGTACAAGTTTCAGTTGATTCATTTCCTTTGCCACAAAAATACAATGTACCTAGCAATTTATTTGTGTTCCTAGGATGCCTACTCTCACCTATCAGTCGAGCCATCAAAAGTTTTGTCAGAAACGTGAAAAGCAAAAGCGAATTGTCATTGCTTTTCAAAGACCTGCCTGTACCTACAAAGAAAATGCATTTCATAATAAAAGCTGAAGTGCTATACTTTTCAGGCCGCTACAAGGAGGCTAAGGAACAGCTCAGCATGTCTATAGAACAATCGATAGATGCTACTAGCGCAACAGTAGTTCTTCCGTTTTTGCAAAAGCTCACAGAGTCAGAGGATGACACAAAGTTAACTGAACTTCTTGCTTACCTTTTATACTACACAAAGAACTATGAGAGAGCACTGGAATACTTTAAAAAGCTGATCGGCACGACAAGAAAAGAAAAACTTTTGTACCTTCTCTCTGCTCACTGTCAACAAGAGATAGGTGACTACATCACAGATCAAGAAAGTGTTGATTTAGTAAGTTTAAATGAGTTTTAGACATGAATTGCCATATAGTCTGTTAAAAAATACCCTAAATATACTGAATGTTTTTGACATACAAACTAAAGATTTCTCGCACAAAATTTTATAACGAGGAGTGAGATAGTTATAAAAAAATAGAGCTCCTTTTTAACAATACGAACTTGTGAGCTGCATGAAACAATCTACGCATGAATATGTACGCAATAACTGTGTATGAAAAAAATTTCTATCTTTTACGTGTACCATAAAACTTTTCAGTATAAATAGTTTGTACAAGCTTTAAGTAGTGAGTCACAAAGAAAAATGCAATTAGTAAAAAATCAATAACAAAGCTTTGCCACAAAATGCTTGATTTTAATATTAGTGTTGCTACCTATCAGTATTTTTGTTGAGCTAATTGGTAAACTGGCCATGTTACCCTAAAACTGCGGGTAAATGCTTATTAAAGGATTTAATGTTACCTTTTTATATGCATAATTTTCTTCTACTTACATGTGCTCAAACCGCCACAAACTGACATTTCATGAGATCATTCAGTGACATCATGAAACAAATATTTAAGAAGTTCAGTGGATTGATGATTATTTACAGGCAGAAGCAGCAAGCACAACGAAGGATGAAGAAAAGCCTGAAAACCACAAAGACCTCTACGTGGCGGATGCTAACATAGGCTGCTTGTATTCTTCGTTGGGTAAGCACCAACAGGGACTTGAATACTTTGAGAAAGCTTTGAAGAGAATGATGTATTTGTACAATAGTGTAGAAACGGCTGACCTAGACCAATGCTCTGTTGATGGTGAAGATAGTAAAGATATCAGACCCTCGAGAGAGATCATTGAGTGCAAACATATTGATATTGCACACTGCTACCATAAAATTGGTAGCTCCCATCGGTGTTTGGGCAACCGTGGCAAATCTTTACATTATCTTAAGCAATCATTAGCAATGATGAAAGCAATATTTGGGGAAAAATCAAATGATTTTTATATTGCTAACTGCTACCACGAAATAGGTCATGCATACGAACAATTTGGAGACTATCAGAAATCACAAAAGTATCTTAACGATTCTATAGCCATGCTGAAGGACATCTGTAGCAAAAAACTCCATCCTCGTGATGAAACCAGACTGTTAGCCACATGCTACAAAACAATGGGGAATGTTGACAATCAGTTTCTTGGTAAGTTTCGAGATTCATTGAAAAACTATGAAAAGTCAGTATCCATTTTGAAAGGCATTCATGGAGAGGATGGTAATTATCTTCAAATTTCCATCTGCTTCAACAACAGTGGTAATGCTTACCATTCTCTGGGTGAATTTAGCCAATCACTGAATAACTATAAAATGTCGTTAGTAACACTGGAACGTCTATATGGAGACAAGTCTTCCCATCTACAATTTGCTAGTGTCTACCATAACCTTGCCATTCCATACCAGTCTTTGGGCAACACTACTCAAGCATTGGAAAATTTAAAAAAAGCATTAACAATGATGAAATCGTTATTTGGAGAAGTTTCTAATCATCCTTTTGTATCTAGCTGTTACAATGGCATTGCCAATGCATACCATTCTATGGGTGATTCTGGAAAATCACTGGAGTTTCAGAAAAAGTCATTACACATCATTGAGGCTGCTTTTGGAAAAGATTCATCACAGGTTCATCTGGCTGGCTGCTACAACAACATTGCTAATGCATACTTGTTTGTCCGTGACTTTAAAAATGCCCGTCAAAACTTAGAGAAATCATTAGACATGATGAAGCAAATTTATGGAGAATTAAACCACCTTGATCTTGCTGGTGGCTACCTTAACATAGCAAATATTTGCCAATCTTTTGGTGAACTTAGTCAATCATCAGCTTATCAAAATCTGGCGTTAGACATGATGGTTGCTATACATGGACAATATTCAAATCATCCTCAAATCGCTGGTTGCTACAATAACATGGCTATTTCACACCAATCTTTGGGAGACTCTAGAAGGGCCCTGAATTATCTGGACATGTCATTGTCAATAATGAAAGATAAATACGGTGAAGAATCTAAACATCCTCAAATTGCTGGCTGCTACAGTAACATGGCGAATGCATATTGGTCACTAGGTGAAGTAAGACAATCATTGAAATACCGAAAGAGGTCATCAGACATGATAAAAGCTACACATAGAGAATACTCAATTCATCTTGATGGAGACACTATGTACCATTCTTTGATTGCGTACCAGTGTGTGAGAGGTACCAGTGTGTTACTGCAGTTCTACATGAAACCAGAAAAACAACGCAGTTTTGGTCAACTCACTTTACCGCTGTGAAATTATATTAAGTTACCTTGCTGTTAACTACATGTAGCTTCAAAATGTAATCATCCTCATAATTCTGGCTGCTACAATAACATTGCCAGTGCATATCGATCATTGGGTGAGACAAGAAAACCACAAATTTGCTGATAGACGTTCTCAGACATGGTAAAAAAAATATATGGAAAAAAATCTGTCCATCTTTGTGTTGGCAACTATTCTTTAATTGCATACCAGTGTGTGAGATGCACCAGTGAACCGCTGCAGTTTTATATAAAGCCGGAGAAACTACTAATGCGCCATGTTCTGGCAAGCAGCTGTACTATTGTGAAATTATGCAAAACCATTTGTAAACTACTTTAAAAATACAACCAGTTAACACAGAAATGTCTTAGATGATGGCTGACACAACATTGAGTTTAGAAGTGTGCTATTTCAATATTTTATCTTTTTTCTATTCAGAAGTTTGATTTACAGTATTTATGTAAACATGCATATTAATTCATATGCTATATTTACTTTTTGTGACTCTTATATAGTAAATGATATGTATTGTTGCAACAATCTTAAACGTAGGTAATACACCTCACACTGCATGACAGAGTTTGTGATCTCTACACCAGCGCTCCTGCGTACCGGTCTAAAACGTTGATAAAGCGAGTACGTATTGACCTGGCTTTTATTATGGTAAAGATTGCGTGTGAGGAAAGCTATTTTATAGCAAAAGTATCAAGAGTTTATTTGAAAATGAGAGAACTTGCTGCAAGAGATGCTGTTTTTTTTGTGTGAAGAGACTTTTTGACAACCTTGTTGACGAAAGAGTCTATGAGTACAAATGTGAAGGTCACTCATTGGTACAGTTGTGAAGGTCACTGGCTTTGCTGCCGGCCAAGTCAGAGAGTACAAAACATATGTATAAGTATAAAAGGACACCGTATGTCTATAAACAATAACAATTTATTAACTAGTTACAATTCTATGATTATGATATCACAAAAAGCTCAATTACCACGCAGCAAAAAAACACATATCTATGAAAATTAGCATTTAATGTTACTTGAATGTCTAGTAAAATAACTAGCTCTTTTAATTCAATGACAATTTGGTCAATCCTTTGTTATACTGTTTTTTCCAACATCCTAGAATGTTTAACTTTAACCATAAATTTTGATAATTAAAAAAATTTGGATTTGCTTCAGATTTACCCAAAAATATAGTTTTTGCTATTAAAATAAAAACAAAAGAAATTTATGGAAATGCCCTTGTTTATGTCCCATCATTGGCAAAGTAATAGTCAAAGTAAGTATATTGACTGCATGTGTGCATGTGGGCGTGTGTGTGCATGTGAGTGAGTATGCACGTGCACATGTGTGTGCGTCTGCGGGTGTATGATTGTGTGTGTGCATGTGTGTGTGTGGTTGCATTTATGTGCGTGTGTCTGTGCGCATTTGTGTGCTTGTGCGTGTGAAGTGTGTACATGTGCGAGTGTGTGTGCGTGTGCGTGTGCTTGTGTGTGTGTTTGCGTGTGTACTTATGTGTGCCATGATTGTGCGCATACATGTGTGAGTGCACATGCATGTGTGCACATGTGGTTTTTTGTGTAAGAAAAACTGACTTTTCAAAGAGTTGAAAGGGTGGTCCCGGTGTAAGTGATTAGTCACTATATAAGCAATGACATGGCGGTGGATTGACAAAAAGTCTTAAAACTACAAAATCAACAAAGGTGCAAAAATGAGTTGATGATAAAATGATCTCTAACTTTATTACCTGTTTTAATGAAATTTATGGTTGCATTTCCCATACTCAACAGTTGCAAGCATTTGCATCACAGTAGACAATAACAAATAAATTATGGAGCTCCTAAAACTCAGAAGAGTCAGTTCATTACGAAAAATTCTTCAACTGAATATCAGCTTAAGAATACCTCAAGAGTTACACCTGTTTTTCTTAATTGGCAACTGACAAATTCACCTAAATTTAGACACGGTTAGTAACAAACTATTCAGGTATTAACCGGTTCTACTACAAACCTTTTAATTTGACGATAAATGCAAAGCTCTCACAAATAAGTATTCATTTGTACAAAAATACAAAAAGCAAAAAATTTCAATGACTTTGCTGGTTTGTTCTATGTAAAGCTTTCAACACTAAATGATTATTTCATTTATTTTACTGGACACTATTGATTTTAAAAGCATTTAATTTTTATTAAAGGATTAAAAAATACAGTAGCTTGCTAAGCTGAAATGTCACTAACAAGGAGAAATGTCGTAGCTTGCCAGGCTGCGACATTGTACCCAACACATAAAGGATGTTCAATGACCATTGGATATTTACCAAAAGGTTTTGCTCTCAGATTGTGGTCTCAATGACTATCACAAATATGCCTTATGTTACATTTATACTTGGAAAACTTAAAAAAAACTCAGGAAATTTTTCACTAAAGTTAACTTTGCGCTAATTTTCACAAGCTAGCTGTTATACTCACTAATTAAGCTATAGTTATAAATGATTTAGGGAGTCAAGCAGTAAACAGTATTTTCGAAACCTTGGCAACCATATATAAAAACTTTTGCTCTACTTGCAAATTGTTCATTAATTTCTAGACCAATTTCTTGTATTGTCATTTTTAACACATTTTCAATGTTTGCAAAAACTTGTTCTAAAAGCTCAATAGTTATAGGCTGTCCAATAGAGTGGTCGCACCGCAAACTTGGTAGTTACCTTATATATATATATATATATATATATATATATATATATATATATATATATATATATATATATATGTCCACATTACATGTAAACAGGTATGAACAATGTGTAAGAAAGTTGGTAATTGGTCAACCGCCGGTGAGAGGCCTGCTGATTAGTCTATATCATTAGCAACCAGCTTTTCTCATAGAAACCAAATCTGCTTGGTCTATCTGAACTGAAACCTGAGTAATTACAAAAAAACTAACAGGTGGTCTAAAATCTGATGTATCGACTTCCGGCCACAAAGAAAAGATACCCTTAAGCCAATATATTGTTTTGCGATGGTGAAAGGGTTAAGGAAAATTGAAACAGACAGCAAATAGTAAAGACTGTTATTTTCTAAACCTTAACACCCAGGACATTCCAGTTTGCTGATTTTTTTTATTGGTTCAGCAACACTAACACTATCTAGCAAATAAATGATAATCATTGTGGAAACCAGAAAATAAATAATAGGAAAATAATGTAACATTCACTGAGGAAACTCTAAAAAAAACAAATGTCCAGTTTTGTTATTTTAAAGACGAAAACTTTGACAATAGTTGCAAGTTACCAAAAAGTTATACAAATACCATCGCATGAAAATGAAAGTACAAAAAATAAATAGACCTTTCTGAATGAATAGTGTGTCTAAGCATGTACATGTACATGCTTAAGTACCAATGTACATGTTCATTTAATTGCACAGCATTTAATTGACATCTTTGCTGTGGCACACATTTCATAACATAATGAGTTACTTAGGATATTACTGTAGGTAAAGAATTTTCTATATTCACATTAATAACCATAAAATTGATAATAATTAAGAAAAGCTTTGGTGAATTTTGACTCAAGTCGTTCGACCTATTGAAAAAAGAAAGTTGAGTCAATTCATCACTGATACCAATAAAGAGTCGCGTCAATGCATATATTGCTGTTAGGGAATGCTAAGTCAATTCTATTAATTCTACAGTATGTAAAAGATACCAGGCACTCGCTGAAGTTTAATTCTGTGGAGAGAATAGCCTTAAGGCTTACTCAAGCAAGCATTTTAATTGGATTATCGTGTTCAAACTTACAGAATGACAAAATGATTTTAGAAACAACAAAAAACAGAAGGCTTCTACAAAAAAAGGCAGAAATATATAGACGGGACAGAAAAATGAAGATAAAGTGTCAAAAACCGCTTCAGAGTTTAGCTTAACAGAGCCGGACTAGAATAAGCTATTTTTGTAATTCCTTCATTTTTGCCATTTACTTGATAATCCTTTCAGATTGCCCATGATGGATGTGAACCCTTTGTTTCAATTTGCACCCTTGAATTTTGATGACCCTGTTATCCAATATTCTTTGCTTTGCAACGAGGAACCTTGCGTTGTATGGCTCCTGTCATACCATACAATGATTATTTTTGTCATGTGATATTGAGACAAATTTTCTTGGAACTGACATTTGCAGTCGGTGTGCTGGATATCTCAGAATAATGAAAACGCCGATATTCTATTGAACACAATTCCTCATACAAGGCCTCAAAGATATTCTATGTATGTTCTTTTTTAGTTCATCATTATTTGTAACTAGTTTTAGTGAGGAAAATACTCAAAATTAATCAGCGATAATATAATTTGCTGGTAAAATTTTTGTAATTTAACTACAGAATAAAATGTAGCTTCAAGTATTGGTTTAGTAAGCTAGTTTTTCATGTCAAATTGAACTTGTTAGCTATACGTCTTTCTCAATTGTAAGAACTTTCAATGAAATGGGATGCATGTTGTACGGTGAAATGTTACATTTTTTGCAGTTAATGATCACTGTAGGTAGTTTTAATAACTAAACATCATATTTTCTTACTAAACTTCTATATGTACAGTACATATATATAGTTTTGACAATTTTTATTAGGCAGTACTTGCATCAGATAATTACCATAGGTTTCTTGTCTCTCTATATCACATTTTCCCTCACGACGCCAAAAATAGAACAAAATAAAATCATATGGCAAGAGTTAGCATGTGTAATAAATATTATTACCTTCACTATTTGCTGTTTTTGAGTTTTGCTAAAGCTAACTTTTGTTACCACTACAACCTACTTTTTGATTTGCAATTTTAAAATGCACTATTTCAATTTCAAATGTTTTCTTACACCCATATTTCCAATATCAGTAAATCTTTCGAAGCTGAATTCTTCTCACCTGTGCATTTGTAATCATTTGAATGAGAATTGCCTCTAACTTTTCTCTCGGTTTGGTCAAACAAAATATCAAACAAAGTCCAATATTTCATTTTTACAATTATGCTAGTATCGAGATATACCAACATTATCCAAGAAAAAAAAATTAATACTGAGGCTTCTGCTGCAATTTTTTAATATGCACTTAAGTTTTTAATATGAACGCTTTCAAAGACTCGCTGCTTAATTAACCTCATAATTTATTTGAACTGCACAAAACACTTTTTCCCGTTGCCAAACTTAAAAAAGTAGATTGTTAAATGTTCTATATGGGAAATAAAAATAATTGTTCTGTGCAATGACTTTCTTATTACCGATATTATAATTGAAAATACTCACACCTATTCTAAGCCATGGCAAAGCCGATGAATGGTATGGCGGTAACCTGCTTGACCAAACGCTTATGCATTCATATATGCGAGTTTGTCGCTCATGAGTTGTAATCTTTATTTGTAACAAAATGAGAAGAAGGCTTCTGTTATAGTAATAACTCATATTAGAACAAGTATTGAATTCATCAGCTAAAGAGACTTAGCAAATGACAACAAAGTTACTTTTCTTTGTATATGAGCTCGTTTAATATTTGAATGAAGGTGTAGCATGAGAAGGAATTTTTTCACAATCTGTTTCAATTATCTCTCAACTTTTAAGACATTTTAATTATAAGTTACCTAGACATATACAAAAAAACAAACCTCTCAATTGAAAGTTGTTCATGTTAAATGTTGTATATGTTTATTAACCTATAATTTTCTGTTGGAAAAACTTTTTCATTATTGATTCGATGTTGAGCATTCTCCTAGTCTGATATATAAATACATTCAGACAAAATTGCATGTAATAAAGTACATGCATACATGTACTTTGTTATACAACTATAAGCACATGATTTATGTATATATCACTGTTAAACTTAGATCAGCCGCTCCGCTTACTTATAAACTTACAGCACCTATATAAAGAACAGTCAACTGTAGGGTCATTCAATTAACTACGTAAGCCTATATTTTTTTTCTTATTCTGCCCACTCTTAGTCGTCATGCTTCTTTAGATATGGGTAAGGCCTGGTCCTCTTTCTCTCCAGTCAGTTTTCTCTTTGCCGCTGCATCCAGTAGGCTGTCTTCTGTATGTTCAGTGACCTGCTAATTGCACCCTCAGCCAGGCCGACTCTCTATTTGCCCAGCTGGGCCAAGCCAATTGACAAGCAGTTTGAACTGGCCAGTTGGTGCTGTGGTCACTGATTGGCCATTTTTAGGATGTATTATTTTTAAGGAAGCAGGTGTTGATTTACCAATAGTAGAATAGCAAAAAATTATTTTAGAAGCTTAAAGCAAGTCTAATTGTTTTTCTGCAAGCCATGGTGGCCAATACTGACTGTGAGTATAAAAACAAATAACAAATATCAAATGAATTGCATTGTTCAATGTGTCTCTAGAAGTAGGTCATTTATGTTTACCTCTTAAAAAGATGTAATGATTGTGACAGTTTAGTGACTAAAATAAGTATTGACATAGCATTTTTTATACAAAACAACAGATTACATCTGCTGCAATATGTGCAATCTTAATGACCAAACAAAGGCTAAAATAAAACCAAATCATATCATCTTTGCCCCAATGAATACTCAATCACTGGCTAGTATATGCATTTTATTAAAAAACATAATATTATAAATGTAAGCCAACAATACTAATTACCAAACCCTGATCCTTTAATATTTTCTTTGTTATTAGTTTGTGCATAGAAACAAATATGTTTTATAATAAGCTTGTTCTTTGTTTTGGTAAACAAGCAATCCGCGTGTAACACAAATCTAGTCATAATCCAAATATTTCCTCCGGTTAATCTACATGCAGAGTCTTCGCGGCATTAACCATTTGTACAACTAATGTGTTGATCAATATTCAAGCCTTCTGTGAGATGAAAGAGGTTGTAGTTTCTGAGACGTTGCCTAACTTTGTTAGGAAGCATTATTCACAGCAATTTCATTTAATATGTCTGTTCCCGGTACTACTAGGAGGAAGCTAACGCTACACAACTTTTACAGATAAAGAGATTTGACAATTATATCTTAAACAACAGTGATAATGTGAACATTTGGTAATCAGATTATTGAAATGGAAAAATGTTTTATCGAACTCTATTGTAGTGATATTCTATATACTTTATTCAGGCCTATGTGACGACAACCCATCATTAGAGCACCAAAGACATATACTACCACTTCACATAGTAGCTCATAGCATAATAATAGATAATTACAGAGTGAGTGTGAGCCATTTAATAGTATAATGGAATTTCATCACTAAATAAAGTCAGTCCGGATAGTGATCGTTAGATCGGCTTACCTAAAACAAAAAAATTACTCATTATTCATTAATAGATAAAAATTCCAAGATTCCAAACCACTACTTTTAATAAATACAACTAACACGGTACAAAGCCAAGCTGCATGTTATGAATGATATAAATAATTTAGAGCTCACCAGTGTTTGACTTTAGTAAACAGGCACTAGTGAAGTGACTGGCAAGTTTTTTAGGGCAACCCTAGGTTATCTGACTGCATTTCTTGAGAGTCTTTGTTAGTCATGTCTGGTGAAGTAGTCGGCCGGTAGTTTAGCTCAGTGCTGTGGTCGGCAAACTGGCTGTGTTTTGGGATATAGTACGTTATAGATGTAAAAGCTAAACACTCTGTAGCAAAGAACCAAAAGTTCAAACTATTTTTGATGCTTAGAGGCAGTCTATTTTGTGTTAAAAGCTATGGTGGCACAATCGAACTGCAAATATACCAACAAAACAACAAACATAGAATAAATCTCCTTGTCTAATATATATTTAAAAATTTCTCAAAGTATGTATGCTTTATATCGTATGTCTGCATTTTGGCTATAGCTATTAAAATCTTGGAATAATGAATTCGTACCAAATAAGATTTGACCTCAGATTTTACTGTTGGCCGGTCCGATGCTCTACTAAATAGGCCACAGATATTGAGTTTTTTGCTTGCCAGTATAAGTCGCTATATGAGAACACATTCCCAACGAAATTACATACCGCGCAGGGTTATTGCATAAGTAAGTAATTGTCATAGTTGGCTCACTAAGAATTTTTCATTGGCAATCTGTCAGGCTAATAGCAAGTGGCAGACAACTTATTACTTCTCATTGTTTATGAGCTGATTTTTAACACTCGGGCAACGCCGGGTGGCACAGTGAGTAGCTATGTAAAATACTACCAATGCTATTGTTTGTGATTTATTTAGTGGAAGGAGTACAAGCTGCTGCCCAATCAAAAATAAGAGGCTTGACTATTTTTTCTGATGACATAAATTTCTGAGGTATGAATGAAAACCCAGCGTGCTGTAAACAGACATTCACACAAGAGTAGTACCCTGTGACTACTATCGACCTCTGACCTTTTTATGTGTTTTACTGCTTTATTGGTAATTAGTAAATAGAGACAGTTGGGCTTTAGATGTGAAGCAATGAGCACGCTTACATTAATTAGCATTACACATCGATACACTACACTAAACTACTATAGGCTTACACTACATAATATACACACAATAAAAATGGTGGAGGTAGCCTTATTTGATCTTGATGTACGCATCAGTAACTATGCTACCCAAGGCTGTGACTTTGTGTCAGAGGCTTGCTGAGAAGGAAGAGGAGCTCAAAGGCTTGGAGGACAGACTCAATTCAGTGGACCTACAGCAGTAGAGTGATCAGGCTGTGACAGAAGTGTCAGACAATGAAAAAGAAGTACAAGTGCGACCACAGCAGTCTAAGAAAAGTATTTCAAGAATTAGCATTAATTAGAAAATTTTCAGGCTTTGCTGCAACTACGGAGTTTATAGAATGGTCAGAAGAACTAGTGTTGGTAATGCAGGACAATATAATGACAGACAGTGAAAAGAACAGGCCGATATTATTGTTGCTTGCGGGTGGAGCCTATAATTATTGAAGTTTGTTACCTTGTGCGAAAAAAGCCACGTTTGAAGGAATTAGGTCAGAGCTGAGCCTACGCTATGGTAGAACAGATTACCAAATATGGAGGGCAACAGCCGAGCTTAATGCTTGAAGGTGGAACATTGGCAAATAAACTATAGAATAATTTGCTGAGGACATTGACCATCTGATATCTCAAACAAATAAAAATGAGAGAGAAAAGTTAGAAGCAGTAATGCGAGGACTGCCAGTAGATGTACAAAGGCAAGTGATGTGTTATCGACCAGCCAAGGTTGAAGCTATATTTGAGTATGCCATGATATTAGCTCATAAAACAGCTCCTATGACTACTACACGACGGTCTGTAGTTAGTGCTCCTGCCTCGATTGAACTACATTCATTAAATCAAAATTGAATTTAAGCAGCTGTAGCACGTTACATGCCTAGACAAGAACAGAACAAGGGCAGTCGTGATCATGCTAACAAAAACAGTAGTCATAGTGTTAGAAGCAATAACCATGCTGAGTATATCAAAAACTGTCAACGATGTGGTAAGTCTTATAGCAAAAATGCATGTCATGCTTTTGGGGCAACTTGTCGCGGTTGTGGCTGGCAGGAGCTTTTTGAGACCTGCTGCAGGTTTAGCAGAGTTTGGTCACAGCCTTCAGCTGGTGCCTCGTCTCAGCCGGGGGAATCATTTTGGCAATAGCAATCAAATGCTCTTGTTCATGCCCGTTGCCTTGAGGGTTTGTCTGAGTGCCTTATTCTCGCTGTCTTTTGGGGGTTTTCTGCTCGTGCACTGGTGAATACGAGAGCCCAAACTTCTTGTATGGGCATGACAACTCTAAATAGAATACATCCTAAATGTAAGCTAACTGAATGTACTACTCCTAATCTTAGAAGTGTAGGTAACACATTAGTTCATTTATTAGGTGTTACTGATGTTGAGGTTAGTATAGGTAGTTTTAGCTGTAGTCATATGTTTCATATTATAGAGAGTTTTAGTCATGACATCATACTATGTGTAGATTTTATGAAGGCTCATAATGCCACTGTAGAATATGACAATCATGATGGTTCTTTGTTTCTAAAAGGTGTATTTGTTTCTACTGTTGAAAGTTTAGATAAAAGCGTTTTAAATGCAAGGGTTCTCTCAGTAGAAACATTTGATATTCCTTCCAAAAGCATCGCTGAGTTCCCTGTAAAATTATCTGATAGTGCGATAGTTAGTGACAATAAAATATTACTTAACTGTGTAGCTGAACCTCGAGACTATGTTTCTGGTCTATGGCATGGTTGCAAAGGTGCTAATTGTCTCATTAGCAGTGACAAACCAGTCTATCATATGGCAAATGACCCATATCAGGACATAGCTGTTCAGAAGGGAGTCTCCATAGCTAGGATTTCCCATATCAATGAAAACTTCACAAGTACAACAAAGAACATCAAAGCCAGTGAACTAGCTTTTACAGCTACTAATAGCCATATCAACGTGAAAGCCTGTAGCGAAAAAGTGGTTCCGCTTGATAGGCAAGTTTCAGCTGATGAGCTGAACATTGACTTCTCAACATGAGCTTTAGATAGCCATGACAAAGCTGAGCAGGTTACCATGGTAGAGAAAAACTCTGATGTTTTTGCCTGATCTAGGTTGCACAGATCTACATACTTACAAAATGGACACCGGTGAAGCACATTCGACATGTGATAATAATATAAACAGTAATAATAAGAAAGAGACTGTACTAATAATAGAGACAGCTGTCTCAATTTTTGTTGATATTAGTTGTCTCAATAATAGAGACAGTTGGGCTTAAGATGTGAAGCAATGAGCATGCTTACATTAATTAGCAATACACATCGATACCCTACACTAAACTACTATAGGCCAACACTACATAATATACACAGAATAACAATCATATTACAGTCGGACCAAAACATCATACAAGTTTGGAGAACAAAAGGTACTCCAAGTTTCTTCAATGAGATACTTACCTTATCGATTATGATGTTCACCAAATAGCGGTATAGTATACGGAACATAGATAAATCAAAGTTTTAGGCGGCATATGCTACCCTATGTACATAATAATTGTCTAAAGGGAGCCTAAGATACAACTAATTCCCATCAGCATTGCCCTAATGAACAGTCAATTACCTGCTAGTATGTACATTCCACCAGAGAAAACAACTGTATTTTAAAATTATATCAGCAATACAAAACATCAAATTTGAGCACTTTTTAATTTAAGTGTCATTTGCTTGCGCGTAGCAGTTTATGTTGTAGAACTAACTTGTTCTTTGTATTTGTTGTCAAGCGATACTCACATAAGAAAAAAATAGCTACAGTATGAAACTTTATTCTAGTGTGTCTACACATCTAGTCTTTGTGACGTTGGCTGTTCGTGCTACTAATGTGATATTCAGTGTTCAAGCCTTGTTTGAGCTGAAAGATGTTGTAGTCTCTAAGACTGAGCCTAATGTTATTTGGAAAGGATTGTCGGGTCAGTTTCATTTCATATGTATGTTCCCGCGGGTTCGGTGAAACGCTGGACATGTGAGTAGGTGTGATTGTTAAACCTAATTTTTAAACAGCGTAAAATCATTGAAAAACACTCATATATGAGTTTTGGAGGATTTTCAGTTGGGTAAAAAAATTGTGTAACACCGTGTAAAAACTAAAATCATGCCAGATCGTCATAAAATTGTTTCCCAAGGCTTACCAGATGCATTTTAAGTAATATCTCAACAAACTAGAAAAATGTGTGAGGGTCAAAATTGGTCAATAATGTGTTGAAACTAATTAGAAACACATAAAAATCTAAAGACATTTTTATGGGTCATATTCATACCTGCTTGAAAAAACTTTGAACTGTATTAGCTTGAAAATCATCACACTGATTTATGCATCACATGTTTTCCTGAACCCGGTTGCGGGTTTAGTAACACATGTGATGCATGAGTATGCGTGATGATTAAAACCAATTCTAAATAACATAAACTCCTTCACAAAACATTCATAGATGAGTTTTGGAAGATTTTAATTCAGGCAAAACAATTTGTGGGCCACTGTGTTAAAGCTAAAAGAATGCCAGATCAGCATAAAATGGTTCCCAATGACGTACCAGATGCATTTTATGTAGTATCTCACCAAACTGGAAAAAATGTGTGAGGGTCAAATTTGGCCCAAAATGTATTAAAACTAGCTAAATTAGTGGTATTCACACATGCTTGTAAAAACTTGTGACATGTATTAGCTTAAAAATAATTTAAACTTCAAAAGAAAATCCCTGGAAATTTCTACAAATTAAAAAAAATCTGATGCAGTTTGTACATCTTTACCTGTTATCCTAGATTTCCAAGAACCCCTAAACTTCCAGAGCCCAGCAACAAAGCCATACTTTGTGATGTGGGTTCCTATTTTTAATAATAATATTTCAGTTTTTTTTCTAGTACTTTTCCTGAACTGTGATGACATTTAGCTAGTCGCTGTTTTTGGTTAGAGAGAAATTAAAGAGAGGAATAAATCAAGTATCATTGATTTGAGGGATTTTTAGATTAAAAACAAAAGTATTTACTACCACCGCAACCATGACATGGGTCAAATCAATATATGTGGCCCAGGCAGTCAGAATGTACAATCGTGCTAAAACAACATTTTTGAGTTATTTACAGATTCAAAATCAGCAAATTCTAAGGACTTTAATACAGTTTAAAATTTTTATTTTGGATTTTTTATGCCCAGGTTATGCAATATTTAGTAGGGGAGGTCTCACGGTAAACTGAAACTGTTGTTTTGAGTTTAGGCAGGGTAAAGTTGACGATTCATGGATCGTAAATCATGTTATTTGTTTACAAATCAAAATGCCATGGCAACCGACCACTTAATCTCAACCTATATTAATGAATCCTGGCATTATACTCATTAAATCCCTGAAAAAGATGATGGTTACGTTTTTATTCAAACTTGATTGACGGTTGACCTCCCAAAAGTCAAGGTAAAGTCAGCAAAAATGTGGCCAAAAGCTCACCGTTCTGGAGATTTACATTAAAAGGGTATGCTTCAAACTGGGCAATTCTCATCAAGCTATATTTCTATGACTGCATATGATGACAATCCAACAACTTATCAAAATGTTGGAAGTGTATTCAGAACTGTTCACCTACACAAAAGTTCATGATAAGATCAACGAAAGGTGACCACAGAGGGCATCAGGATGCAAAAGTATAAACCCAACTCATCAAGTGACCATTCACTCTAAAGTTCTTTTTATGTAGTTTAACACTCACACATTGTAGCACGAGTATGCTGCAGAGATTTATTGTAGCCCATTCAACGGGTTTGCTTGTTATATTAGTGGCAAGTTGTCTCAACACAACCATATCAAATGTTTCCTTCGGTAATCTTTGATACACAGTTCTAATAAGGCTTATTGGTTCAGATGACATGAAACTAGTGCAGAATTCCCTACATTTGCATCCACTTTTTAGTTTGATGTCAACAGCTAGAACGGGAATGTTATCAGCAGTGATAGGCTGATCGTTATTCTCTGTAATTTGATTTAATTCAATAAGATGATCGTTATTACTCTCCTAATCGTTGGCAGCCACATATTCCGTAAGCAGCTGTCTTTCTAAGGTATCCGTTTTATCACAATCCTCATCATCACTTTCACTATAATCTGAAGCAGCTGACTAAGATTCTATGTAGAAATACTCATCTAAATTGTTAGCATCAACTGGCCGTAATTTTTTCAACGGTTTTATTTTGTTTAGGCCTGAGACGGAAAAACCGAAAATAGCCCAATTCACGCGCGCACTCGCAATTAGAGCTTATTATTAAGATCTTGGGTTATGAAAAAATTCATGGCAACCCCTGATATGGGTAGGGTTAATTGACCATTTTGGCTATATAATTGGTGATACACAAAAACAAACAAGACCATGTGAAAGAGAAGGGTTGATTGCACTATAAACCGCTGTTTACTAAATTAGTGACAGGTAGTTGTATAGTAGCGTATAGCACGGGTTGCGCGTTGTTATGAACAATCCAATTATCACACGATTGTACATTCTGACGGCCGGGGTCACATATGTTTCAAGAAAAAATCAAACAACAGCTTTAGACCCGCAATTGTACTGCTTATACATGTACTTACTAGCTTGATTTTATGTGTGTACTGACAATTTAAGGATGTAGTATGTATTAAATCTATATTTGACAAATATTTAAAGGGAACCTTTCGAAAAGCATTGGTTTACCCTATTTAAAACCATGAAGAGACGTTTGAAAACTGGAGCTGTCCCTACCGTATTTGCTCACAGGAGACCACACCCTCAGACGGAGAGACAAGAAGCAAAAGGCCATAGCAGATTGACACCAACGCGGTAGCAGCTATGTGTCTCATGCAGTTGCATCACTATTTTTCCTGAGTCTGGCTGTGTTGAACAGTTTAGTGAGACTTGGTGGAGTTTTAATCAGATTTCAAGTTACATTTTAATCTGTAACAGAGATTTACTCATATTGACCACAATTCATTGCCATGTTCTATTTTTTCACATGCAGCCTATTCAGGACATTTGTATGTATTTCAGGTGTGTAACTGTTGTGTGTGTGGTGAATAGCGGCATATAGTATGGCTAGTATTGCATGTGATTCATCTGTTTCAGTCAAAGACTTCTACTACCATTACAATTATCACCGGTATTTGTCGTACCTTGCTGCCACCTGACATGCATGGTATGGCTAACCATCTTCTAACAGCTAATGTTTTCTATCCTGCATATCTGGTTGAAAATGTTTTAACAAAGTGATGCTAAAAATGCTAACAAAATATTAACAGCTCTAAATTTTTGTTATTTAAGCTTTTATCCACCTTAAACATCAATTACCTTTTTTTTCTTGCAGCTAAACACATGGTCAAGTACGTCGGTATCTCTATAGTTTATTTGTCTGACATCATATGCTTAGACACAAGGATAAAAGCACAGGACATATAGTGAAAGCTGAGTGATTGCATAATTTATGTTGTTCTAAAGAGGCCCAATGTTGATTTCTTCATGTTCATTTTTCTTTTTAGGTCTAGTTCATGATACCAGGGGTTCAAAGGTTAACCAACACGAACGCAAGATTATTGACCTTCGAAAAAGACTCAATTGAGTAATTATCTTTATGTTATATCTATATTGCCATTTTTCTGTAAATAATAACATGTTTACTCATTTTGGTTCAATTGTTACAGCAGGCGGTGTTTTTGCACGTTAAATCATGCATGCTTTTTCTAATATGTATCTTGAAATACTTACATTTGATTGGGTTGTTTTCATAGTTTTTTGTTTTATGCACATAGAGAGAAAAGGGTAGAAGAAGCTATGCTTGGACAACACAAGATAAATATACGCATGTTGCCGTGGCCGCAGGGTGCGATGCACTGACATTGTCAAGCTGCAAACATTACCTAGGACAACCACTAGCAAAAAGTTTGTCACGATACGTCTGCACTTCATGTGTAGAAAGGCCACTGAAGCGTTGAAGAATGATTCGTCTGTTATCTGTTGAGTCCTTGAAGAGTGATGCAAGATGTTGTGCAAAGAGTCAGCGCCATCAGTTACCTCTTACCCAAAAGCGCTTGATGAGGAGCAGAGCCAGAGCATTACTTGCTCAAAGTTTTTATTTTCTTTTGCCTAATATTTTTCATCTTGATATATTGATAAAATACTATTATTATCCAGCTGCTCACCTAAAACCAATGTTGAGAAAGCTGCATTAACCATTTTAATAGAATTCCAAAGTTTACAGCATTTTTTATTATTTCTGTTGTTGGTTACTGTGTGCGGATGGTTTTAATATAATTATGTAACTGGTTACCTGATCCTGGTTTTTCAAATGTACTGCAATAATGCATACAATATATTATGCATATCTGTTCTGCTTAATTGATTTTCAGCTGATATTACCTTGGCACGCTTGTCAAATAAAAAGTTGAAGGAAAGGTATCTGCATACAGTATTCGATAATATAAACTACCTCAATATTAGCAATTAATGATGTCATTCCACAAATATTTTCCTTCAGATTAGGTAATCACGATCAATTGTTGTTGAAATTGATTTTTAAGAGCTTTGGCAGTCAAATACCGTCAAACATCAAACCTATTGCGAATAACGAAAAAATATTGAAGCTTTCCGACAAAACCTTTTAGGATATTGTAAAAGTTCAATTTTAAGCTGAGTTTTGTAGCAACTGCTCTGAACTCGTTCCCAAATTTATCAATGCTCCAGTTACCACTGCGCTTATCAGAAGTTTGAAACTATAATGTTTATGGAGAAATAATTACATCAGATGGCATTATATATATATAGATATATATAGATATATATATATATATATATGTAAATATATATATAAATATATATATAAATATATATGTATATATATATTTGTATGTATATATATATATATATATATATATATATATATATATATATATATATATATATATATATATATATATTAACTAAAAGCAAGTGCAAAAGCATCCTAAAAGACGCAAATACTAAAAGTTTACTTTTTTCGCAATAATTTTTCAAATATATATATATATATATATGTATATATATGTATGTATATGTATGTATATGTATGTATATGTATGTATATATATGTATGTATATGTATGTATATATACATATATAGTGAGTGGACATCAAGTCCACTCGCTGACGGAGTGCACTTGATGTCCACTCCGTAAATGATGTGGACATCAACTGCAGAGTGCAGCGTATGAAGAACTGGGCAGCACCTGGCCATGACATGGTTCACGCCTTCTGGTTGAAAAAATTGACATCACTTTACACTAGAATGGCTAAGCAGATGGAATGTCTAATAGAAGAAGGCGACCATCCGGAATTGCTGACCAAAGGACAAACTGTACTTCTGATAAAAGATCCAAAGCATAGGCCGATTCCAAAGAGCTATCGACCAATAACGTGCTTGCCAACTAACTGGAAACTGCTCTCAGGAATATTTGCACACAAACTGGAAGAGCACATGAGTCACTATATGACCAGCAATCATAAAGGAAATGGGCGCAACACCCGAGGAGCCAAACATCAGTGACTGGTGGATCGGATGGTCTGTCAAAACAGCAGGAGAAGGCATACTAATCTTGCCATGGCTTGGATGACTACCAAAAGGCCTATGACACAATTCTCCATAGTTGGATACTTGAGTGCTTCAGTATGTACAATGTTCACCCTGCTCTTGTGGCATTCATTAAAAGGTCAATGACCTAATGGAAGACGGAATTGAAGGCTAATGGCAAAAAGATGACGAGTGTAAATATTAAGCGAGGCATCTATCAAGGTGACTCCTTATCACAGCTGCTCTTCTGCATATGCCTAAACCCTCTAAGCGATATGCTGGAGAAGACTCAATATGGGTACCAGTTTAAGAGTGGCACCAAGAGAAACCACCTCTTTTACATGGATGACATCAAGCTGTACGCTAACAAAGAAAGGGACATTAATTCGCTAATACACCTCACTCAGTTATACAGCGAGGACATCGGAATGACCTTCGGTATTGGGAAATGTGGAAGGCTAATTCTTAAGAAAGGCTATTCTATTCTCACAGATGGCCTAAAAATGCCAAATGGTACCATGAAAGATATAAAAGAGGGGTACAAGTACTTGGAGATTATGCAAAGCAACATCAACCACGAAGCTGCAGTACGTAACAAAGCTATTACCAAATACAAGAAACTCCTTTGGCAGGTCCTACGGAGCCAGCTCAATGCCAACAACCAAGTCAAGGCAATAAATACATACGCACTGCCAGTAATAAGATACCCAGCAGACATAATAAAGTTGACTGAGGATGCCATCAAGGAATAAAATATAGCAACTCGTAAACTGCTGACCATGCATGGAGCACTTGACCCAAAATCTGATACTACTAAATGGTATCTCGATAGGGAAGATGGCGGTAGGGAACTCAAAAGTGCACAGCAGACAGTGAAAGCAGAAGAGCAAAGCATCAAAGCCTTGTGCAGCCTCCATGGCCACTTCAGATAAGTTGCTAGCTGAATTTCAATCAGCTGCTCTTACAATGGACCTTCGCCCTGATGATGAGGAAATTGACTGGCACACGAAAACTCTTCATGGTGCTTACAACCGACAAATGTATAAGGTTGGCAATCTTTACCAGACATATATGTGGCTGAACAAAAGAAACTAATGGCCAATACAGAGTCACTAATCATGGCAGCCCAGGAGCAAGTTATCCCAACAAGACAACTCCAAACACAAGTTTATCACACTAGAGATGATCCTAGATGCAGACTGTGCAAATATGCACCTGAGACCATCCAACACATCATCAGTGGATGCAAGCAGCTAGCAAGAAACGCATACACTGAGCGGCATAATCATGTTGCAGGTGTTGTGTATAGAAGTCTATGTGAGGAGTATGGCCTTAATAAACCCAAAACTGGTGGGAAGCTCCTGCTGAAGTCAATGAAAATGACCCCGCTAAGATCCTCTGGGACTTCTACATCCGGACTGAAAAGCATGTCCTGGCGAACCAATCAGATATAGTGGTGGTGGACAAGGAGAACAAGGGAGCTACTACAATAGAGGTAGCAGTACTCAATGACTACGCTATAGCCAGCAAAGATAAAGAAAAGGTAGAGAAATATCTCCCTCTTGGAGAAGAGATTGAAAAATGCTGGGATGTAAGAATAACTGTAATCCCGGTATTCATTGGGGCACAGGGTGCAATAACACCGGCACATAAAATGTGGCTTGCCCAGATACCAACAGCAATCAACTCAAGTGAGTTGCAGAAAAGTGCGCTATTCGGAACAGCTAAGATCTTGAGGCCAGTGCTCAAACTCCGAGGTCTCTGGTAGGAGACCCGAGTTAGGGCAAAAACTATCACCCATACAGGTTAATCGGGCTGAGAAAACAATTGATATAATTATCATATAATATTTATGTTATATATATATATATATATATATATATATATTATAAATATTATATTGATATACACTATGTATAATTAGTATATTATATTTAAGTATTTATTTCTGCAAGAGTGTTGGAATAGGTTAAAGTTACCACCTTTTTTCAAGGTTGGTGTTTCTCTCTTGGATCACGACTGGTCTGTTTCATGTGTTTGCGCTAGTCAGTGTATTTGCCTTTTGTGGCCGGCTGAGTTGCCTTTTTTGGTTTTCCTGGTGTTTTTGGTAGCAACGCATCTACCTGAATTGTATTGGCTAAGAAAATACTTTTTGATTGTCTTAATGCATTGTCGATTTTCTTTTGTTAAAAGTTATTACTTCTTGCTTGCAAATAATGTAATCCCTTTGAGTCAGGCATATCTAGCATGTCTTGGTTGTATTTGAATAGGGTTTAGCATTTTGAATATTTTTCCATTCAATGCTATAATTAATATTGCCAGTCTATGGTTTGCAGAAATGTTCACTGAATTCTGCTCCGTTTTGTTTGTCGCTGCGCATGAATGAAGCCTTGTGTTATTTATATTCATCTTTGATGTCTGTTGAGCATAGTCCTATCTAGATGCTAGTGGCGTTTGTGTCTTTTCTAGTCACTATGCCTGATATATAATGTTTGTGGTTAGACCGTTTCTCTCCAGCTAAAATTGGTATAAAAAGCTATAAAAGTTTTTTATATGCTATAGAAGAGTTCTTTGCTATAGAAGAAGAGATTTGTGTCAGTCCATAGGAAGCTGAGCTCATATCACCAGAACTTTACCATCAAAATATATGCTAAAAGTCTGAGAATTTTTGAGTTACGTAACAAAACCTATTAAATGGTGCAGATATGTTTGTAAGACCAAGTTACCTAAATAAAATAATATTCTACGTCCATCAAAATAAAAGTTAACATATTTAAAACCGAAATATTAGCATCGTTTGCTCAACCAGTTGTGTTTTGACTGTTGGTCCATTATGGAACCATTCCACATTCTTCTGGCTGTTCAATATTTGCTACAGTGTCTTGTGACTTCAATGATCCTTCTGCACCGCTGAGACAATACAGTAGTACAGCAATATTAGCCTATAAACAACTTAGCAGGAAAAGCTTTTAAGCAATGCTTTTGAGAATGGACCCTTTTCACACAAAAACTAGAAACTGCATATTACCAAAAATGGCTCAATATTTCAGTGTCAAAATATTGAAACATAAATATTCTATAGTGAGGGCTAAAACTTTTCTATATGCATCAAAGTATGAAGATTACATTAACCAAAAAACTATTATTAGTCTGATGCAGTTAATAGTTATTACTATGGTGTTTCATGCAAAGTCTTAGCAAAAATAATGCATAGCTTTAGAGTTAAAAAGACAGAAACTCGCACGAACACAAAAAATAAAAAAAATAGTTATCAATGAGCCACGTTATCTTCAGTACAGTTTTATGTACACTTTTCTACTGATCACATGCTATTATGGATTTGTAAAAATCTATAATGTCAAAATATGGTTTACTAAAAGAGTGACTCTCGATTTTTCAACAGCTTCCCAACAGTGGCATTTAACACTTTCGCTGTCAACCATGTACAAATTTAGCTATTGGACTGGTGCCAGCCATTTTACTGAAAATTGCCGATATTGCTTCATGATAGTTGAACAACATTTTTTCAATTTCAAACTTTATGTAGAACACCTTTTGTAACATATTTTGTTTTGCAAATATTTTAACTAACACTGCTATGCAAAAGAACCAATGTATCAATACTTTATGGGATGATAAAGCTCTATGTATTTGAAGCACGTGCTACAAAGCTGAGACGATCCTCTACAATGTTCCTTACTCTTACAAAACTATTACTATCACCACTATCAGAGTCTCTGCTGCTACTTTAATTATTCGTATAATTACAAAAATCTAAATCTGAATTGGCTATAATGTCATCAACATATGTAATTACCTATTTTCTGACTTGTATGTGGTACCTAATGAACTTACACAAAAATTGTTCGTTTTAAGTTAGCAATTTTCAAACAAAAGTTTAAAATCGCTTCATTATTTTAAGCTAATTTTGTTAAGATATCTTCGAACAAGGTTTTCAATATCTTGAAAATCCTAAAGACCAAGGGTTATGTTGTCAATGAACAATAAAATGAACTTACCATGCAATCGCTGAAAAAGTCGCAATTATGCGTCTGTGGCACTCAATCTTAGAAAACGCATAAATGCGTCTTTAGCAGCAAAAGGGTTAAATAGAAGTCGCAATCGAATATAGGATTTAAGAAAGCAAGGCACCTAAGCATGGCTACAACAGCTAAATATGGCTATAATAATCAAATACACAGATCACGGATAAAGCAAAGAGCATGGCTATCGTGTACACACAATCAGTCGAGCTAGCAAAAAAATCTTAGTTTGCAATTAAGAAATGCTATAGCCTATAAAGGCTAGAAAAGCCAAGGTAGTTGGATCATAACAAAAGCCTCTCAATTGCAGTTACTATATGTGAACAATGACTGTTTTTGCGTATATATATATATATATATATATATATATATATATATATATATATATATATATATATATATATATATATATATATATATATATATATATGGTCAGCAGTTTAAGCTGACCATATATATATATATATACATGCAAATATGATACTACTAGATTGTATCTTGATAGGAAAGATGGCGGTAGGGGACTCAAAAGTGTACAGCAGACAGTGAAAGAGGAGGAGCAAAGCATCAAAGCATATGCAGCCTCCATGGCCATCTCAGATAAGTTGCTAGCTGAATTTCAATCGGCTGCTTTTACAACGGACCTACGCCCTGATGATGAGGAAATTGACTGGCACACGAAACCTCTTCATGGTGCTTACCACAAACAAATATCTAAGGTTGGCGATCTTCACCAGACATATATGTGGCTCAACAAAGTAAACCTAACGGCCAATACAGAGTCGCTAATCATGGCAGCCCAGGAGCAAGTGCTCCCAATAAGGCAACTCCAAACGAAAATCTATCACACTAGAGACGATCCTAGATGCAGACTGTGCAAAGATGCACCTGAGACCATCCAACACATTCTCAGTGGATGCAGGCAGCTAGCAGGGAACGCATACACTGAGCGGCATAATCATGTCACAGGTATTGTGTATAGAAGTCTATGTGATGAGTATGGCCTTAATAAACCACAACACTGGTGGGAAGCTCCTGGTAAGGTCAATGAAAATGACCGCGCTAAGATTCTCTGGGACTTCTACATCCAAACTGACAAGCATGTCCTAGCAAACCAACCAGATATAGTGGTGGTAGACAAGGAGAACAAGAGGGCTACTATAATGGATATAGCAGTACCCAATGACTACAATATAGCCAGCAAAGAAAAAGAAAAGGTAGAGAAATATCTCCTTCTTGGAGAAGAAATTGAAAAATGCTGGAATGTAAGAACAACTGTAATCCCAGTAGTCATTAGGGCACTGGGCGCAATAACACCGGCGCATAAAATGTGGCTTGCCCAAATACCAACAAAAATCAACTCAGGTGAGTTGCAGAAGAGTGCGCTATTGGGAACAGCTAAGATCTTGAGGCGAGTGCTCAAACTCCCAGGTCTCTGGTAGGAGACCCGAGTTAGAGCAGACTTTACCACCCATACGGGGTATCCGGGGTGAGAAAACAATTTATATATATATATATATTGAAATTTATCCTACTTGAAACTAAAACCAGAGTGCTCAACATAGGATGGAGCGGTATAAATTGGAAAGTCAAGTAGTTTACTTAACTTTCAGCTACTGCCAGTTTCCTGCTGGCGCATTCTTCAGGCTGTAAGCTTCCAGCCTTTTCAGGCTGTAAGCTTCCAGCCTTTTCAGGCTGTAAGCTTCCAGAAGCTTACAGCCTGAAAAATGCGCCAGCAGGAAACTGACAGTAGCTGAAAGATAAGTAAACTATTTGACTTTCCAATTTATATATATATATATATATACATATATATATATATATATATATATATATATATATATATATATATATATATATATATATATATATATATATATATATATATAACAATCCAATTATCACACGATTGTACATTCTGACGACCAGGGTCACATATGTTTCAAGAAAAAATCAAACAACAGCTTTAGACCCGCAATTGTACTGCTTATACATGTACTGACTAGCTTGATTTTATGTGTGTACTGACAATTTAATGATGTAGTATGTATTAAATCTATATTTGACAAATATTTAAAGGGGACCTTTCGAAAAGCATTGGTTTACTCTAATTAAAACCATGAAAAGACGTTTGAAAACTGGAGCTATCCCTACCGTATTTGCTCACAAGAGACCACACCCTCAGATGGAGAGACAAGAAGCAAAAGGCCATAGCAGATTGACACCAACGCGGTAGCAGCTATGTGTCTCAAGCAGTTGCATCACTATTTTTCCTGAGTCTGGCTGTGTTGAACAGTTTAGTGAGTATAATGTTTATATATATATATATATATAAATATATATATATATATATATATGCAAAATCAGTCTATATAAAATGTATATAGATATTGTTTTCACTTGTTTATATATATATAACTTGGAAAATTAAATAGTTCACTTATCTTTTTTCAGCTACTGACAGTTTGCTGCTAATACATTCTTCAGACTGTAGACTTCAACTGGAACAAGATGGTGACTTTTCAAACATACCACTCTTCCACGTGATGGGTGGATTTTGTTTTGTCGTGCTCTGATTAACTTGTTACTAAATTTGCAGAGAAGATAACTCTTAGAATGAGGAAAAAATGAGGCAACTTATGTTCTTTTATTAAGGGTTGACATGTCAGGTTTTTTAATAATGTAATCTTTTTCAAAAATACATAAATGGTACCTTTTCCTTAAGTTACTGTAGGATTTAGTGTGTTTTAGTATAGTCCAGTCTAGTTTGAAGTTAATGTGTTGGTCTTTTAGTGCCCATATGTGTTTGTTCAGTTCTGTAGCATTTCTTTTTGAGCTATTAATTATACTGCTTTTATGGTTACGGTATCATCTTGTCCTCATTCTAAGAGTTATCTTCTCTGCAATTTTAGTAACAAGTTAATCAGAGAGCGACGAAATCCACCAATCACGTGAAATTGTGGGATGTTTGAATAGTCACCATCTTGTTACAGTTGATGTCTACAGCCTGAAGAAAGCACTAGCAGGAAACGGTCAGTAGCTGATAAAAAGATACGTGAACTATTTAATTTTCCAAATTATACTGCGCCGTCTTATGTTGAGCACTCTGATTTTAGTTCTAGGTATGATACATTTCAATATATATATTTATATATATAAAATATTTATAAGTGGAACTTCACTCTATAAGTTAAACATTTTATTACTAATAGTTTCATGTGGTACAATCAGTATCACACTCTTCAGATAAAATGTCTAAAATGAATTTCATACTCCAGTAATAAATACGCTGTTATGCAGAGTTAGATAAGCTGATAATTGGATGAGTGTACAGAAGCCAAAAGCCAAATAGTTAAGTGATACAATTACGTAGCAAGAACTTAGATGAATGTCTGCATGATGATAATAGCTCGTTACGTTTATTAAGAGTGCCTAGTGATGGTCTGTAAATAATAAAGAATTTCTCCCATAGGCATAAGTTACACTTGTTGGAGTTAGTGTTGTATGCTTTAGCATGCCGTAGGGTCTTCCATGATACTGCGTAGTTGGTATTATTGTCCTTTAGTGACCACATATATTTACTTAATTCAGTAGAGTTTCTTTTAGCTCTGATTTATCATTGAGCACTCTGTAACGAACTGTGCAGCATCCACTTTGTCTATTTATATATATATATATATATATATATATATATATATATATATATATATATATATATATATATATTTATATACACTGTATATATATATAAATATACATATATATATATATATATATATTTATATATATATATATATATTTTATATATATGTATATATATATATATATATATATATATATATATATATATATATATATATATATATATATATATATATATATATAGGTATGCATAATACATGATTCTTTCAACTCATTCACACTCGACCCAAGTTAACTCACTTATTTATAACCTTGCTATGCACCCAATGCTGGTAATCTCACATGTGAAATTTACCTACTCATTGTACATTATAAAATGTAAAATGTAAATTTTTGATTATCTAGATAGAAAATGGGTGGCCAATCGGAAAAAAATACACATATGTTCTAATGATTTCTCGTGCAAAAGTTATGACCAAAATAATACACCCATATCGATGTTTACCTTAACCGGAATCATCGCGCCAGCTTAAAACTTTATCGTTCGTGATAAGTTTTTATCAACTCCAGATATAAATATGCAGATTCAGAAGTGGTAAGACACTGAAAGAACGCATAACTCAAATCAAAACATCATTTTTAGCGTTTAAAAGTTCTGATTAATTTTAATTTTTGCCAATTTGACTCGTTATGCTCAAATAAAATTACACTTTTTTTATGTCGCAGATGTAGTCTGCTTAAAGTTATCATTCCCTTTTGATAACATCATGTTGATTATTAGAGCTGTATATGAAGTCTGGAAAGTCAAGAACAGAGTTATTGAACATATTTATATTACTTTAAACATGTTTATGACAGTTCATTTGAGTTATATGGATATAAATATTAGCTATGTTTTGGCTATATTAGCTATGATACTCATGAGGAATTTTAGAAATTAGAGTTTTATGATACCGACAAATATGGAGGTTTAGAATGTTCTTGTTTATGACTATCGGTATACTTATAAATAAAATTCATAACTGTATGTTATATGTAAAAAATAAGCAGTTTTAGTCAAACTTGGCGTATTTTTCAGTTTTTATGGTGCAAGTCTAACTTAGTTTCAGCATACAACAATTTTTTTCAAAATCGGAAGTTTTCTGAATCTACCTTCTTTGATACACAGATCTACATAAAAGAAATATGAGTTGTCTAAATGCATGCAATAACATTAAAAAGACGAGACGTGGGTGGTTCTTGTTCAACTTGAATGAGTAAATTCTATCAAGTCAGTTTATTGTAGTAGGAATTAAAATTATGACATTTTTCTGATACGAACAGTATTTGGGCTAATCACCTGGAAATTAGTCGGGTGCAAATGAGTTAAGTGTATAAATCCATTAAGTTGGTGAAGCAGGTTTAGTTCATCACGTTGGTTCAGAAGCTATAAATGACACACGGTGAATCATTTACACCATTTAATCATTGTCAATGGGGCAGTTAGACCATCATGTGGTTGTTTAAAGGGATTGCCAAAAATTTATTGTATCAATGAAAACAGTTAAAAACTACACGCAAATAATAATTTTATCGATTACTGAAACAAAATCATAAAATGTGAACTCATTACTGAACCATCAAACTACAATCATGCAGGTTTAATGTTATCAGGAGATAAATCTTTATGAAGAGCGATTAAAACTCATTTATGCAGATATTTGCAGTCTCAGCATTTCATCATGGCTGCCAAATCCACTTTTTGACAACTTATTTCATCAATTAGCTTTCATACAACAGTCTTTTGTAAAGTATCTTTGTAGTCAGGAATAACAAATAGATGGCAAATCAAAGTGATGAAGTAGTAGCTATGGTTGTAGCTGAAACACTGTTATGTTCTTGCTATTGTGGTTTGCTACAACTAGTCTGTCACCAGAGATGTCCATGTCAAACACATAACCACTCTCAATAGTGCTGTCTGTCAGCTCGGAGATTATCACACCTACAATATGAGAATAAACAATTTTCAGAGCGTGTTCATGAATAAAACTCTCTATGAATTAGTTTTTAAGTACACCTATACAGCAGCTTAGTTTATTTTAGCAGAAAGTATTGGTATTTATTCACCAGTCACAAATGTTCTTGCTATTGGAAGTGATGTGACTGTCACAATGTTTTAAAATTAACTTTTTAAAAAATTGATTCTCGTTTAAACATTCAGATCAGAGGAAAGTGTCATTATGATGTCAATGGTAGCAGACAGACAGACAGAATAGAAAAGAGTAAAGCTGTAACTACAGCGCTATAGCCATCCTCAACTAGAGCATGTAAGTATTTTGCACTTATTTATCTAACTTGTATGTTTCAGTATCAAGTTTGGTCAGTTCTGTACTTAAAACATCAAGGCAGTCAGATCATATACTTATCGATAAAACCAAACTGTGTTTTGGTACACATTTGTCTTTAATTCAAGTATTTTAAAGCTGTACCCTGTTTTATTTACTAAATTACTCCTAAAACAACCAATTCTGGATGTGTCATCCCCATATATAAAATACCTTTTGCCAACTGGTTTTAGAACTGCACTACTGCTTTTTTACAGTCATTTAGATGAAAGTGTCTCAACAAGCTCGGTAGAATTGGTTGCAATAAAATTACAGCCAAAGTTCTAGGGCTACTTCTCTAATATTCTACAAATGTGAACACAGAAAAGTCTACTGTCAATGTCTGGAAATTGGGTCACCTTTTGCCAATAATTCTAAAGTAAACAATAGTTACCATTAGAGATCGATCTATAGAGTGTGCAGTCTAAAAAGCAAAAAGCAATCTACAATGAATACATAACTCAAACTATAACTTTAAATGGTTCAATAATTCATATAACTCATATATTACCATGCTGCTCTATTTCAAAGTAACACAGCAGAGTGCCCAGTTGAGTAACATTTTTATCAAAGTTGAACTAGCACAACATATTTGTCGATATAATCCAAATGTATTGACTTTTTGCTATCATGTGGGTATGAGTTATATGTAGGCAGTTTTTTGAATGCCAGAATGTTTAAAGATTTCAATCGACTAAAAATAAATTGCACTTAGAACACTATGATATTGAAAACATGTGGGTAGTGATTCTATAGTGCAAAGATACTAGCCAAATAGAGACACATGAGTCAGCAACTTAAATGAAATAACAAACATCAAATATAGCTTCTATAGCAACTATAGACATCAATCATTTCACACATGTTTTCCTGAGAATTTAATAGCAATGAAGCTCTATTGATTTTAATGTTAAAACATCCTGGCAGTTAGACTCATCAAACATCAACAACAATGGCAGATGATATAAAAATGTTGATACTATCTAAAAAAAATATATTGAAATGTTGTGTAAGTTTATTTATAATGCTGTAGGTATTGCCTTTAGTTTGAACAATAGAAGTAATAAGGGCAGAATTACATGAGTTTACCTAAACACTACATACATACAAGGTTATCATTCAATTACTACATAGTACAGCACATTTGTGAGCACAGCTGGTCACACATATTCCGTATATCATTCTTAATGATACTAACCAGTTGAGCTATCCAGGATTCTCACAGTCTTGCTGCTGAACGCTGCCACTAGGACATATCTCTCTCTATAGCAAACTATTACTAATGGGTGAGGCACATCTTTACAAGTCCAGAGCAGCTGACCTTGAAATATGTCTATCAAGAAGACTTGAGGTAAGCTGTAAGCAGACATAACAACCTTGTCTGGTCCTGAAGCACAAAGTGAGACAAAACATTTACTAAGCTGAGGACAAGGAATGTATTTGAGTTTATTCCCTGTAAGTGAGTAGATGATGAGAAGCTTGTTGTTTCTATCTGGAGCAACTACTTTATCGCAAGTGATTGCTAGTCCTGTGAAGCCGATGTGACAGTCACTATGATTCCATAAAGTGACTTGCTTTCCTTGCTGGCCATGTACATAGATGGACCAAGGATTGCCAAATACCACTGTATATAGTCTGTTCTTGTAGACCTCCATTGCTCCAGGGTAGCCATTGAATGTGATGAATGAACATTTTACTTGGTAGTTGTTATCAATAGTAGCTACAGTTTTATCCTCTAAGCCAGTTAATATTTCAGAGTTCCAGACTCTTGTTGACAAAATTCTATCCGGTAAAGATACTGTGTGAAGATGTTTGAGAGACTTTGGAAGAGGTTTAGAAGGTCGAAGCTTCAGCTGCTCATCAATTAGAAACCCGTCAATGGAAACAACATCTAGCATGATTTCACAACTTTCACCTGTGGGAGAGTGGAAGATTATGCGTTAAATTAATTTGATTAAAAATATTTGCAACACTTTTTTTTCAATTGATGAACAACGCACCATGTTTTAAAGACAACAATGGAGCAGCTCTTTGTTTTTTCTGTTAATTGAGACCAGATTCATCTCTTAAGTAAAAATTCCCGAAACATAAACTAATGATTTAAAGTGTATGTGTGAGCCAAAATTTTAACACCAGAGCAATTAAGCTGCTTTCTAAACTTAGTGCTCTTGTTACTGTTTAGTAAATAAGCAATATAAAATATATTGATTGATTTGCAGTTTATATATCATTTTAGTCATATTATGTTAAGTCAAACAATGGTCTTAATACAGACATAGTTGGGACTTGTTTTGTCCTAACATGCATAGTGGTGGAAAATTGAAATTGTTGAATGAAGAAATTAAGATGTTTTTAATTCAGGAAAATGAAGAAAATTCTCAATTTTGTCAATTTACATGTATCTTTATGTAATTTATTTTTAATGCAACTTCTGATTATCTGTCTATTTCTTTTTTTCATATTGTAGTAATCAAAATTATAAATTAAGCAACGAAGAAGCAAAAGATGGCGGTGTTCTACTTATAGCAATATCAGAGCCTAAGATGATAAGAAAATTACATTCAAGATACCTTATCATGTGACCCAGAGACAGCTTTACCAATAAACACACTCATACTGGTTAGTCCATCTAAACAAACAAAGAATAACTGAGACAAGTACATGTAATATAAACAAGTATCACTAAATCTTTACCATAAAATGAGTCAGGTCCATCTATAGAGGATACTGTAAGAGCAATATGGTTATTTCTATTATAACTACAGGTTTAAAGGCAAGAGCCCTGTCACTGCACTACTCCTTTATCTATCAAAATGTGAAAATAATTTTACACATGCTTATTACTTAATCTCTAAAATTGTCTGTGACTGTAGCAGCAATAATAAAATGGAATCAGTTTACTCCCTACAATTATTTTAAAGCAAAAATTGTAACATCTGACAAAATTTGAAGTAATGTGTTGAATTTGTTTAACTCAAATTTCACAATTTAACAATTAGTTTTAAATAATTTTGTGGCGCACAGCCAGTTATGAAGTGACTAGTTATTTATTGATAATTTTTAAGTACGTCGAGTTTCAAATATATATTACTTAGTTTTTCATCTTCAGTCTGTGTGATCTCTCAGTGCTACTTGTTTTCACTGTTATAACACATTTCACACAAATTTTTTTGGTTGTGAGAGTGGATTGGCCTGGCCAACTTGTTTTAAGTAAAGCTGACTAATCCATCATTAAATCAAAAGCCCAGGATATGTATACATTGTTCAAATTTTTAGGCCTAGGTAACTTCACAATTGCATTATGATAAGACTAAAATGTTTTACATGAGTTCGGTTCATAGTCATAAAAATTTGCAAGAAAGCTTTGCATTCACGTACATATGAAGCAAAACAAATTGTTATCAGATTGACTTGTAAAAACGAGGTAAATGACACAAATATAAAAACAATATGACTAAAAATTGAGAAAATCGCACCAAAGGTTTTGAGTGACGTCGTCATCGGTTCATAGTAAGAATCAACATAACAGAAACACGAATACATAGTGTAGGACTGAAATTGATACTCAATTTGAATTACAAATTTTTAATTTTTCCAAACTCACATACATAGACCTATTAACTATACTAGACTGGGCAATCCAATGCATCACGGCTCAGCATTGTGTCCTACTTAAATAGCCACATTCTTCACGGCGTAACGTCGACGCTTTGTTCACTTGCAGCTGGTCAGGCAAGCGAGTCATCATTGTTTACATTGAAAAAATGACAGAGACAGCTTTGTTGCTACATGTAATTTGACATAACTACTAAAGTACACAGGATATTAGTTTAAAATTTTAGAAAGCTTGTACAAAGCTTATACACTAAGCTTATGCAAAGCTTATACACTATGCATTTCCTACCCTGCAAATTTGTAAACATAAAGTGGAATATTTCATTTGTAAAGTGCCAGTAAAAATGTATATTGATCTATTCAAAAAATATTGCAAAATTATCAATGTTGCCCTATGCTATGGGCAAACATGTCAGATAGCTAGGTGTACAAATTGATTTCAAAGGCATACACACTGGTACATCGTACACTGATTGCAGTCTGCCATGAATATAAATGTTGGGTCTTAGGTGTTATGCAAACAGCATCAGAAAATAGGTTTATGTTCACTTTGTTGCTTTGTTCACTTTGCTTAGTCCAGGCCATAGTTTCAAGTAGGAAGCCATGGAGAGTGGAGCAACTACCAGCACTGGAAATGATTCGAAGGTAAATTTTACTCCAATTGTTATCAAGTGTGGTTGTGAGAGGTACCTAGATATGAAGAGCAAGAAATCTTGCAGATTTTTCCAAAATATGCATACAAATAATAGTTTTTTCCAAAATGTTTTCTTATAGTTCATTGCTGGCACTAATATTTGAAAAGTTGCTTTGCACAGAGAGGTGCCAACTGCGAAGTAGACGAAGTGATGCCCATTTCATGAAGTTTTTCTTCACCATGGCAGGTGGACATAGGCTAGTAAACAAGTATGGTGATGGCTGTGATATATTTAGAAGCGTAGTTAAACCCAACAAAAAGATTTTTACTTTATGATGGTCTCATAATAAGATAATGAATATATGAGTAATGAGTATATGATAATATACTCATATTATGATTATGAATATATGAGTTATGAGTATATGATAATATACTCATAATATGCTTATGAGTATAAGAATGCAATTATTTACTGATTATTTTGCAGGACAAGAGTAAAAATTTTTGCTGTGCATTTGGTTGTTCTAATACTCAGCAAAAGACAGTTAACTCAGTTTCGACACCTTTCCATCGGAAGAAAAACACCGCGACATATGTAACAAGTAGATAGACGCCGTGAAATGTAAGGACTGAACGCCTTCAAAATACTCTGCGCTCGGCAGTGATCTCCTGCATACCTCCTGGTCTGACGATGGCTGCCATACTAAAGCCTACTGCTGTACCAATGGTATTTGATTCTCTGCCAAAATATTTACAACCGACTCAACTAAAGCATAGCTGACTGTTATGCCGACCAACACTATCTAAATCATCTCCACCAGACCGAGACGAGCCAGTTCTGGAACCTTCACTTTGCTATGAAGAGCCAACAGCCGCCAAGCAATCTGAAGAGATCATTCCCGACCCTCTACATAAGCGTACCTCGTACCTTGGAATAGGGAATTAAATTTTTCAAACATTTAGCGAGGCCAAGTATCTACTTCTGTACAAGCTTAGACAAGAGCATCTAGAAACACTGCCCTCAAAGATTCGGGCCAAGGGAGGTTTCAACAATAATCCAGATGTCTGTAGCTTCAAATCTGCCCTGAAAGCTCGACTAGTGAAAACAGACATCACACCTAGCAGAGTGCTAATTGTCTTGATTGTGATAGGTCAGATGGCTCCTGCTCCCTACTTCTCTCATCTAAACAAAGAAAAATTCATGTAGAAAGTGACGATAACTTCCATGATTATTTGGAATCAAGCAAACGGCTGGAAATTGATCTGTCAAAATCTGTCTCGGACATAGTGGAGTACATCGGTAGGTAAATACAACCAATTCCTCTAAATTTTCTACAAAACAAGAGATCTGGCACACATTGCAGTCTTGCTGCATGTGCTAAACTGCATGACTGCCCACATTGTGGTACATGATTTAGGTATGTACATGTATTTTGGTATTAGCTAATTTCACTTATTGTTAGTGTATAGAACAGATATACAGGTAGCAGAGTGGCTTGAAATAATACTGCAGCAAATCAGTGAGATGTAGGTAAATTTATTTTACGGTTGATACATACACTTTTTATAATAATATTAACATATGATATTTATTTAGCAGGTTATGTGGTACGGAGCTTAAAACTCAACTGCAATGATTGCACCAGCTTTATAGCCTTCTGTCCAGATTTACGCACCAGGGTTGATGCGATACTAATCAGTGTAAAATATGGAGGTGGTCTGTTTACACCTCATCCTGTCATCACAAAGATATGTCTAGGCTCAGAACAGATCATATGGCAGTGTGTCAACTTACAAGGATTCACTGCAGACATACACAAGCTGGTAGTCACGAAGACTCTTTCATTGGTTTTACAAAGCAATTTGCATCAGGAATTTCCATGCTCAAGACACAGCGCAGCGTTAATTGAAACTATCACATCCAGATATGTCAGAATTAGAATTCACTATGAGGCTACAAAGGTAGCAGCTAACAAGAGTAATCTTAGATCAAAGCTCAGTCGACTGGTCGTCTTTAGTCATGTGTAGCCTGTCACAATATGTCTAGGAAAGTGTACCATTTGTCGTTTGTTTTCTACGATTTTTCTGATGCTGTTTGCATACCACCTAAGACCCAACATTTATGTTCATGACAACTGCAATCAGTGTACGATGTACCAGTGTGTATGCCTTTGAAATCAATTTGTACACCTAGCTATCGAACATGTTAGCCCATAGCATAGGGCAACATTGATAATTTTGCAATACTTTTTGAATAGATCAATATACATTTTTACTGGCACTTTACATATGAAATATTTAATTTTATGTTTACAATTTTGCAGGGTAGGAAATGCATAGTGTATAAGCTTTGCATCTAAAATTTGAAACCTTTATCTTGCGTACTTTAGTAGTTATGTCAAATTACATGTAGCAACAAAGCTGTATCTGCCATTCTTTCAATGTAAACAATGACGACTCACTTGCCTGACCAGCTGCAAGTGAACAAAGCGTTGACGTTACGTCGCGAAGAATGTGGCTATTTATGTAGGACACCGTGGCTTGGCATTGCCCAGTCTAGTATAGTTAATAGGTCTATGCTCACATATAAGATTAGCTAGGAGTTCACTAAATGTGTTGATTACTAAAAATTGATTTATTGTCATAATACTTAAAAACTCTTGGAAATCATATGATTTCCTCAAATGCATATATTTTTAAAACATTTCAACTGCTTTCATTTCTAATAGTTTTTTTGCTCATCCAGCTTTGCAGTTCTTTCTTTATAATCATCTTAAGAAGAAAGTGAGCCAATTGAACCTGATAAATAATCTAATGTTAAAGTTTTTACTCATCAGATGAAATTGTGAGAAAGTAGTGGTTAGTGCTTATTTCCATCGCTTATGTTTCTGTGTTGCATCATCAGAGCTAAAACCTGTGATCTTCATAAATTGATCAATGTTTTCAGACTATGGTGACTTCACCATTGCATTATAATGAAGCTAACATACTTTACATGATTTCATTTGTTAGTCATAAGCATTTACAGGAAAACCAGGCATTTATGTACGCATAAGGCTGAACAGATTATTATCAGATACAACTCTGGAAACACGTTGAAAATTAACTTTCATAAAAATAAGAAGAAAATATGGCAAAAGGACAAAATAAGCAAAAGAGGAAACAGGCTAAAATTAGCAAAAAGTGGCTGACAGATTGCTGTATAAATAACCAGCTCTATTTTTTGTTTCTGCAAAATAAAAAAAACAATTTGTGTAAATTGTCAGAAAATGATTAATAGATTTACGAATTAGACTAAAATTAGACCTTTATCCTGTTCTGCACTAAACCAACTATATTCAAATAAGCAATTGCCTAACAAATCAAAACTAATCAAATACGAATCTGTACAATCATTCAAAGAACAATTTATTGGTTTTATTACAAGCTCAAAACATAGCTAAAAGATTATCATTATCTACAAAAAAGTTATTTATTTAAATGTAAAATATTTGCTTTGCTTGAAAATCACTTGAACAAGAATATAAACTATGCCGGTACAGAATATAATTCTAAGTCAAAAAACTGTGTGGAAGGTATCGATCAGCTAGAAAAAGCTGAAATACAACAAAAAAAATAGACAAGCAGATTGGAATCGGCAGAAAAAAGTTTGCTTGAGATTGTTCGTAAAGTATTTTAATTTACCTTCAGTATGAATTACACAATTGTTTATGATGCTTTATTTAAATATGTATTTGTAGCATTTGATAGATTCACCATAGAATGCCAGATTTGTAGTAAACCATTTGTTGGCATTAGTGCCATTTTCTAAACTCAGCTTTTAATGGAGAATTTAATTCATATTTTATTGCACATGAAAACCTTTGTAGCTGCCAATGGTAACAACCATACCAATGATTTCAACGTAATCTTTATACATAATCTATAAATGTATTTGTTATAAAAGGAATCATGCAATGAAAGTTAGAAAAGCAAAAAAGTTTATAGATCTGATCCAGAATTTGGGGGGAGGGTAAAGATTTTGCCAGGTTATTAGCAAGAAATATGCATTTTTACATAAACTAGCAGAAAAATTATTTAGCTATCCTAGGTAAATTTATGTTCTGATCTACCACAAAAATTGGAGATGGATAATAGCACTTTTTGCAAACATTCCTAATAGTAGAGCAGGAACATAAACTTATCTTTGAGATTATTCGTTCAGATGGTGGGCTACTCAAACAAAGATGTTTCATAGTCAGAAAATTATGCTGAATTCAATTATAATGTTTTACACCTATGTGTTGACACATTTCTGAGATAAAGAGCACTTTTGGAATGAGAGTGGTTTTTCAAGCAAATCCGAGTTTGCTTGGAAAACCTTACATATCAGACAAAGAAAACTATTTTATAATCTAGAAAATTAATATGTTTTTATTTGAGATTAAGTGAGTCAACTCTCAGCATTTTCTAACCCATGCCAATGATGCTGCAAAACTGCTTGTTTCACTGTCTTGATCAGTCTGTGAATGAAACCCTAGTCAGAGTGACTAATCTTCAATTTAAAACAGCCAAACAGCATTCAAACAGATGATTGATATTGAAAGAAGAGAGCATTCAATGTGAAATTGCTCAAAAAGTGCCACGCATTGAGAACTTTGATGAGAGTTCAAACTTGTTATGTCATTATGCCTGTTTTAAAAGGTATTGCAACAAACTCATTATGGAAAGAGCTGAGAAAAGACATGAGAATAGACAGAACTAATGTGATACAGCAGAAGAGGTGAGACTAGATATTTATTACTTTACAAATTCATAATGATTAATCCATGATGATAGTACATTGTCAGGAGAAAAAGTAAACATTTTCATTTTTGTCTGCACATTTTGTGAGCAGAAAAACTAACTCTTTGCAGCTTACATGATGTGTTATAGCCTACAGATTGGACATAAATGTATATACAAATTACTCTATAAGTATGATGCTTCCTTGGGTTTTTGCATATGACCACACAAAATACACTAGATATGGCACACTGTACTATGCAGAGATGACTAATCTGAAAGTATCGCATTGCAAAGTGTATGAAGCTCTTATAAATAAGGGGTATTTTACTTATCAATCACAACATCACCGTCCATTCAGCTCTATCGCTTGTGATCAATCTATTGAGCAAACAGTTGAAATAGACTCAAAGTTTCACGGTGGAATCATAGGGTTTACTAGGAAGTCATTGGTTTCTCAACTCTGGACTCTATCTCATCCAGAACGAACATACAGACAGGAAGAAGATGCCAGCACTTGGTGATTCGAGTGTAGCAAGTTATAAGATGCTTGAAAAAGCATGGAAGGCTGATGAGAAAATGAGGGAAGTCATGAAAAACTCATAACAGCAAGAATAAATCCGTTTGCATTT
Organism: Watersipora subatra; assembly: GCF_963576615.1. NCBI lineage: Eukaryota > Metazoa > Bryozoa > Gymnolaemata > Cheilostomatida > Watersiporidae > Watersipora > Watersipora subatra. The sequence goes on from NC_088713.1 coordinate 10,191,795, forward strand.
CAAACCACCAAGCTAGTACATATTATCAGTGGTGCAAACGCCTCCATTGAAGTAAAGAAGGATCTTGAAATGGCGAATGTGATAGGAAAGAAAAAGCTTTCAGAATTTGTCCAGAAGAGGTTAAGCACCCAATATATTTATTCCAATGCATCTATCAAGTCAAACATTCTCAAAACCTTTACCACTTTACCATCAGCTAAGAAAAAATCAAAATAAAAAGTCCTAGAGTGTTTGCACAGACTGTTGAGAATTTGGTAATGATCAGCCAACAGCATATCTTGAATTTGAGAAAAGTGGTAACATTCTCTCTTGGCAACATCAGATGGTTCATGTTATGGCCGAAGTTCAGACCTTGAAAGCTCCTCCAACTTGTGCAACAAATAGTTACATTGTATTGCAAGAGTTTATCACACATGTGGTGTGGATTTTGTTTGTGACACATACCCTGATATTAGCATTAAGGGAGGTGAGAGAAGTCATAGAAGTGTGAAAGGAAAGCAAAAGGTTGCTTTCCTTTCACAATACATATTACTGTGTTTAGTCCAAACTGATCAGTGCCAAAATTGTCTGATTTTTTAGCAAATGGCTTAAAAAATACTGTCCTAGTGAAATATTTGGAGGATACATGAAGCAGGTCAATTGTGAAGCAGAAACTAGATCTTGTAAAAGCCTTTTCTCAAGAATGCCACATGATCAGCTTTGATAGATCAAGCTCTTAAAGCCAAATAGATAATTTAACATCAGACCACAAGGAGGCAGATACATGCATGTTATCACTTATCGCAAAGATAATGGAAAAAAAAAACAAGCTCAAAAGTTCTAGTCAAGTGCCAGGACACAGATTTTTTTTCTATGCGGTCTATCTCTAGTGGATGAGCTACATATACTATCACAGAAAAAGGGTTTACTGCTGTGGTAAAGAGCAGTTGAGATAAGTAAACATACATGTAGGCTGTCTGTCTACCGTCCTCACACCCAAACGATGCAAAGCACTGCTTGGGCCACATACTTTAAGTTGCTGCGACAGTGAAAACGCATTATATTCCAAAGGGAAGATAACTTTTTCCAAGCTGCTGAATAACCATCCTGAATTCTGTAACACACTAAAATCATTGGGAACAGATTTTGATATTGATGATGCAATAAGATAATCTACTGAGACACTCATATGCAGATTAAATGGTGAAGAGACTAATTCCATCAATGATGCAAGGTATAAGATCTTCTGCTCACCGTCTCACAATTCACAATCAAACTGTCTATTCACACTAGGTGAGTTAAATCTCCGTATATCTATGGCTGCCTATCAGGCCGCGATATGAAGAAGAGCCAAGCCAACCATTATCAATGCCCCATCCTTTCAGCAACATGGATGGTTTGTGGAAGGTGAACAGCTTAAGACTAGATGGATGACACAACAACCAGCACCTCCTTATATGCTCCTGGACATGTTTTGTCAATGCAAAACTGAATGCCAGTCTAGTCGCTGTCAGTGCAACAATACATATCTCAAGTGTACAGACCTTTGCAGATTCAGCTGCTGTAGCAATAAAAATAAAGAAGATTGAGATGAAAGCAGTGATGCAGAAGACTCAGATGACTGTGAATTAGAAGGTTATTATTTTAGTAGTATTGTAACCAGAGGGTACACCATAAGGATTGAAACCAGAGGGACACCATAGGGTGTCAGGTTGGCCTAGTGGTAGAACCTTTGACTTTGACCTTTGACTTATCAACCATGGGGTTGCTGGTTCGAGTCCTACTTAATAAAAAGTCTGACAAAAAGCTCTCAGCAAGCTTTCAATCCTAAATTGCTGGGTCTTTCGGATCTAGACCATACCTTGGAGGCCTCCTGTGCCACATTGACAACGTCGGCACGTTAAAGACCCACCTCTGTCCTTCGCACATTGAGCAAGTGAAATGGCTACCTGGCTCTATCAGACTGGACATGGTGCAAAAACGCATCCCTTCGAGTTATTCTGACAGTTCCAAAAAAAAACCTTGATTAAATTTAGGACCACCCAAGGTAGGTGATAAAAAATAGTCCTGGTTGTGTGTTTTTCTGCTCCACGAGAACACTACCAAGCATTGTCGCTACATGACAGAAGCATGCCATTATTTTATTATGGTAACCAGAGCTGTGCTTCATGTTTGATTAGAATACAAGTGGATCATATCGTATAAAAACTGACTAATTGTGATTTCACTTGCATAATAAAGTACACGGTTCAACATAATAAGCATTAATGATGAATATATGTATGCTAAAATATTATATATACATGGTCTAAGCCTTTAAAAATACTTTTCGTTTTGTTTTGTAAATCTGTCATGATATAGGAGTTGCGGAATAACAAGGACAAACTGTAAAGCTGCTACAATATCTACTAAACTTGGAATATATAATATTATATAATACACTTTTAATATTATTCTAATATTTGAATAATAAATATTTAGCGTTATTAGAATTGCTTTCATCTTAGGTTTTTGCTAATTATTTAGCATTTATATGCCATTTTATTATCACATTGTTGGCAGAAGCACATAAAACATTACAGACATTTGTTTGATTAAAATAGTATATTAGTAATATTGCTAAAAAATGAGCAATCTGAGAGGTGTATAAACTAGATATTTGAGTACCGCTCCAAATTCAGATTTAGATGCCACTCTTATTACATAGCCCACCTTCAAAAGGAATAAATCAAATTTTTGACAAATTTTGGATGCCCTTCTGCTATACTATAATGTTCAAATGGCAATTCTATTTAGGCCAGTTTTACCGGCAGTCCCAAGACCAATGTGTTCATTAGAAAAAAAGTTAATAGAAAAGTCTACCATGAATTGGAGTTGCTTTTACTTGCCATGATCTAATTAGAATGATCATCCTATCCCTTGTATTTTATCATTATACAAGATAATAAGATTTGAGCAAAAGTGTAGTTGGATTATGAAAATGAAGTAAAAATTACATAAAGTGGATGTGATTCATTTTTTAGAGGGAGACGTTTCATAATAAAGAAATGACCACGATCATAAAGTAGCGCGGCTATCAAAATGGAAGTTTAAGATTTCAACCAAGTAGGGCCTATAACTTTACTATACAACGCAATTGTCAAGGGAGAAATTTCTATATTTAAATGTATAATATACTTTTTAATTTGAAATATGATTTGCAATTAATCCTTTAGCAGTATTAACAAGTTGATATTTAAATATTAATATGAAATGTATTGTTTTTGTTTTTCCTCTGAGTGTAATAATATTATGGTTATATGTATAATGGTTAACCTCTGGACCTTGAGTTCGAATTCTCCCAAGCCAGATTTTGACAGCAGACAAAGTGGCACTTCTGTCCACAAAAATCAGACTACTGCTATAAACCATAATTGAAATAAACAACTCAAGCAATTAAGCTGGGCACTCATATGGTTCTGCTTGCAATTTGTTTTGACAGTAACACCCCGCTGTAATAATGAGTCCAAGTATCAAAGTTAACGACAAGTAGTATTGAGATTGCAGGTCCTTCTACTGCTTGCAGGCAATTATCTAATAAACAACAAAATGGGCCAGTGGGTTGCTTTCAAATGTCTCTAAACGCTATTTTTATAAAATCAAAAATAACAGTAATTATGTCAATACCCACTAGCCAAAGCAAAAATAACAATACGCTTGTATAACTAGCCCTACTGGTTATGGCCCTTCTAGATTCAATAATTATGTGTGTTTACAAGATGTGTAGCGATGTGACGGCTCTTTTTGCTGGCTGGGAGCAGAATAAACTTTTCTCTATGGGCTTTAATCACTGTTTCCATGATGCGCAGTACTTCGGAGTTGCGCTATCTCCGAATCATGGAAACGGTGTCTTTGCACTGAAATCACTGCACTGATCAGTGCGAAGCCAGTGTAAACTCACAGTAAGGAAGCTGCAACTGCGCAGTGGCTGCGCATAGCTCTCATGCTGTAGAGACAGATTCTTCAAGCGCCATAAACTAGTACAAAAGTTATTCTGCTTATCTTGTTTTTTCTTCCGATATTTTTTCGCTTAAACTTAATTATGGTCTGCTCCTACGAGGATGATAAAGTGATTACTTTCCTGGACTTGGTTATCGATACCAACACCATTCGAAAAATAGGTGGCAAGACCTAAAGTAACAGTTAAATAATCCCTCAACCAATCGAACGGAGCGAATGTTTGAAAGTTTTTTTGATAATTGCTGGGGTATACAACTTACAAAATTTATTCATCAACAACGCAGCAAACCCTTGTACCGAAATCTCATTAACAAATTTAACAATTGTTTTGTAGAGTCGTTAAAGTATAATAACGGTACATAACACATATAAGCATATTTGAATATGTCACCAAGTCTTGGAAAGCTGTCAACATATTTCTAAACCTTACCCATCTGATCGGATTATACACAAATAGAGAGATTAATTTGGCAGAAAATCTTTTTTTAAACTGACCAAGCCTTACTTTTATCAAAATTAAGACCGACAAATGAAACGCCGAGCGACAGAGAATAGATCCATTGAGTCGTGTGCATTTCACGAAAAAATAAAGTGCACATTTCACCAGTCTATAGCATTGTCGAATTGCCGAAGGTTTCTGTAATTAACATAGAAGTACAGAAATCGTTTCTTTTTTGCCGATTTCAAAGTAACTGACATTTTTGAAACTTTTGAGTACTTTGGTATTCTAACTGATGTCCAAAGCAGTGAGAGTAAAGGAAATGACAATGATATTTATTTCTTACAATTCTTATGAGAATATTACAATATTTAATTATAAGTTTGGATGACTATTGAAGTCTTATAGTCACACTAACAACATTGATGATGGGCAATATGTTACCGTTATTATTTTCCTCAATAGTTTTGTTAATTAAATTGTCTAAAAATCTACGTAAATATCACAACTTACTGATATTGTTAGCTATGACGTTTTGAAATGTAAACAAAATTGTGCACAGGTTTTCTATTATTACTCTATTTCTATATTAGTAATATTGGTTATTCTAATAATATCAGTCCATTTTACTTCTAATATTGGCCAATATTGCAGTTCTCCTATTGCAGGGGAAGAGATATAAACATTTAATCTTTTCCTTTCGTTATTGCAGTTTGTTGTATATAGTAACACCTACACCCAGTACATTACAGCTACCATTGCAGTTATCCTATTGCACTGCAGTGCCATTTGACTGCTAATATTGCATTTTTCAACCATCAGTACCCTTTCTTTTTTCCAATATCACTTTGGTCGTGGGCTGTATGACAGGGAAATCTCTAGTCTATTACTTAAGTAAATATTTGTTAAAAATATGTTATTTGTAAAATTGTGTTAAGGTTTGTATAACATTGTGAGTGTGTATTGTAAATAAAAGTATAATGATGACAAAAGCATGAAAAGACCGTTTCTGCAAAAATTTAACTAGAGACAGAGAGACAATACCAGTGAAAACTAGAACCAGTTACTAATAGAACTGAGAGTGATAGAGCCAGAGACAAAGACCTATAGAGAAATAAGATAAATGAAAGCAAATAAACACAGGAACTAAATAAACCAGGGACAAACGAGATGCAAAAATTTCAATATATGCTTGCAGCGCTAAGGTCTCCATCTTATTACCTATTACTGTTAATAAGCAAAGGTAAATGTTTTAAAATAAAACTACTGATATAAAATATGTAATAGTTAAGTTTATTACAGATAGTATATTTTAGTGTAAATTATCTAAATAAGTACATGTATATACTTTGTCGCAACTGTATGAGTGTTACATTTTGTAGCTCATCATTGGCTCATCATAGATAACATTACCACTGCACCGAAAATGGTTGGTGCATTCATAATGAACTTATTAAATAATGATACTGGAAAGTAATGAGTATGGTGGTGGAAGCTGGTTAGATGAATATGGCTGAGCTTACCAACAAAAAGTCAACTAACTAAGCCATCACTAACCTAAGCCATCACTGATGGCCACCCTTGTGGGCCGCTATCAACCAAGCTTGAAAGACACAGCATGCCACCAAACTGTAAAAGGAGTAGGCATTGATTATTGTGGCCTGAGTAGCAGTGCCTGTGGCTTACACTCGTATTATGTTGTAGCATACTAGTTTACAAACATGTATAACATTATCAGTATGACCATTTATTATTGCAAGCACTGTTAAAAATTATGGCAATAAGTAAGGGGCCTAGACTTCCAATCAGGCCGAGCCGCAGGCTGAACCCATAATAGATTTCTTGACAGTACTTTGATTGCCACACATGTAAATTAATGGCCTACTGAACTTTTATTTTTTTGATATAATTCTCAATAAACTTACTTTTATCTCTCACTTTGCTGAGTGAAGGAATGACTATTGATGGCAAAACTTCCTCAACCAAGTTTTGTATGGTACTCTTAGTGTCACTGTAGCCTGACACAATATCACACTGAAAAATGGGATGAAACCAATAAAATACTTTAAATCTTTACAAAATAAAGTCATACTTAGACATGTGACAACCAGAAAAAAATGAAAAATGTTGATACAAGCAAAGTTCCAAGCAAGTTCCTGTCTCGAGATACCAGAACATTTTGGAGACAGCATTTGAACGACATCTTGATGCCACCAGAAGGTGGCAAAAAGTTGCTTTCAATAACCGCCTTGCGCGGTCTTTCTCATTGAATCATATGAAAACTTTAAAAAGGACACAAAAAATTATGGTGAAACCAAGACATAAAGCCCAAATTGAAAAAATAGAACGAAATAACTAAAAGGATCAAAATCAGCGTTAAATTTAGTGAAAACTTATCCTTAGTTTGAAGCGGGTGCTAAATAAGCTAAATTCATTTGAGTGAAATTCATAGTATATGTTAATTTTTGGACCTTCACAAAAATCTAGTGGTTTAAAGAGGCTGCTGATTGTCACGTCACCAGTAGGGAGTATATTTGTAACAAAAATGGGATTTTGATACAGTACAGTATGCTGCCTAATAATGCTACATTTCATATAAGATTATAACCACTATTTATTTGTCATTTCATTTGAGTATGTAGTAAATTAGAACAATTTAAAACATAGTTTACCTTATAATATCTTGTTTTAAAATATTTTTTGTAGTAAAGCATTAGAAAGACTTCTATTCAGTTTTTCGAAACAATTAAAATTATTAAAGCTATTTTAACATAACTCCTTATCACAAAAACTGTTTGAAGGCATTGGATAACTGCTCTTGTGTAAGTAAAAGTTATGCTGCGAGTCCAAAAGGCAATTATTTCCTTTCAATAAAAGTTTATGAATTCTGATAGACTGGTAATGCTGCTGAGGTTTTAATTTAAAAAAATTAAGCCAGTGGAAAATCAGCAGTCTGTAAATTATTGATTAGTACAAGTGTTGAATGAATGAAAATTAGCTGAGTTCACGACAATCAATTACCCACACTGGTTGAGCATCTTCTGTCCTACCACTAGGCTAGCAGTATGCCCAGTAGGACATCTTTCATTAATTTTCAAACACATTTTACAGTCTAGCAAACAATCATCTGCGGACATATAGTCAGAACATGGATGTTTACTCGGCTGGTTAGCAGGAGCCAAATGGCACTTTGGGACCAAATATTTTAGGAGACTAGGTGAAAGGAACGAGACAGACAATAACACTCTTGCTGCGGCGTAACAAAAAGCATGCACATTGATGCTTCTTTTATTAACACATGGTTGCCAGTTTAAATAACGTCAGTGTTAGAAAACTTCAGTTCAAAGAACTTTTCATATTTTCGAAATAGTTACTCAAGAAGATAAAAAAGCAGTATGCTTTGCCTACAATATTTTAGTTACATAAAAATTTAGCAAACAAATTCTACCACTCAAACTTAGATTTTTAATTTGGGTGCAGCATGCAGTTTCAAACTGTGCACTAAAAGTATAGCAAAGGTCTCTGTGTTTGTGCTGTGAGACCATAAAATAGAACAAGAGCTGACTTTGCAAAATTTATCAATTACATCTTGTGGGCATGTAAATATGATTTTTTTACCCATAGTTTTTGGCAATTGATATAGCTACCTAAAATCTCAGACTTTGTCAAGTTGATGACACACTCAAAACTCAAAATGGTGTGCACAGTTGTGACTATACATGTATGTCAAAAGTCTCACTTATACCTGGTGAGCGTGTTGAGCTCTAGAATCCTCTTTACGCCTGAGATTCCTCAACTGGCTCCACTTAGCAAGTATTTCATTTTCCATAAAATCAGTGATGCGGGTTTTAGTCTTTAGTCGGGTTTCTTTGAAATCTTCCTCAAGTTGCTTGTATTTTGTAGCAATTATTTCCATCTACAAAACCAAGTTTAAAAAAATTAGGCAAAACAGAAATTATTCCAAGTTATCTTAAAAGGCAAATGTACTAACATTCAATGACCTTTCAAAGTCAAAGACTATTTATGCAAATACTTATCATAAGTGGCAATACTTCATGCCACATGGGACTTCTAGCATTTTAGTGTAATAGTAAAACTAGTTATTACTATCAACTCAGCCAATTTAATCATGAATATCAATGTATTATATTTAGAAACTTTAAAACAAGAAGAAGTATTTTGTGAACAAATAACTAAAATTATTCAATTGAAATTTACAGAGGTTTATAGCGGCTAAACTGCTCGGAAAAAAGTTGTATTTAAATTAAAATCCCTTTGTTTCACCACAATGAACTTTATGGGAACCAACATAATGTTTATTAAAAGTGTGACTTGGGTATATCATGCTACTCTGGAAAGTAAAAACCATGTAACAAAGGCTGGTATACCAAAACTTATATAGACAATAAGCTAAACTAATAAGATCATAATCTTATTGAGGCAGTGAGTTTTAAATATATAATATTTAATTTTTATGATGCATCGGCTTTAAGCAATTTTTTGATTATTATGCTAAATATTTTTCTTTCTATCAAGCAAACAAATGTTTGAATAAGATGTATTATTACGGTAAAGCTTTTTTTTTTACTTTTCAACTTTTTCAATAAAGTTTATGTATAATTGTTCAGCGTTTACCAAAAAAATTGTGTTAGAAAGATAATTAGATTTGACACAGATCCTTAAAATGTTAGTAACATAATTTCTGCAGTAAAATGTTACTCCTATGTAGCTGACTTTCAACTCGTCTGATATAATCTAGGACTTTTTTGATCTTTGCGCATCACTTTTTTGTAAAACTCAACCTAACGATTGTAAAAGAGTGTGTACAAACAAAAAACAATAATCTTGCCAGCTAAAATAAGCCTAAATAAAGTTTTGAAAGATTTTATTTAAAAGCATTAGAATTGTCTTATCATTTGCGATAGTTTTTCATGCTTGAGATATTTTGATTGCTAGGATGTTTCATAATTGTCATAGGCAATTGTTGATAGTTCAGAAAAAAAGATTTTCGTAAAATAGTGGCTTTAGTTTTCATCGTTGTCATATATGATTTCAGCTATTGCATTCAAGTTGTAACATTCTGTGTTTCTGTTTGCTCAGTTATTTTGCAGCTATAAACATCATAAATAAACTTCTACTTGATCGGAGTGTTTTAAGTGCAATGTCGATTTTCAAACTTTCGTAATTAAAGCTGCTGGCAATAAGACCACCTCAAACAGCAAAGAAATATTGCTAAGGATAGAAAAATATTGATATTGTCTGATAAATCTACCAAAATTTTGTGCTACATACTTTTTAAAAACTTAGTAAGTTTGGATTAAAACAAAAAAGAACCTAAATTTTTCCATTAAAATGGTAACCTGCTCATCTCTTTTCTTATGGATCTTGTGCACCATCTCAGTTGTTTCTTGGTCATATTCAGCAACTGCTTGAGAGGTGAACTTAAAGATTCTTTCCAAAGCCTCTTCCTTCTCAATCATCCCTTTCTTCAACTTGCTGATTTCATCATTCAGAAGTTTAACCAGGTCTTCCAAAGACATTAACTGGTGGGAATCTCCTGCATCAAATATGTACCGAAATATGCTTGCATTAGTAATCAATTCCAGGTACTCACTTTTCAGTAATGACACAAAAACTCTTATTCATACCTTCACTGATGCAACCAGTCTCTGACAACAAACGTGCACCAACATTTCTCTTTCATGTTATTTACGAATTATTAGCATTATTTTCAAGTGTTAGGCAGTTAGGTTTGTTGAAGGTATAAAAATGTAAGGGATAAGAAATTAGTATAAACAAACTTTACACAGAGTTATGGATGTATCTCATAAATAATAAAAGCTGAAAGATAACAGCAGACAAAATGAAGCAAGTGAATGCAATGGAACTTTCATTGGAACATTCATTTAAATACTAGATGAATAATATTAGATCACAGTTGTATTGCTTATTGATACACAAAACTTTGCAAAATGACCAGTTACCGTCAGTACAATTTCCATGAGTTGTGATACAGCCAGCGCATATCATCTTTAAGCATTTCCTGCATCCTATATTGATTGGTTTGTTGTCATGATTAGCGCAGATTCTGCTTTGCTGACTTTTCAATAGCTCATATTGCTCCATGGTAATAGTTGAATGAGGTTCTTCAAACTCATCGTAGAACTGTTTGTGTAACTGTAATGTAAAGGTAAAGTCATTTTTAAATAATAGCTACATCTTTGTGTTCCACTTTTAAAATGTAATCATTAATTGAAACTAGTACTAGTAATGAAAGCTGTAGGAATCATGATATGCATTTTCTGTATGGACACCAAAATCTGTGTTACCATGTCTCAAAACATTAGGAACTATAAGAATAGCGCTGGTCAAGCAAACAAGACAAATAATTTTTCGATTATTTTAATTTGTAATGCAATCACTACTTCAGTATCAGTATTTTATTGTAAAAAGATTGGGAGAAGTCATTTTAATGGAATAGGATTTAGCCTCCTGACAATCAGATCATCTCAAGCATACCAAACAACTGCAAACAGTAAAAAATATTAATTTTGTTTTATAAAATCTAATAACTTTTGGGCAAGTCTATCTTTAATATCATTAGGTGGTTCAAACTGAAGTACAATTTTACACTTTTAAAGTTTACAACACTGTTCTTTTCATTAATTTATTTTTTGGCCATTAACATGGCTAGAGAAGTTTTGTAATTTATGTTGCTAATTTAAGCCTTATCCATACCATGACAAGCTATGCCGTAGCATATTCCCTCTTGATAATCCATGTTGGTCTATGTGGTTTCTGTTTTTGATAAACTTTTTTACAATCTTTTGATTTATTTTTAAACATTTATTGCAAGAACTAATTATCAATATGCACAGTATCTATAGGATCCGACGTCCTATTTTAAGGCGAATATTGTGCTTAGTACGCATGTCAAAGCTGTACATGCAACTATGGTTCTTTTCTTTAGGCAAAAGTTTGCATTCTAATTAGCTAACTGTTAAATTCTTGCACTGCTAAAGGTTTTTTCTGAGCTCTAATACCGACTATTTCAAAATGTCATGAAAATATTCAACGTCAAAAGGCTCTATAAAATATATTTAATTACCAGAAAAAGATAATGTGAGTCAAAACAAAAAAAATAATAAGAATGAACCGGGCCAAGCAAACAAGGCAAAAATATTGTTGCCTAATTTTTCATTTTCGTTTTTGCATGCATTATAAAAATAATAGGCTGATGATGGCTGTTATTAATATATAGTTGTAGCAATCATTCAATTCTTTATATATTTATATATATATTTATATAAATATATATATAAAAGAAAAAAGGTTTCCTCACCCCGGATACCCCGTATGAGTGGTAATTTCTGCTTTAACTCGGGTCTCCTACCAGAGAACTGGGAGTTTGAGCACTCGCCTCAAGATCTTAGCTGTTCCCAATAGCGAACTTTTCTGCAACTCACCTGGGTTGATTGCTGCTGGTATAATTTGGGCAAGCCACAATTTATGCGCCAGTGTTATTGCGTCCAGTGCCCCAATGACTATTGGGATTACAGTTGTTCTTACATCCTAGCAGTTTTTAGTCTGTTCTCCAAGAGAGAGATATTTTTCTACCTTTTCTTTTTCTTTGGTTGCTATATTGTAGTCATTGGGTACTGCTATATCCATTATAGTAGCCCTCTTGTTTTCCTTGTCCACCACCACTATATTTGGTTGGTTTGCTAGGACATGCTTGTCAGTTTGGATGTAGAAGTCCCAGAGGATCTTAGCGCGGTCTTTTTCAATCACCTTACCAGGAGCTTCCCACCAGTGTTGTGGTTTAATAAGGCCATAATTTTCACATGGACTTCTATACACAGCACCTGCGACATGATAATGCCACTCAGTGTGTGCGTTTCCTGCTAGCTGCTTGCATCTACTGATAATGTGATCGGATGGTCTCAGGTGCATCTTTGCACAGTCTGCATCTAGGATCATCTCTAGTGTAATAGATTTTTGTTTAGAGTTGCCTTGTTTGGAGCACTTGCTCCTGGGCTGCCATGATTAGCGACTCTGTATTGGCTGTTAGGTTTCCTCTGCCAGCCAGATATATTTCTGGTGAAGATCGCCAACCTTAGATATTTTTGGTGGTAAGCACCATGAACAGGTTTTGTGTGCCAGTCAGTTTCTTCATTATCAGGGCGTAGGTTCATTGTAAGAGCAGCCGGTTGAAATTCAGCTAGCAACTTATCTGAAGTGGCCATGTTTTGTCATGCTTTGATGCTTTTCTCTTCTTCCTTCACGGTCTGCTGTACACTTTTGAGTCCTCTACCGCCATCTTTTCTATCGAGATACAATCTAGTGGTATCAGACTTGGAGTGGGGTGCTCCATGCATGGCCAGCAGTTTATGAGTTGCTATATCTGTTTCCTTGATGGCTTCCTCAGTCCACTTTATTATGCCTGCTGGATATCTTATTACTGGCAGTGCGTAGGTATTTATTGCCATGACTTGGTTCTTGGCATTGAGCTGGCCCCGTAGGACCTGCCGAAGGTGTTTCATGTATTCGGTAATGGCTTTGTGACGTACCTCGGCTTCGAGGTTAATATTGCTTTCCCTATTCGCAAGTACTTGTACCCTTCTTCTATATCTTTGATGGTACCATTTGGCATTCTTAAGCAATCTGTGAGCATAGAAGGGTCTTTCTTAAAAAATAGCTTTCCACATTTCTCAATACCGAAGGTCATTCCGATGTCCTTGCTGTATACCTGAGTGAAGTGTATTAGCGAATCATTGTCCTTTTATTTGTTAGCGTACAGCTTGATGTCATCCATGTATAAGACGTGGTTATCTTGGTGCCACTCCCAAACTAGTACCCATATTGAGTCTTATCCAGCATATTGCTTAAGGGTTGAGCATATGCAGAAGAGCAGCAGTGATAAGGAGTCACTTTGATAGATACCTCGCTTAAATTTTACACTCACCAGCTTTTTGCTATTAGCCTCCAGTTCCGCCTTCCATTTGGTCATTTACATATTGATGAATGCCACAAGAGCGGGATGAACATTGTACATACTGAGACACTCAATAATCCAACTATGGGAAATTGAGTCATAGGCTTTTTGTAGTCAATCCAAGCCATCGCAAGATTGGTATGCCTTCTCCTGCTGTCTTGACAGTCCGTCCGATCCACCAGTAACTGATGTTTGGCTCCTCGGGTGTTGCGCCCAATTCCTTTCTGAGCACTGGTCATATAGTGACTCACGTGCTCTTCCAGTTTGTCTTCGACTATTCCTGAGAGCAGTTTCCAGGTCGAGGGCAAGTTTGTTAATGGTAGATAGTTTTTGGGAATCGGTCCCTGCTTTGGATCTTTTATCAGAAGTACAGTTAGTCATTTGGCCAGCCATTCTGGATGGTCTTCTTGTTCTATTAGGCATTTCATCTGCTTAGCCATTCTAGTGTGAAGTGATGTCAATTTCTTCAACCAAAAGACTTGAATCATATCATGGCCAGGTGCTGCCCAGTTCTTCAAACACTGCACTCGGCACTTGATGTCCACTTTGCTGATGGTGAGTCCTTGCTGAGCCACAGTGTGTTGATGGCTCTCTTTAAGCCTCTTCAGCCAATTTGCAGTGGTGTTATGAGTAGTCTCTTTTGTGCAGATGTCTTTTCAGAACTTTGAAGTGCTGGATCGGGGAGGATTTTACATTGGCCTCTGCTTTTCACCTTTGAACTGGGGATACACTCTAGATGGATTATTGATTAACAGTTTGTTCAATCTCTTATTATCCAGCTCTTTGGTGTATTGTTTCAGTCGTGCCTAGAGTGCTACTAGCTGCCGTTTGGCAGATTCTAGAGCTTCTATTGTCGCTTCCTTTTTTGGACGCTCCAAAGTGTGGTTAGATCTCTCACTGAGCCGACTAACTTTCTTGCGCAAGTCCTTGATCTTATTTTGTAATCTCAGCTGCTAGGATGGAACGGCTTGAAGCCCTGTTGGCAGTGGCTTAATACCCATCTCATCCAAGATGACGGTTGCTGTACTGTAGATTAGTCTCACTGATCGATCCAGTTGAGATCGACTCCTGTGCCAAGTTGATGTCTTCTAACAGCTTCTTAGCTATGGCCTTGCTAACTGTTTGTGGTGGTACCCTGCTTCCATAATCATTAGCAGCTGGTATCTTGTTCATGATATTTTCCGCAAGCTCTTTCACCCTTGGGTCAAGGTCAAAGTGCATGTCTTCTTCAACCCATGAGTCAACACAAGATTGCGTATGTGTGACAGTGTGTGTTGATATGCACTCCTCATTGGACGAGGTTACCTGGGTAAACCGTTCCCTGCTTTCATCTACCTCAAGTTCCAATATGAGGTGCCGCTTGATTATGTTACTCCTCTGAGCTACAAGCTGCTTAGCGGTTTGTGGCAATTCAGGGCGCATGTTTATCCACAGTTGACACATCCTTCCCATGTAGCCCCACTTTTGAGGTTCACTCATAAAGTAGCACTGCATGAGGTCCGTGTTATCAGTACGAGTCCATTTCATCCGTTTTGAACCAGTAGCCCATTTTTCACTGCCTTGTCCTGGTTCAGCTACAGGCAGCGTTGACCTTGTTGAACCAGGCGACATCCAGATCAGCATGGCTTTGGTTATTGCACTCATCATAGAGGTTGTAGACATTATACAAGCAAAGGTCTTGTTTCGGGACCACCAGAAAAGTGCGGTTTGAACCGATGACCTAATAATCACTGTCCCAATACCTTACCAACTGCGCTATCTGTCCTGTATATATATATATATATTTATTTTTGTTCTTCACATATAGGCATTAAATTTTGTACATTTTTGTAACACTAGTTGTATTGTCAACTGTGAAACAATAACATATTGACATGCATAGTAATTATGGGCCTAAATTATTCTATGACACAGCTAGTTGAACTGTGTATTGTGTTGGATAAATCCATGTCTTTACAACTGGTGGTTGGGAGTTCAAATCCAGTATGCGAGAAAATTTTAAATTCCAAACGTTATTGCCATAATGAGATGTCCAGGCAGACAGACAAACAAAATGCAGAAAAACAATGAGATATATATATATATATATATATATCATTGTTTTTCTGCATTTTGTTTGTCTGTCTGCCTTGACATCTCATTATGGCAATAACGTTTGAAATTGAAAATTTTCTCGCATACTGGATTTGAACTCCCAACCACTAGTTTTAAAGACATGGATTTATCCGATACAATACACAGTTCAACTAGCTGTGTCATGGAATAATTCTGGCCCATAATTAGTATGCATGTCAATATATCATTGTTTTACATTTGACACTACAACTAGTGTTACTAAAATGTACAAAAACTAATGCCTATATGTGAAGAAAAATTCCTGAGCTTACATGGCTGAAAAGACAATTGCAAACAGTCTAAGTTGGTAATAGGCTCCGCAGTCAGTACTGTATGAACAACACAAAACGGAATGCAGCTTATAGGAATAAACATAGTACAGTGAAATGAACAAAGAATCTTAATTTAAAAGTTAAAATAGTTAACAGGTACATGCCGACCAAAAAATCTTTTTGTACGAAAAACAGTTTTTCTATCTTTGCAATGCCGGATATTCAATCGTTTATTATATAACTTAGAATTTTTTAGCTTGGGAGCAAAACATTTGATGGTAACATTATTGATGTCTAAACATAGCTTTTGAAGGATTGAGGCTTTTTTTCCATGTTAATGTTCCCAAATGCGTGACTAATTGATGCTGTACGCTTAGCCATTCTGAGCCAGGAGCATATAAAGATCAGATTGAAATAGCTGTGATAATAAAAATGAATGCTGCAGATTATATAATTTGATTTTATGTCTTCATTCCACTTGCCTCTTGTACCAAAACTCAAAAACTCTAGTCAATTTTTATGTAGCGGTATATAATTTCCAACACAAGAACTTTTTTAGTAGTATAATTCTATCTTGAGATAGTTTCAAACAAACATGGACTAATATCACATAGTTTAAAAGAAAGAAAACATTAGATGTGATACATCTAAATTATTTCCATATTCAGCGCATTGGAATTATTGTAGACTGCAGATTTTTAAAAGTAGGAATTAGCGTTACAAAGGCCTGTCAATAGAAACTTTTTACGCATATCAAGTTTTAAACATCAAATAGTAAAAGTGGTAACAGCTACATAGTACAATATTTTAAACCAAAATAACATATAAATAAACCAATTGTTACCTCGTGGTGTTTTGCACAGAAAACTTTATCACACGACACACAATAGGAAAATGCATGTTGTCCATCTTCTCCTTTCTTTAAACAGACATCACATGATCTTGGCTTGTTTTTAGTTACATCATATGATGGAAGCTTATCCAGTTGAACCTCACAGACCACTCTGTAATATACGATTAACCTTACCAACTTATTGATGAGTTATTACACAAGATTTCACAAGTTTAGCATGGTTTATTAGGCATTGATGAACACTTATGATCTGGCAAAAGACTGCGGATCAATTTGGTTGTCTTTAGACTTTAGTAGGTGGTAAATGAATATATATGCTAAGGGTAGATTACCAGATGTTTTTCAAAGAACAAAAACTTCAGCTTCAAACACTGATAGAAGTGACTTCGTTGCAAACCGGAGATATTGGCAATTGTTTCAAAGACTTACGCTAACAAAAGATGCTTTAAGGTTGACCAAAATGATTTGATAATAATGTTTTTGGTAGTACTAAACCATAGCAGTTTTCCTACATTTTTTGATATATTTTTTTATCAACCACCAAAAATCTTTTGCTTAACTATTGGATTACTAATATTTTTGAAACTTTCTGCTTTGCAATTTTCAGTAAAAAGAGTAAAAAAATCGCAGATAAAAAAAACATAACCTAAACAAGGTCTGGATTAAAAGCATAAACTGAGTTGTCGATAAGAAGTCAGTAAAAGGTTTAATTACTAAACTAAGTATCTTGTAAATTTTAAAAGCAGTTGCTACATCAAAGTGTATTTTATGCAATTCTTATGAACTGTTAAGTTTTTTTTAACAAAAAATGGTTTGAATGAAATCCAGTTGCATATCTCAAACACAGTCTCAAGTCTCAAACCAATGTCAAACTCAATCAGTGTAACCCTGATTAACTTTGGTCAATTTTAATATTGAAACATCCTGGCAGTCAAATTACCTCCAACATCAAAATTAACTTAAAAATGAGAAATATCCACAATTTCTAATAAAATATCTTAACCCTTTCAGGCCTGTTCCCAAATACTTCAGGAAGAGTTGTGTTCTTCTGGGGCCTGATCCCGAATGTTTTGGGATAAATTTTGATTTGCTCTATTGCTTAGCCTTTTAGCTACATCAGTTTGGTTAATTCATCAAATGAAATTTAAGAGCCTGTGAATCATTTTGATGCCCAATATGTTATTGGACAATATATTTTTACTAACAAATTACGTGATAGATATTAACTGTTCTGCTAATTTGTTCATCTCTGTTTTGAAAAAATGTTGATTAGGGCGATGGCAAACTTGTTAAGTAAATCAGATGTGGTAATCAGCTCAGAGGAAAAATAGCAACAAAAGTAATGTTCAAGAAGAAAATGAGAACTTGTTCATGAAAGAAGGTGAGTTTTATGTGATTATATTTAGAATTTTACCGGAAAAAACGATAAAAAGCCGAAATTTTTGTTTGACTTTCGAACAAACTATTTTTTAACAATTTAAGATATGAATTTTTTAATAATAAACATGATTATAACATATTTAATCAAATTAAATTTAGATTTGTATCGATTTTTAGAACTTATCACTTGATTATCCCATAATAAATAATTTTATGATTTTCTTGTAGAACTACAAGAACTACCACAGCCAAGAAATACTGCATCAACTAATTTATGATGGGAGCAAATGTGCATGGGTAGTTGGCATCAAATAACTCTCAATGTCCCATCATTTTTTATGAATACGACCATATACATGTATAAAATGTTTCTTTTTCATGCATATTCATTTTAACTGCATCTTTTACTGAATTTTTACATATATTTTTTTTGCTGATGATTGTCTGTTAGCTGGTAACTTATTATCTTGTTTTATGCACAATATATCCATAATCACCTCTGCAATGCATTTTAATATAAATTAGCAAGCTGTTCGATTATATAATTGATAAAACTGTCAGCGACATAGTTTTGGTTAGAAGCTCGTAACACCTGTTCTATTACTTGGAATTGAGAAATATTTTTTGTGATTTGCTGCTGATAAAGCTCCCTATCATTCTAACATAGTCCAACAATGTCCCTACAAAAAAACTCTTTGTGAGCTGCTTTTAAACATAAAAACTCGCTTTGATTAAAAATATTTTTCTCGGAATTATTAGATATTGTGGTTATTAGAATTTGTAAAGGTACAAAGGTATTTATATCAAATTGTAGCCTGGAATGTTTTCATTAAGCTGCAATAACAAATCAAGATTATTTTGAAAAGTGCTGTAGTTATATTCAATTTTGTGCAGCTCCAGTTTAATTATAAAGCAACTGAAAAATTAATTAGGCTTGGGAGGGCAGTCAACCGATAACTAATTAGTACTGAATGGGTTAATATTTAGTGTGAGTAAATCTTTAATTTGAATGCAAGCATGAAATAACAAGTGGAGCTGTAATGGACCACATTTATATCAATGGTATCGCTGTTGATAATGTATAGACCTTTTTGTCAACAAATTGTTGATAATTTAATAAAACCTTTCATTATGTAAACACAGGGGATAAATAGCATGTGATTAGACTGGTGAAAATAGATAACTCAAGTGTACCTGATTAACAACTAATAGTCTGGCACCTTATTTACCATATGTAATTAAAATGGTTGATATGGTATATCTGTGGCTACCTCCAGCTTTTACTAGATGAACTCAGCCATAGGTCTCTATATTACCCTTATAGTTTGACGATCTGGTCACCGGTTTTTGCGGTGTATGTGGAAACCAGGCTGGAAGCCTGGCACTACATCCTTATGAATAATACGTTGTCTACTAGTCAAAGGAAATGTCAGTGTGATTGATTTTACACAATAACATGGGATAAAGCTTGCTCCTCTTTTACAAAGCCTATATCTGAATAGATAAGTTTGTACAAGGGCTCTTAGCATTGTGTGTATTAGTCAGTACACGAACTGCTTGCATTTGTAAATTATATAACAACTACCTGCATTACCCGTCAACGGGAACAGATTCACGTACAGCAAGAGGTTTATTGAGAGTTGTCTTTCATACTGTAAAACCACTCCAAATATGCAGTCTAATGAAATTGTTGAGCTGATCAGACAGCATACACATACGCAGTCATACATGTCAATCATTTTGGGGAGAACAATGGAAATCTGCAATGTGTTTTACAGCTAGTCTGCAATACATCAGTCTCAAACCACTAAAATGGGAGTTGTCCTATTTTTGTACAGAGAACTGATAATGAAATTGACATTGCTAGGCAAACTGAAATGGTTCAAACTGGCAGTATTGGAAGATTGTGCATGTTTTAAGAAATTCTACAAAACATTTTGCTATTGCACTGCTGAGCTATAACCAAAATTTATCGAACGGAGACATCTACATGCACTATACATGACTTCTACATTCTACATCGAATGGAGTCTTCTAACACTAATAATGGCTCACCAGTTTTTCATTTATAGCCTGTGTTTTAACATGGTATATACAAACAGTGCTGCAGTAAGGTGGTTGTGTTAATAAAATTCATCAGTAAAATTTACATGTATAACAGGACAGACAGTACGATGTCAAATCAGATACAGCATTAGCACCTTACAATAATAAAACATAACGCCAACATGATAGCCTTTTTATGAGACACAATAAGGAAAACAAATGCATGAAAATATATATATATACTGCAAAATATGCTAGAAAATGCTGCGTGTGGATAATAGGTAGGTATAGCAGTACATGAAGAACATAGCATGACACAATAATAACATAATGTTAATTTAATGCAGGCATGACATAACAATAAGAGAATGTTAATCATCGCAACACTTGTGGTTAGGCAACATTTTTTCTTTTTTTGTTGGTTGTATGAACAGACAGTTTTTGGCTTGTGCCTACTTTTGAGCAGGCAACATACAGCTGGCCATGGCTAAAGCAGGGGGATAGTAAGTCGATACCAGCTACTGTGAGGGACTGACCTTGCGACTTGTTGATGGTCATAGCGTAGCAGACTCTGATAGGGAACAGAACCCTTTTAAATTCAAATGGTAGATCGGTTGGAATAATTGGGATCCTTGGAATAAAAACGCACTGTCCTCTACCAAATGCTGAAATGATTTTAGCCTGAATTACGTGCAAAAACATTTGCGTAACAATTAGCCGAGTGCCATTACATAACTTTGGAGGATTGAGGTTGTAAAGAAGCATGATCGGTGTTCCAATATTTAGGTGCAATTTATGAGCAGGAAGTCCGGGCAAGTTCAGTGAATTTGAGAATTCCACAGGATATTCTACAGCAGCGTCATCGGTCAACGACGTATCAACAGAAGTGAAGGTTTTTGAGTTGCCAGGTAGTTGGGCTAAAAGCTGTGAGTTTATGGCAGCAGCTGCATCATTCCGGGGGCAAAAAGTAGCTCGCTCAGATAACCAATCTACATCTTGGAACCTCTGTCGCAGATTAATTAACGTAAACGTTCTCCTGAAGTTCCTCGGTGGAATCCACAAAAGTGCCGTAGCCATCAAGTGACACCAAACCATCCTCAGCACTGACTGGCAAACGTGCTTCACCAATACGCAGCAGTCCAGCAGCAAAATGTGCACTTGTTTCGTCGCCAAGAATAGCAGCACGCTTGTTTCGTGTCAAATGCAGCTGCACAACAGACGGCCACAAAAATGATGATTTGATACATGCATTTACCTCATCAGCGGGTGTGCCTCTTTGTATGACAGGCAATGTTTGGTGGAAATCTCCAGAAAGTAAAAGAGTTACCCCACCGAAAAGTCTATTATTTTTACGCAAGTCCTTTAGTGTAAGGTTTAGAGCTTCAAATGCGAGCTTGTGCGACATTGTGCACTCATCCCACACAATAAGAATGCATCGTTTCAGAAGTTGGGAAGTTTTGCCGTTCTTTTTTATATTGCACACAAGATTCTCAGTTCTATCCTAATTAAGAGGCAGTTTCAGCACTGAATGCGCAGTGCGGTCACCAGGAAATAGGGTAGCTGCAATGCCAGATGACGCTACAGCCAAAGCAATTTTTCTAGATTCTCGTACTTTCGCCAATATAAGATTAGTGACGAAGGTTTTGCCGGTCCCACCTGGTGCGTGAAGAAACACCACACCGCCACTGTTTTGTTCACTTTTCTCCTAAACTGTGTTATATGCAGCTCTTTGCTCTTCTAGCAGCAGCGGTTCATTGGGTTCAACATGGCAATGGAGCTCTTCACGGTCAAATGCTGTTTCGTGTAATGTTTCCCTGCAAACAGCATGTTGCTACACTCTAACAGGCCTGGAAAGTCCATAAACCGAGAGGTTGTTGTTTGTGACCTCAAGCACTTGGTCCTCAATAAATATAAGAGCAATATTGAACATTCTGTCTGTGAACTGCAGTCGTTGATCCTGAAGCAGTTGTCGCTCATGAAACGGGATGTCTTAGGACAAATGTTCCTTAAAATCTTGCCACAGTTGAAGAGGGTGAGAAAGCTGGCAAGTGCTCAACATAATACCAAACAACTTGCGCAGTTGGGCAGGTGACCATACAGTTGCAGCTTCTTTCAAGGCCTCCCTCCACTGTGCATCATTTTCCATTAGCCCCAAATGCCTGCATGCTTTATGGTAAGTTGCACAGACATGACCTTCAACAGTTCTTAAATGCTGAAAAGACATTGGGCCAACCACATGATGCAGCATGATTCGAAGAAAGAAACATTCACGATTGTTGGGGTAAACAGTGTATACCCGTATTAGGGCATCAGTTTGATATATGCCAAGATGATCAGGCACAGCAGCTCCATGAATTCGTCTCTTTCAGCATTTTGTGGATGCGTCAAATGTGTAATAGAGCAGTTTTGAAATCACGCACATATTTATTTTGCTCGTGTAGAACATCTTGCAGCTCACAGATTACGTTTAATCGCACTCCTTCAACAATTCAACGTTCTGCCTCTGCCTGTTGGTCACCCATGAAATAGATTTGCAGGAACTGTGGTTGCTCAGCTAGTATCGTAAGCAAGGATCCAATAAAATGGTAGACTTGACCCTGAACCTTGAAATTTTGGTTAAATCCAGGCTCATCGATGGTTTTAGCTCCAAATGATGTCATTTGAAAGCAGCTGTTATATTTTCATATATTCCCCAAAAAAATGTTCAGAATCAGGATTTGCGCCTTGGAATAGGTGAGTCAATACAGGGGGAATATCCTCAGAGAGTGGTCGTAGGGGAACTTTCCCATTGTTGCAACAAATGACTGGCCTCTCGTCTTTCCAACGTAAGGCATTACATCAGGAACATTTTTTAGACATTCGTCCCATAAAAAAATTCTGATGGGCCCTATGCTGTGTTGCAGAATTGTAGTCAAGTGCAAAGTTTTCTGCCCATGCACAGCGCCTTGTAGGTTGTTGCGGCCAAGCAGCTGCTGTAGATAGTGTATCTTGCAGTGGGAGTCGCTGCTGGGTCAGCTCAGCAGTCTCTGCACTTCTAGCAGCTGCAGCATCTATTCTGGCCTGTTCTTGATGTACCTGTGTTAGCTCAGCGGTTTCTGCTCTTCTAGCAGCTGCTATTCGGTTTTGTTGTAGGCGTAGCTGTGTTTGCCTTGCAGTTTCCGCACTTTTAGCAGATGTAGTAGCTATTCTGTCTCGTTGTAGGCGTCGCTGTGTTCGCTCTGCAGTTCCGGCACTTCCAGCAGATGCAGCAGGTATTCTGTCTGGTTGTAGGCGTAGCTGGGTTTGCTCTGCAGTGTCTGCACTTCTAGCAGATGCAGTAGCTATTCTGTCTCGTTGTAGGCGTAGCTGTGTTTGCTCTGCAGTTTCTGCTCGTTTAGCAGTTGCTTTGCAAATTCGGTCTCTTTCTCTACGGGAATCAATATGTTCTTGCGTTTGGCCATTAGGCTTTTCGGGAGGCATTGTACTGCTTCAAGTGTTTCTAAAAGTGAATAAGATGGTTTACTTTTTGTAATATACGCTGCTCACTTTTTTCTCACCGTTGCCTATCGCACTGCTCGGAGTGCCTATGCAAGTTCTGTAGTAGCTGTAGTTCAGTAGTACTCGTAGCTGGAAAAAAAGTAAAATTAAGTCAGCTGCGGAAGGTAATGAACATGTTTACTATCACGAACAGTGGCAATTCCAACGTTTTCAAGTAGTAGATGTGTGGCAATTCATAGAAAATACAACATTGAATGAGAACTGTTTACCTTTTTGTTGTAGAAATTTAGTAGGTAAAACGCAGTAGCAGTACGCGTGCAAGTTCTGTAGTTTTGTGGTACTCGTACCTGGAAAAAAGTAAAAGTAACTCAGCTGCAGAAGGAAATGAACATGTTTATTATCACAAACAGTGGCAAATCCAATGTTTTTAAGTAGTGGATGTGTGGCAATTCATAGACAATACAACATTGAATAAGACGTACTAACCTTTTCGCTGTAGAAATTCAGTAGGTAAAACGCAGTAGCAGTACCCGGGCAAGTTCTGTAGTAGCTGTAGTTCTGTAGTACTCGTAGCTGGAAAAAAAGTAAAAGTAACTCAGCTGCGGAAGGAAATGTACATGTGTACTATCACAAACAGTGGCAAATCCAAAAATTTTAACCCTTTCATTGAAGTAGACTCATTTATGCGTTTCCCATGGTCGACCGCCGTAGACGCATATTTGTGACTTTCCCAGCATTTGCTAGTAACAGAATTTTATTATTCGTTGATAACATAACCAACGATCTTTAAGGCTTTTATAGTAGTGACAGTGTTGTCCGAAGATTTCTCTATAAAATTGGCCTAAAATTTAATTTTAATATTTTATTTAAGAAATTCCAAATTAAAAACAAACAGTTTAATTACTGTTTAAAACAAATATTTACTTATGTTGATGATATTATAGCCGATTCAGATTTTTGTGATTACGCAGAAATAGCAAATAGCAATAGCAATAAAATAACAATAGCAGCACTGACTCTGATGGTGGTGAAAGTATTGGTTTTGTAAGAATAAGGAGCGTTGTAGGGGATCGCTTCGTAGCCTCACCTCGCTTCATCAATTCACAGAGTATAGATACAATGACTTTTTTGGATAGCAGTGTTTTGTTAGCATGTTGGCAAAATCTGTGATATTGTTATAGCTCATTTTACTGTTTTTATAACTAAGGCAATGCTATAACAACACTATATTAAACCTAGCGTAGCTATCTCAATCAATCATGTTACTGATAAATTACGTACTATAATAAGTACATATAAAGTTGTTATGGTGTAACAACAGTTATGTTACAGTTGTTATAAATTGTACATATCTAAGTTGTTATATTGTCAATAAGTACGATATAATCATGTTACTGATAAATGCAATCAATGTAATAATTCAAAGTACCTTGAGTTCAAATTTCCTATAATTAAAATAGCGTTCTTGAGTTGATCTCAATCCCAGAGGGTCCACCGCGTTGGAAGTCCGAACTCCAAAAGAATACCTTTTTGTCCTCCGAATCTCCCACTTCAAGTTAGTTAGAGACGCTCTGCCAGAGTGTAACAATCTTATTGGATCTTTCCTTAAACCTGGAAGTTCTAGCCTGATACGCAATAGTAGAAAAAATGTTGACTTCACCTGATGATGTCGTTTGGTAGAATATCAAGATTCTAGACTACCTCCGCTTTCTAACTATAGCTTAGTTCATGTTGACGTGGTTGCAGCCCATAAATCAATGTTATGGACGGTTCCTCTTCCTATGAATGTTGTAAGCCAACCTCGGCAATATTCTATTGTTCAGAACATATAGACTCTGTCTTATGTTCAATTTCAACTATCTACTATATCGAGAACAGATTTTTTCCAGTGGTTGCAAGAAACAAATGTTCACATTACCTTCCCGGTACATGTTGGCAGTAAATATTAATTAGATGTAATTTACTACTCATTAATTTATTTAATGAGTAGTAAATTTTATTTAATTCACTACTAATATTTACTACTAATTTAATTTTACTGCTTACTCATATTAATTAAGTTTGCTTCGTACGATCGAATCGAAAAAGAAAAGACCGCCATATAATCTACATGTATTTTGCTACTCATATTTGGGAATAATCGGTAACTCAATATATTGAGAAGACAACTCATAATATTGGCATTTCAGTATTTATCGTCCATCCCTACGATAAATAGTAGGTTACGTATTATAATATAGGTGTGTACTAATCAGAGATTCCTGTTAATAGTCTGCAAAGTACGGTACTTTATAAAGCGGACAGACAGATAGATAGATAGACAGACAATTATTGCCGTTTATATAGTAGATATATCTATTGTACGAAGGTTTTTACGAAAAAGGTCATGACACTTAAGCTGATTCATTACACTAGATGCTGTAGACTGGACTTTAAATCAATGAACCAATAACTTGGCAAAAGAGCTCTTAGCTTTCATTGTGTTTACATTACAGTTCCCAGTCGTTGGTCAATATGTGTTTAAATTACAGCTCTCAGTCTTTGAGTAATATGTAAAGCACCTATATTTACACAAACGGCTTTAACCCTTATGGGTATTCAATTATGTAACTTGAAGCAAATGGTTAATATATTTTAAAAGTTCTGGTTGAGTCACGGGCTGCTAATGACAACTTGTACATAAATTACCATCCATCGTGAACAAACAATTGTACATGTAGTTGTGTCACAGTTAATAAATTAACAAATCTGTCATTCGTTGCCAAAGCAATGCAACATTGGTAATACATATAATTTACATGAAAGCCTTCCAGAAGAATTGCCATAGTGTAAAAACGAAATGTAAAAACTAACAATGAAGAGAACTGCATTAAAAAACTCTAATACATACTACTCCGTAAAATGAGCGATCATTGAACAGTAATTGGTAGCATAAATATGTATCATTATACAAAAATTTGGAATAGCTTAAATAAATTGTAATGACTAAAATGTGACAATGAACTTACAACTTAACTGCAATGACTAGAATCATAGAAGTAACACCACTAATGAAGCTAACACTCTTTTCATTTAGGGTTATGCGAGGTGGATTTTACATGCAGCAGGCGCACCGGCTTGAGCTGGACCAAAAACCGCTACTCAAGGCGTAATTGAATTTAGAGAAAAGTCTAACACCTTGAGCTCAAATGTAATTTCAGTCATGCAAAACATAAGGCTAGTATTAGAGCTTGATGAGGTTACTAAAGTAGAGCTCAATTTGCTGAACTGCTGGAACTCATTGGCTTATATGGTTCTCCTTGATAAGATTAAAGTTATCACATTTTTTTCTTGCGTTACTTGAAACTTTGAGCATCCGAATTGGTTAAAATACATGCGGTTACAATGGTGATGCCTGTCTCTACTGTAGAACAAACAAACACAAAGAAACAATAGTTGATGCGAAGGTTGAACTTGATATTTTATAAAAGAATTCCGTGACTCCAGATATAAATTCATATTAATATCAACATCTGTTTACTTTAGATTGGCCATAGCTACCCGGTTGTTTCATTACAATTATCAAAATAGTCAAGCTCAACTAACAAAAACTGAATTTTCCTATTTTTGTATAAAACAAAATTTATATACATATTATGTGCTAACAAACAATGACTAACAGAATTAATCTCTATCAAAATATGCAAGCTACAAAATTGCCTGTTTGCAACAAACAAGTTTTTCTTTCTTTTTTGAAAAACGGACGTGGCACTCAGTAGGTAACACAGGTGAGTTGATGAGAACTGGCATGAGTAATTTATTTTTTTAAGCAAACAAATCATCGTAGTTCCTACTAAAGCTGTTGATAGTACAACTATTTTGCATCACTAAGGGTGTCCACCTACAATAATCTTTTGCTACATCGCATATCCCATTTCAAGTTCTTTGTACTGCTTGGTTGGAAAAGGTTTCGTATAAACTTACAATTAAAAAAATTAAATCAAACTATTCAAATATTAAAACAATTGAATATACTCAGAAAAAGAAATTAATCCACATGTGACCTCATTCTTTCATCAAACCCAGTTTATCACAAATGCAAACCGGACCAGATACAGTTTAAACTACACCACATGCTATGTAAGTACATTCTCTGATTTGAAATACGATATAAATTTTATTTACTATGACAAAAGCATCTCATCGATTTGATGTTTTCTGATGCTTTGAAATTTTTCCCAATTAAGATTAGGGCATTTTGCCAGCAAAATATTTAGTTTGACATGAAACTTAACTTACACAAAACTTTGAGAGATTTTATTAGAAAAGTTTCATTATTTACTATCATTTGCTGTTGTTTTCGATATTTGAAGCAATTTTACTGCCATGATGTTACAAGTTTGAAATTGAAATTTCTTTATTTCAATTAAAACACTTAGATTGAAAGATAGTGGGATTATTAGATCTATTCTTGCAAAGAGAGAATAAAGAGATGCAGCAGTGCAACTTGAGCACACTAGCCGATATCAACTATCAAATACTGCTCTTCACTTGCTGTTGCGTATGTGAATACTCTAGAGCTTGCTGACTTTCAAAAAAATAGACTAGGCTCACTGAGCTTTGGTGTTTTAGTCAGATAGGTATATCATTATTATTGACAGGTCTGCATGACTAAGGCTATTTCATATCATCTTATCGTTTGCTCTATCAAGAATGAAGCTTCCTCTTTTAGTCGGGAGTCCTTATCTTTGAAGCGATACATTAGCATCCCGGTTTTAATCAGTGTGTTTACTTTACAACAGTTCTTAGTCAATAGGTGGAGTTCTCATGCTTAGCTTGAGTGAGTTTAAACATTTTATGCGGGTTAATGAATATCTAGTGGTAATTACATAAAGAGACGATCGCTACTACCTTTCATCATGAAAACTTTCACATTTCTGATTAAACCTAAAGCAAAATGAGGTTGTTCAAAAAGTTTCTCATCTTTTAAAGAACTATCCATACCTATCCTTAAATTTACACAAATTTGTTAAAAGATATTGACATTTTACTAATCAATACCCAAATCTGAAATGCAAACACTTAGTCATTTACTTGCAATCTTCCCATGGACATATCAACATGTTATTCTCATCATAAAAGCCAGTCAAGCATTCAAGGCAATGTACATGACTGCAAGTGAGTTGCCGAGGGTTGGGGAGAGCTACTCCTTGTCTCAAACAAAAACCGCATTCCACAGTGGGTGGGACAACCTCTTCCATCTCAGCCATATCTGTAAATGATATGATAGAAAAATTCAGATATGATAAGAAATAGCGCCTGATAAAATTCACTAAAATTGTGTGCAAGTTTAATTTGAACTGATGCCTGCTTTATAGTTATATGCATGGCTATTACAGCAAAATATCTACAAACTTGGACCTAGCGGAGGACCTATTGTAACCCATCCTCAACCCTAACTGCCAAATGTTCATGAGAATCTTTCTACTAAAGGGCTTATAGTTGCTAAAATAAATTTCAGCTTAGAATTTAAATTATCCTGTCATTTACTTGCCGAACATGTTTACAACAATTTTAATTTCATCAATTGTGTGATGAGGCTTTCAAAATACAGAGATTTTATTACAAAAAAGTTATAAGCTCTCGCTTTTGGTAATAATGACATACAAAGTGTGTGTGAGGATATATAGCTTCTACCACCGTGGTATGCGTCTAGGAGAGAGCACTACAAAGAATAAACTTGTACAATTGTATGCTAGTAGTCAGAACATACATACTACTACCACTTAGAGTTAGTGTTAGTTGCTGAGTCATACCTGTCAACTCAAGACTCTCTAGCAATGCAGTCAGTTACCTAGTGTTTCTATAAAAAAACGTACCAATCAGCTCAATATTACTACTGGTGATAAGTATTACTCAATATACTTACCACTCATCTCTATCATTCTAAATCGGAGTAAACATCTCCAGGTTCCGTTTCTAAAAATCTAGCACACATC
Source organism: Watersipora subatra (assembly GCF_963576615.1). Lineage (NCBI taxonomy): Eukaryota > Metazoa > Bryozoa > Gymnolaemata > Cheilostomatida > Watersiporidae > Watersipora > Watersipora subatra. The sequence goes on from NC_088713.1 coordinate 10,221,328, forward strand.
ACATATTTGTGGGCGGAGCTTGTTTTGTCGATTGTGTTGTTTTCGAGACCGATATTAAGACGCGGTAAAAAGCCTTCATGACTTGGAAAGTTAGTGGATCAAGCTATATTTTGAGTATGAAACCTGAATCAGAAGTCCTGATTTCCTTGACAATGTGATAAAAAGTTGCATGTTACATATTTATGGTTTAAAGTAGTACATTTTAGAACTGTTATTTATCATTTATGGATTATGAGTTGTTTATTTGTTTTGGTTAAACCAATTTAACTCGCTGTCAAGACTGATTTCATTAAGGTATGACATGCTATTATCCTATCTAATTGCCAACACTAACGTTGTAATTATGTATTATTATGCTATGAACTATTCTGTGCAATGTTAGTATATGTCTTGGGTGCTCTATTGATGGGCTGCATCAAATAGACATGTATATATGAAGTGAGTCGGTGATATCTTACACTCACACTTATTTAGATAAAATATCACTACAGTAGGGTTACACTAAGTAATTCTCAATTTACTTAAATCTGATTACTAATTGGTTACATTATCACCGCTGTTTGAGATATAATTGACAAATCTCTTTACTCACTTGTCAATGTTTAGTAGCGTTAGTTTCCTTTTAGTACTACCGGAACATACGTATGAAATGAAACTGTTCTGATGCTTTCCAAATAACATTAAGCTAAGCCTCAGAGACTAAGTTGACTTTCACCTCACCCGATGCTTTACTATTGATCAATCACACATTGTTTGTACAAACGCTTCCGTTGCAAAGACTAGGCCTGGACGTGTAGACACACTAGAAGAAAAGTTTAAATTGCTGCTAATTTTGTTAAGTGAGTATTGCTTGGCTACAAAAGCAAAGAATAAGCTAGTTCTACGGCCTAACTGTTTTTTACGCACACATTTTTAGAAGTGAAATTAATAAGTTCTCAAATTTGATAATGGGTATTGCTTGTACGATTTTAAAATACAGTTGGTTTCTTCTGGTAAAATGAATATACTAGCAGGTAATTTATTGACTATTTATAAGGTCAATGTTGACAATAGTTCTCTGTATGTTAGTCTCCCTTTAGCATGCATACATGTACGGTGTGGATATAACCGTAGATGTAACCTAAAGCTTTGGTTCATCTAAATTCTGCATAGGCTACTATCATTTTATTTGATGATCGGCATAAATAATAAGATGAGCACAGTTTTGAGAGAACCAAGGGTTCCTTTTGTACTCTAAACCCCAGTTGTTGATACTCCCCACAAAAGAACCATTAGACTCGGCCGAAAGTCACGTTTTAGGAGGGGCTTTCAGACCAAGAGGCACTATCAGTGAATTTGCTACCTTGGGGGGGGGGGGTTTCTACCGCCAAGCTAGTGAACAAGCCCGTGTTTCTCATAGCTTTGTCACACAGTTCATACTGGATGTTTAGGGGAGCATGGATCCTGAGCGCCACCTAGATAACTCCCAATGCTAAGGGGGTGTATTTCAAATCGACAAACAAAGATGATTGGCGGTACAATAACCAAGTCTGAGCCTAGTCAGGTGGAGATTCTTTCAGAGTATCAAGCCTAGGCTCTAAACTTGGATGATATACTGCCTTAGGCTTGTTTAAATTTCTATTTACAGCGATTTGCATTAGCCTTCTTACCTTGAAACCTTCTGTTGTCAGAATATGATAGCAAAAGTTCTTCAATTTTTTTTCTTGAGGACTAGTTGTTCATCCTTGCTTTGTTATATAGGTCACAAACAATGTCATTATTTTAATTCAGTTATGAAGCCGTTACGCCGTTCCATTGCTCTAAGAGAAAGAATTTAGTGGCCTACTACTACAGCCTACGCATCGAACAATCCTATTTATGCTATGTTGGGTATTATGTTTGTATCTTTGCAGTCTATTTCTGCTATCATTGCTTTTGAAAACCATTACACTGCTGTAAGTATGACTAATTATGGTTTTTTTTACCACAGAGTATTCAGCTCTCACATCTTCAAAATAGTACATTTCACAACTTGGTCAGCCGGCCAACTACAGCACCAAGCAAATCTCTCACTCATCTACGACCATCTGGGCGGCGGATTGATAACTTGGCACAGTAGGGCCAAAAGGAAGTCGGCCAGCTGAAAGAGAAATCCATGGTCACTGAATGGCAAAGACATGAATGGATGGCGGCAGTGAGAGAATCTGCTGAAAAGGAAGATAGTATGGCCTTACACATCTAAAACGAGGCTTGATCAATAAGAACAGGCAAACTAAGGGAAAGCCGTATATAATGTAGTTAATGGTCTGCAGGTACAATTGACTGTCTTTACATGTTTAGTGTATATATACTCAAACGGAGAGCTTGAGCTAAATGAAGCAGTGAACGTTATTGTTTAATCCTTCAAGTATATACATAATATGATGTATAGATATATGCATGTAACTTACTACTTTTATAGTGCCCGAACGTTAGCCCATGCAGTTATGTCTGGTTGCATTCATGTCAGGCTAGATGAATGCCCATTATGAAACCTGTAATAAAAAAGTTTTCACGCATAAGACTGCTTTTCTTTCAACATTTACTACAAGTATCACAATAAGTTTCAAACAAAAGTATTTGTTTTTTTCTGTATATTTCTGGCCCAAACAGAATTGAAATATTTGACAGCTTGAGGCATGATCGAGTCTGTTGAAAAAACATCCTTCAGTTCTTGTGCTATCCATTTGTTTAAAGTTCAAATGAGGTAAGAAACACCGACATGGAATGTAGTTGCCATTGGCTATGTTTCCTTACCCAATGAAGTTGAGTAACGTAGCTAGCAAAAACCTGTAGTGTTATAAGAGCCTTTTTCATCATTGTGTTACGAATAAATATTACAACCCATGAGAAATGAACTCGCACATATGATTGCACATATGTTAGGTCAAGCACATTACCACTAAACAATTCATTCGCCTCGTTATTGCGTAGAATAACTGTTCATATAATTGTGAGACTTCATGACCCCCTTTAAGACATCATACTGGAAGCCTTTTTTTAGGGAAGTTTGGAAACATGTTTTTCTTCTATTAGTTTAAGTGTGCTAGTTTATGTTCGTCTAGTGATTTAAGCGTGCATCTTTTTTACGAAATCCTACAAACTAAACGTATGACAGTCAAGCAAATATACACTTAGATTTAAATCCATATATTCAAAAATATTTATGTATATGAAAATAAATTGCCAATATGTATAACTATATATTTTATTTGCATAAACACAAATACATATATAGATTTAAAGAAAATATATTCATACATAATAGATAACCGGTCAGACCTATTGCTAACAGCACTCTACGCTCTAAAAAGGGTGGAGTGTTATAAATAACTAGAGTGTTGTAGTAGGTTAATGTTACATATCTTTCTTCTTGTCTGCTGTTTGTCTCTGTGGTCGGTAGATACACGCTGCGAGAGCACCTACCTTGGACTAAGCACGACCGATGTCAAATTCAGAATTGGCAACCACAAGGCCTATTAAATACACAGAGACAAACAAAACAGCGCATAACTCCATAAACAGATCTAAAAACTTAAGAGTGGCAAAACAAGCTACAGGATTAGATGCAAAATTATGCAGAAAGCTAAACTTTATTCAAACCAAGCAAAAAAAGTTCATCTGTGCCATACTAAAAAGTTTTACCTCATTTGCAGGCTGTTAACAGCCACCTTGAACACAAGAATTGTGATAAACAACACATGCAGATACTCCAAGTAATAACTCTTTGGTCAATACCATCCAATAAGAGGCGGAGCTAGTACACCACCAACAACACCAGGAAAGGCAATTCCACCAGCCATTTAACGCAAGTCACCAGAAGAGTGCACCAGCATGAAACAGACTTGTCAAGACCCCAGAGAAAAACATCAATCTGGAAAAATGAAAATATTGCTACTACTGCAAGTATTTTATCTGCACCAGGAGCCTTTTTGTTCTTCATTGCTTTTTATCCTTTTTCAATTATTGACTTCTTTCCGCGCTTTAAAGAAAGCTTTAGCTGTAAGACTCTATGCAAAGCGGTATTACCTTCAGTAGAATTTTGGTTCAAAAAATTCCGAATGTGGTTCTTTCAGCACTCGACGATACCATCATTGTTTTTATAGAGCAGAAACTGCTTATTATGATTGATATGGAATTTAGTGCGCAAGGTCCGTACAAGTTTTTTGACGTAAAATTCCCTTGTCCTGTCCTGACCACCTAAACTGTGAAACTATATTTTCTGACATTTGTTCTTCATCTTTCGGGGCAGTCTATATATTGTAAAGGTTTTGTGCTACCTTTACTTTCCTCCACTAGTACAAGACTGTGCATGAGTGCAATACATAAATTTCTGCTTAATTTGTCAAGGTGTACAAGAAAGAATCAAGTAACAGGCAATGAACAGGCCCAAAACACATCTGCTCTGTACTGCAAATGTTTGTGCTTATATAGCTGCTAAACTCCGCCCTTGTTCTGCTTGGTTAGACCCGGCACTGCTCAGCTCGGCTCGGTCCAGCTCGGTTTGGTACCGAGTCGGTACGGCTCTGGCTTGGCTGTGGCTAGACTCGGCTTAGCCTGGCTGTACTTCGGCTTGGCTAAATGTAAGAGGACGACATCCACCACACACTTCCCCAATTGGCGACTATGGTCTCCAATTCACATCCTGCGGGAAGACTAGATGGGCCAGAGCTTCATGCTGGCGGGCCCCATAGCAGAGCCGCTTTATTTCCTCCGATTGTAGCTGGCGTTTCCGGCCCTCCAGAAGTCCCTGCCGTTGGACCGCTTGCATAATCTTGGCAGCCCTCTTCCACTCTTGGGCATTCTGTGTTTGCAACCGGGCTCGGCTGTGCTGCATCTGTAGGAGGGTCTGGCTGGCTGGAGTCCGTCCTATTACTTCGGCCAGGGTGCGTGACCAGAGGGCTCCACAGTCGTCCTGCTCCTCCCGGTCGAAGCCAGGCGGACATGGGCAGGGGAGGCACAGTGGTGTCCTAGCCTGCTGTGCCCTCTCCGGAGGCTGTGACGTCTTCTTCCTCTGGTCGTGGGTTTGGAGGCATCAATCGTCAGGGAGAACCTCATGTTTTACTCGCAGAACCGCTCCCAGGAGTCCTGGTCCACCAGATATACCACCGGCTCCACTCTTCCTTGCTGGTGAGTCGCGTGGTGCAGCAACATATGGTCTCTCGACATGTGCTGCCAATTGCAGGGGCAGACAAACAAGTGCTGGTTGTGAACTGGCAGATCCGGCAGCTCCTATGTTTCACCTGCTCTTCCACTCATGTTACAGTCCAAGCAAACAAGTACTTGATGGTCTTTGCGATGGTCTTCTTCCGTGGCCTGACTCTCTCTCTGGCTCAGGATACCTTACGGGTGTACTTTTCCTCACGTCAACCACCGGCGGAGAAGAAGACCACTCTGGTAAAGGAGAACTGACCCGTCTCCTTTTCGTGCGTACAGCAGCCACCCGGCACTCTTCTTCCACTGGTTCTGGCATGACTTGTTTTAGCAGCTCCTCTACGCTGTACTCTGTCAGAGTGGCATCCAACAGCGCCTCGGCTCCCTCCTCAGTGATCTTCAACATAGCAGAATCCAACCATCGCGCCATGTCCCTCTCTGTGTTACTCCCTTTGTAGGCTACCATGTTTGCCGGTGTTGGCATACCCACTCCTCCTGTTTCTATCAAACTAATTGTGACCGAAGTCAGTAAATCTTGTAGAGATGTGTTGCCTTTGCTCCCCATCTTTTCTAGCACCCTGATGTCATCCAAAGAAAACGATTGCTTTAATAAGAAATACTTGGTTTCATCCGTGAGAGCCGCTTTGCCTCCTTCCAGTCCGACCTTCGGACTTTTTTCTGTTAATTCCATAGAGTAGCGTACGCCATCTCCATATCATTCCGGCCTCCTAGTTGTTTGGGCCGGCCTCGGATTATGAAAGACCGAAGTTGATTGGATTGCAGGGCTGATGGGATTTGGTGTTTTGGTCTCTTCGGTCTCTACCAAGATCGATTTTGGTTCTCCCGGAAGTTTATTCTGTGTGGCCAGATTGATTTCCTCGGAACTTGGAAGGCATCCTGGACATCCTTCTTTCACCGGTCTGACCGGATTTTCCCAGGAAGTTACCTCCTCCCCTCGAATCTTTGCAGCTTCTATTAGCAGCTTTTTCCAGCTGGAGGGTGGCATTATTGGTACATAATCTATCCTGCCCTCCTCTCGCCTTCTCTCCGGCCTGCTGAGTCGAGCGCCCTTCATGTCAGAGCCTCTCCTTGGCTCCAGAGCGGCTGGGGCCTGCCCCAACCTTTCTAGGCAAGCGTGATTAGGCTTCAGCCTTCCTTCGCTCTGGATGGAAGACTTTCCTTGCTGTTCCACTAGATATGTGTGGTTCCCCCAGGCCTTCAAGACATGGTATGGTCTCACAAACTTTGCTTGTAGCTTGGGATTTTCTGCTCGTCTCTGGTGATTGTTCGTGAGCCATACCTAGTCGCGTGGGGCCTACAGCGATGGCTCTCCTTTATCTTCTTGTCGCACCTCCATCTTGCTTCACCGGAGTGCCTCGGGCACTGTCTGCAGTCTCCGTTGCACCTCAATAGCGTGCTCGTGGGCAGGAAAGAACTCGGTCGGTGGGGGTGGACTTTCCAGCTGGTCTGGCAGCCTCAGCTCCCGTCTCAACATTAGCATGTTAGCCGTTTCTCCAGTCACGGAGTAGGGGTGCTTCTGTATGCCCTCATCAGATGGAGAAGCAGTTTTTCCCACTCATTCTATTCCCGAGCAAATAGCAGCGCCCTCAAGGAATCCCCGAGTCCCCGGTTTTTCCGCTCAACGATTTCATTTGCCTGTGTGTGATACAGAGTCGTGTGGGTCTTTTTTAAGTTCCAGAGTTGGCACAGTTTGGCCATCAGTTGGCTCTTGAACTGTGCTTGCCGCTCTGTGTGGATATGCTCGGGCAATCCCAGGTTGCAGAAAACCCGCTCAACCAGTGCATTGGCGACCACCGGGGCCACGGCATCAGGTAGTGCCAATGCACTCTGCCACCGGTTGAAGTGGTCGGTGAGAACCAGCACCCACTTGTTCCCCCTTGGCATGACAGGAAATGGCCCCACCAGATCCACGGCCACCTTCTGCCATGGTCATCTTGCGTAGAGCGTCATTTTTCCTCGGCCGCCTTTGTCCCTCCATGCTTTGCGGCCTGACACACCTCCCAACTCTTGATGAGCCGCCTGACTGTGGACGTCAGCCCGGGCCAGTACCACATCGGTTGGAGGCAACCTATCGTCCTTCCTACCCCAGAGTGAGCCAGGGTGAGCGTTTGCCACACTGTGGTTTCCTGCATTCCCGGGCGGCAGATGGTGCACAACTTAGCGTGGCCCTGCAGGGCCACGCGTGCTTCTAGCACGCCGTCATGTCGTATGGGCAGAGAGCCCTGCATGTGATGCAGGATGTCCAGCTCTATGCTCCCAACTTCCAAGTGTTCTGTTGGCACCTCTTCTCATGCAGCGATGGCATGGTACATGATGGCCGCTGGTCTCTGACCGGTAGCCTGTGGCCTTGCTAGTTCGCCCTCTGGTCTGGTCGCTCCTTGCGGGGCTGACAGCTCCTTGGAGGAACCCCCGGCACCCAGGTTCAATCTCGCTACTGTTGGGGCGGGAGTCCCGTGCGGGTTGCTGGCAGGCTCTCGAGGTATGCGACGTTGCCCAGGGTCGAATCCACCCAATCGAGGGCGGGAGTCTCATCCAGGCAACCGGTTGGTACCCACACGGCTAACAGCCATTGTTCCTTTGCCAGCTCCTTTCGTGAGGGGCTGTTATCCCTCTGTTCAATGCTTGCGCATTGCCGGCAGTTCTCGCAGGTTTGCATGCTCAATCAATTTGCGTTCCCGCGGCAATTCCCTGACTGGTGCTCCAGATGTAGCGGATCTCCGCCAAGACCTCAAGCCACTGGGCCACTTGGTTTGAGGGTTCCCTCTTCTGGCATAGCTACCAGAGTGACATGTGGTCCATCCGCAGGAGGAATTCCTGGTCATACAGATACAGCTAAAAGTGCTTGGCCGCCTTCACTAATGCAAGTAGCTCCCGTCAATAGACGCAGTTATTGCGTTCTGAGGGGGTGAAGGTCTTGCTGTAGTAAGCAATGACTCTCTTGCAGCCCTCCTGCACTTGGGACAGCACAGCCCCCTTCCACATCCGCTGGTGTCGGTGTCCAGGATGTACTGCCTCCAAAAAATTTGGATAGCACAAGATGTAGCCGGTGCTGATGCTTTCCTTCAGCATGTCGAAGGCGGCCTGCTGTCCGTCTGCCCATATCCAGGGCTCTTCATTTGCAGTCAGTCGAGCAAGGGGTGTGCTATAGTGGCAAACTCCAGAATGTATTGTCGGTAATCACCGACCGTCCCGAAGAATCCTTGGAGTTCCCTTACTCCGCGCGAACTCGGCCACTTTGCTACTGCCTCCACTTTGTCGGGGTTTGTAGAGACTCCGTTCTGGCTTACTATGTGTCCCAGGTATCAAACCTGGGGTTGTGATAGTTCACACTTGGAGAGCTTTAACTTTGGTTCGGTCTTGTAGGGTCTCTGGAAGACCTCCTCCAGCCGATGTAGATGCATATCAAAATCCGGGAAGATGACGATAATATAATCCAGATATAGCAGCAGCTTCTCCAGTGGAGGCTATGTAGGACACCTTCCATGAGTCTTTGGAAGGTGGCAGGGCGAACGTGAATTTGATAGGCAACACCTTCTACTTCCACAGCCCGGACCATGTCGAGAAGGCTGACTTCTCCTGCGCCTCTGCATCCAGGTGCACCTGCCAGTAGCCACTCACCAGATCGGGCGTGCTAAAATAAGGAATGTCGGACAGGGCGTCCTGGCTTTCGTCGATCTTGGGTAGCGGGTAGGCATCCTGCTCCGTGACGGTGTTGAGATGGCGGTAATTAATACAGAAGCACCATTTCCTGTCTTTCTTCCGGACTAACACTATGGGGGAGCTCCAAGCTCCTCCGGTGGGCTCGATGAGTCTTCATTTGAGCAGGTCCTGGACCTGCCTCTCGGCTTCTGTCTCTTTTTCTGGTCCGAGTGTGTGAAGGGGTTGTCGGATTGGCCGAGTACCCTCCTTAAGTGGAATAGAATGTTCCACTCCCGAGGTCCTTCCTACGTCGTCATCACCCGTATTAAAGACGATGTCATACCAACGCAACAAGGCTGCCAGCCTGGAGGTTTGTCCCCTGTACTCACAGTTTGGCCGGGCGACTTGAACAAATCCTCAATGTGAGCCGGTACTCCATCGATTGAAGTCAGGCCGACGTCACACAGTAAGGGATCGTCCTCTTTGACATGTGGGAACTCCACTCCTGTTTACGTGTCGATAGTGGCTCTGGACCAAAAACTCAGCAGCCGCTCCGTAATGTTCATGCAGTGGGTGATGACTTGTCTCTTGGGTACCAGCTAGTTCAGGCTACTGGCCACTGGAGGTCCTTTGGGAAAACCCTCCATTAGTCCCATTGGGCAGTAGTTCCGTGTGGTGATGCGACAGTGTATCGCCATATCTGTCGGGGCGGAGACCACTACCCCCCTTATCACTTGCTCTTTGCCTTGTAGCAATATCACATGCCAGTTCGCGCATACCAGCTGTCTGCCATCCACCCAAACTTCCGGTTGCTCAAACTCGAGAGCGCATTGATGAGCCTCAAAGAACGGCATTCCGAGAATGGCATCCTCGCTCAATCGGCTCACTACGAAAACTTCCTCCGTCTTCATGTCCCTCAAGGAGATAGTTAGATGGATTATTCCATAGAAGGGTAGCCTTGTTCCATCAGCCAATAGTTTGCGGCTGTCACTCTCTTCGAGTCGGTCCCACATGATTCATGGCAATCGATCAAATACCTGTTTATTGATCAGATTGGTGTTGCATCCGGTGTCCAGTAGGAACTGGATGGCTGTCCCTCCACTTTTCCTGGGAGGAAATAGATGGTGGAGTGCAGTCGGCTGATGGCTTGCGCCCTGGTGGTGTCCTCCAGGGCATCCTCTATGAGGCCTGGAAGGTTTCCTTTTTTGTGGTGGGGTAAGGTCAGTACCTCGGGCCGTACCACGCTTGAAGCACTTCTGATGCTCCTGTGATCGCTACCCCCAAGGCGGAGAAGGGGTCAGCACTGCCACTTTTAATGCAAGATTCCGACTGTCCGGTCTAGTAGGAATGGTTCTCATTGCTTGGGGCGGAAGGGATGTGAGGGTCACCCTCAGGCACTTCGGGTTACATTCCTGCCGTTCGCACGGAGGGGCATAGGCAATATCCGGGACATGGGTCCTCAGTCTGGTCGTCCAGCGCTTCCCAGAGGTACAATAGAGTTGCTCCTTCAGTCCACTGGTTGGCGTCGGCTACTTCTGTGAAGAGAGCAGTACAGTATTCCACATCTTCTTTCCCAGTATACTGGGGAGTCCTGAAGCGCGGCACTGGTTCCTGAGCTTTCCACATCAGCAACACCCGCTGTAGTGTCTCGAATAGTCATTCAGGTTGCGGGTCAGCGTTCCTGGCTCTCCTGTTAGCCATGCCTGGCTCCTAGTAGGGGTCTGCTCCTCTCCAAGAGCAGTGCTTCTACTTTGTCTGCGGCTGCTGGCTCCTTTCTGGGTTTCTTCCTGTAGGAGGTCGTTCCAGTAGAAGCACACTGCTTCCTTAAGCAAGTTCCGCCGGATTCCTTAGTAGGTTTCTGCTCCTGGAGCAGTGCATCTACCGGATCCGATTGGCAGGCTTTACGCAGCTCTACTTGGGTCTCTTGCGGTAAAATGTTCCTTCAGTAGGAGCTTCTTGCCTCCTCAGATAAGTCATTTTAGTTGGTTTCTGCTCCTGGAGCAGTGCATATACTAATCCTGTAGGGCTTTACACAGCTTTCCCTGGGTTTCTTCCAGTTGGAGGTTTTCCAGTAGGAGTGGCATTGCCGTTTTTCAGGAGGCCCTAGTTTTTTCAGAGTACAGTGATCCAATGCAGGTCATGTGGTGGTTCTTGGAATCGTTACCAATCCCACTGCTGCCACCAGTGTAAAGGTTTGGTGCAACTTTCACTTTCATCCACTAGTACAAGACCCGTGCATGAGTACAATACATAATTATATTTCTGCTTAGTTCATCAAGGGGTACAAGAAAAAATCAAGTAACAGGCAATGGACAGGCCCAGAACAGATCTGCTCTCTACTGCAAATTTTTGTGATTATATAGCTGTTAAACTCCACCCTTGTTCTGCTTGGTTAGACCCGACACTGCTCGGTCCTTCTCGGCTTGGTCCAGCTCGGCTTGGGACCAAGTCGGTACGGCTCTGGCTTGGTTGTGGCTTGACTCAGCTTGGCTTGGCTGTATATCGGCTTGGCTTGGCTAAATGTAAGGTAACGCCATCCACCACAATATTTCTGCCCTATTTGCTAAATGCCTTCTGTTTTTCTTTGTTTCTAAAATCATTTTTTGTCATGCTGTAAGTTTGAGCACGACCATCCCATTAACATACATACTTGCTTGAGTAAGCCTTACGGCTAATCTCACAATAGTGTTTAATTGCAGCAATTTCCTAGCATACCTTACTTACTGTAGAATTGATAAAATAGACTCGGTGCATCCTACTAGCAAGAAATGTATTACAACGACTTTCTACTGTCCCCATAGACAAAATTATTCAATTCCCTTATTCAATAATCCAAGCTAGTTCAGCCG